>NC_064922.1:626427075-626750825 GCF_023897955.1 Schistocerca gregaria
TTTCGGAAGAAAGTGGGAACTTGGAAGAATACCTGTTTCACGCAATGTGCTGAAAAATCTGGTAAACACATGTCGGTATTCTTCTAGAGTAGCAGGAGCACTACCATCACAGAAGCCGTAAACATACACTAGATCCGCGTATTCTTCATTAATGTAGACGTGTGGTATTTTAGCCAACGCGTCTACAAACATAGTTAACCCATGCTTCTCTCTGATAGACTCTCAGTCCCTCGCGCTACTTCACCCACAACACGCGATGGACAACTACGGGTTCAATGGGCTATTTTAATGTCAGAAAGACAACCCGAGCAAAGAGATTTAAAGCAATGAGGTAGGTCGGGCCAGAATAAAACGTCAAATAGGTAGGGTGTGTGAGACACGTACGAGCGCCATTAGCCCAAAAACAAATGCACAGCATATTTGTTCCAGCTAGGAAATGTTCGGAATAGGGCGTATATCCAGATGGAGTTTTTTGCTTCAAATGAGCGTTCCAGTCGTATCCTTGAATACTGACGTTTCCTCCTGAGACCCCAATTATAACCACCTTCCACCGCGAGACTGAATGGTGCACGGTGACACTGCGGGCAGGTGGTACGGTAAGGGTAATGCATGAGCAGAGAAGAGGCGAATAGGGGAATCAATCCAGCAACTACAGCTGCCGCAAAACGAGAAATCCACTGATATTAGCGGCTTCGAAAAGAGCAGGTGTTTATGACCTGGCAACTGTGTACGGCAAAACTGGTCAACTGTCCGAATTCTGCTATCATGAGCGTCTGTGGAATGTGGTTGACGGACATTGAAACCCAGAATACCGTACTGGGTGTTCGACGTCCAAAAGTCGTCGCACAGTACAACGGTCGTGCAGACACGAGTACTTCGGAGCTCACTGCTCAGCACACACTGTTGAAGATGGGACTCCGCAGCAGACTCCGTGTACCAGTGTTGACCCAAAGACATCGTGAGTTACGATTGCAGTGGACAAAAGATCATAGAGATTTTACCGTCAATCAATGGGAACGTGTCACCTGGTCGTATGAATCACCTTACTTGCCATAGTGCACGCATACTTAGTGATTCAGGCAAACGGCTCCTCGAAATATGAACAATGCCCCAGACTCAGGCTGGTGAGGGCAGTATTACGCTATGGCGACCATTTTCCAGCGTTTCCATGGGTTCCATGGAGTCCGTGGAAATAATATAAGGCATCATGACAGATGTGGACTAGTTGGAAATTAATGCGTATCTTCTGCAGCCATTCATGTTGATGTCTTCCCGGAGACGATGTCATCTTCCAGTAGGACAGTTTTTTTGTCACAAGGGCAGATTCCTTCTATGGTGTCACCGCCAGACACCACACTTGCTAGGTGGTAGCTTTCACTGATCAAATATTAAATGCTCTGAATAACCGGACATCACCCATTGGTATTTTTTGTGATCTCTCAAAGGCCTTTGATTGTGTAAATCATGGAATTCTTTTAGATAAGCTAAATCATTATGGTTTGAGTGGGGCAGTGCACAAATGGTTTAATTCATACTTAACTGTAAGAATGCAGAAAGTTGAAATAAGTGGTTCGTGTAGTGTTAAAACAACAGCTGATTCCTCAAACTGGGGTGCTATCAAGCACGGGGTCCCACAGGGTTCGGTCTTAGGTCCTTTATTGTTCTTGATATACATTAATGACTTACCATTCCACATTGATGAAGATGCAAAGTTAGTTCTTTTTGCTGATGATACAAGTATAGTAATAACATCCAAAAACCAAGAACTAAGTGATGTAATTGTAAATGATGTTTTTCACAAAATTATTAAGTGGTTCTCAGCAAACGGACTCTCTTTAAATTTTGATAAAATACAGTATATACAGTTCCGTACAGTAAATGGCACAACTCCAGTAATAAATATAGAATTTGAACAGAAGTCTGTAGCTAAGGTAGAATTTTCAAAATTTTTAGGTGTGTCCATTGATGAGAGGTTAAACTGGAAGCAACACATTGATGGTCTGCTGAAACGTCTGAGTTCAGCTACGTATGCTATTAGGGTTATTGCAAATTTTGGTGATAAGAATCTCAGTAAATTAGCTTACTATGCCTACTTTCATTCAATGCTTTCGTATGGCATCATATTCTGGGGTAATTCATCGTTGAGTAGAAAAGTATTCATTGCACAAAAACGTGTAATCAGAATAATTGCTGGAGCCCACCCACGGTCATCCTGCAGACATCTATTTAAGGATCTAGGGATCTTCACAGTAACCTCACAGTATATATATTCCCTTATGAAATTTGTTGATAATAATCCAACCCAATTCAAAAGTAATAGCAGTGTGCATACCTATAACACCAGGAGAAAGGATGATCTTCACTATGCAGGGTTAAATCTGACTTTGGCACAGAAAGGGGTAAATTATGCTGCCACAAAAGTCTTTGGGCATCTACCAAACAGCATCAAAAGCCTGACAGATAGCCAACTAACATTTAAAAATAAATTAAAAGAATTTCTAGATGACAACTCCTTCTACTCATTGGCTGAATTTTTAGATATAAACTAAGTAAAAAAAAAACAAAAAAGAACTTAATCATTAGTGTCATGCAGTATTTTGTGTAATGTAATTTCTTGTACAGACATCTTTTATTAACCTGACACGTTCCACATCATTACGAAGTGTCGTATTCATGATCTATGGAACAAGTATTAATCTAATCTAATCTAAATCGTCCGCGGTCCGGTAGTATACGTCGGACCCGCGTGTCGCCACTATCAGTGATTGCAGACCGAGCGCCGCCACACGGCAGGTCTAGTCTAGAGACACTTCCTAGCACTCGTCCCAGTTGTACAGCCGACTTTGTTAGCGATGGTTCACTGACTTCTACGCTCTCATTTGCCGAGACGATAGCTAGCATAGCCTTCAGCTACATTATTTGCTAAGACCTAGCAAGGCACCAGTATCCGTACTATTGATATTGTGAATCATGTACCATAAAGAGCGACGTTCTTCATTAATGGATTAAAGTTAAGTATTCCACCAGCTACGTCCGTTTTTCTCAATTCTAATTCCCTTGTCGTGTTCCAGCCTGCGTGAGCTAAAACGCGAGCATTTCGGCCTCCTTTAGTTATACGGGTTGGCTCTCCTGCCAACCACAACACCTTCTGCTGTGGTTTTAAGGATCGTACTGAACTCAGGTTGTTGCCCTGGCCACCAAATCTCTTGATCTGAACTCTATGGAACACATCAGGGACGCTGTCGGACGTCAGCTCCATGTCGAAAAACCGACTGACCATTACGTTACCAGCCGCCCAGCCACGCGGGATTAGCCGAGCGGTCTGAGGCACTGCAGTCTTGGACTGTCCGGCGGAGGTTCGAGTCCTCCCTCGGGCATGGGTGCATGTGTTTGTCCTTAGGATAATTTAGGTTAAGTAGTGTGTAAGCTTAGGGACTGATGACCTTAGCAGTTAAGTCCCATAAGATTTCACACACACATAAATACATTGCGTTACCATACATGCACGCAGAATGCCAAAAGGACACTGCCAAGAGGCTGCTGTACTGCGTTCCAAATGTAGATCGACAAGCTGTTAATCAGGCAATCATAATGTCACGATTTACGGTGTTTGCGGCATGTCTGTGGTGTCTACGTGATCAGCTAAATTACACGTTCACAGATGGACGATGACCCGGAGAATGGCTGCCATGCTGTTGGTACACACTACTGCCGTAAGATATCCTGGGAGCGGAAGGACCGGGCCAAATACGGTTTGAACATCATTCCTATCAAGATTTTTTACAAACGCTCCTCAGCAAAATAGCTTTATCAATTAGGCCAACAGGATCTTGATATATTCAGACAAAAAACATTTTAGAACAATTATTCATAGTCGATCAACGATGTTATCAATATTTCCATGAGATCAAATAACAAAAGGTTATAGCGTTAATTCAGATACTTGCTCTCAACTCTCCAAAACTCATTCACGGGAACACAAAGCATGAAAATTTAAATTTACAACAAATGTCATTCTCTTTCCAAAATATACAAATCTTGTGTGCCATTGATTACTATTGTTGAAATATTTACAGCAAATTTTAATAAGAGAAGCTATAAAATATTTCATTAATTGAAGTTACATAAGAAACTCTTCAAAGGTCCTATGAAAACATTCTTCAAATAAGTAGGCCTCAAACATCTTTAGAATGTGTTTGACTAAAACACAACAAATAAACTAGGTTTTTCATAAGGAGGAGTGCATTAAAAGGAACAAAAAGCAATAACGCAACAGGTCAAGCCAACCACCACATTATCACCTGATAATAAAGAAGTTCAGCGGCCAAACGAGATTCAGCTTTAAATCACGCCACGAGACCGGAAACGGTGGTACGGAGCCGGAAAACATTGGTGGAAGGAAGTAGCGAACGGTTGGCTGACGAACCTCACCTACGTAAACACAAGCTTGGCTTGAATGTAGAAGCCGCCAATATACAAGCAACAAGATTTGGTCTGGTGAGGCGCAAAAGCTTTCAGGCTTTAAATTGCTAAATAAAAGACTTGGCGATTTAATACACAACGTACTAGGCAAGAAAAATGTTTTCCCCGGTTGCCTTATTCGCAGAGTCTCTACCCATAAAATTCCTCAAATAGACTAAATCTCCGATCTGAATGTTCCCCCGCCGTCGGCCTTGGTTGTATCGCATCGCTTCCCTTTTATGGACTCTGAATATTTGCCTTGCCTCTGCACCAGTACTCCGTGAGTAATCCAGGACGAAAGTCATTGGGCAACAAATAATGTGTGGATAAATCTATCATAAAGGGAAATTATGGGGATAGGCAAACTAGAGAGAAGAAGGGGTAGCTCTACGCGCCTCATGTCTGGTGGTATTAAGGATGAATGGTAAAGAAATATCCCATTTAGTTTGAACCTCAGAGTGAAACACAAACAGTGATACCTTCAGATTACGATTATCCCGCCCCGCGAAACGAAGGTTGGAGGTAATTAAACGTCGCGTGACGCGTTCAATCTCTGATCGGAAACGTAAGTTCTTTAACTCCATCGAACAAGACGCGTTATCACTAACAATGACCATCGAAGGACCGAACCAAGAGAAAAACTTACTCAAGTGCCTATTACTTTGACCGCCAGTAATACCACTCTAAGAGAGCAACCATCTGAACCGAGAAAAACACCAGCCACCACAAATATATAGCACTACCCACTTTGGGTCCACAGGAGGGAACCAACGTAATCAATAAAAATTCTCTCTATGGGGACCTCTGTCCCATTGGATTGAAGCAACCAGCTACGACCATGGGAATTTGGCTTAGCCATCTTGCATTCCCGACACTGACTCACCTTTTTCTAACATCATCAAACAGACTGGGCCAAGTTACGGACTCACGGATCTTGTGAATGGTTGTGTACACCCCCAGATAACCCGTCATAACAGAATCATGATAACATTTGAAAACAGCCGGAGCAATCACGGTAGGCAGTCGGATTTTAAGCTCTTCGTTGCTGGGTCTTGGCGGCAGAGAATATCCAAAATACGTACCCAGGAACTTGCTGACCGGCTGTCAACTGTTCCCTAATTGAGGCAAGCTTGAAGGTCTGTTCTTGTTTCACAAGGTCAACAAACAATACCGGAAACTTGGTAAGGACTGAATTAACAAGACCTCCTACCACCTCGGCATCATGAGGCGAAGAACCCTCCTCCTCTAGCTCATCGTACATTCTGTTCAGTGTATCTGCTACAACCTTATCGCACCACCTAATGAGGGGCAAGTTGAAGCGGAAGGCGGAAATTCGGGCAGCAGTTGGTTCAAATGGCTATGGGACTCAACATCTGAGGTCATCAGTCCCCTAGAACTTAGAACTACTTAAATCTAACTAACCTAGAACATCACACACGTCCATGCCCGAGGCAGGATTCGAACCTGCGACCGTAGCGGTCACGCTGTTCCAAACTGAAGCGTCTAGAACCGCACGGCCACACCGGCCGGCAATTCTGGCAGCCCACCTGGCAATACGCCCAGTTTTATTCGCGTGAACCAGAACCCAACTAAGGGCCTGGTCGCACGTCTCCGGTACGAATTCCCGGTATTCGAGATAGTATTTAAATTTCTCTAACGCGAAGAGGACAGCCTGCGCTTCCACTCACAAGCAGAGTGATACTTCTCAGCTTGAGACAGGCACCTAGTAGCATAGGCTAATGGCCTCGACACTTGTTTCCTGAAGCAACGCGGTGGCAATCTCTGAGCGCGTCGGTTTGTACCACGAACGGTTGTCTGAAGTCAGGAACAGCCAGAACAGGGTCATTACTCAAAGCGGATTTCCAATCGTCTGTGGTCCAACTTACATGGTCACTATCCAAGGAGAGGCGTTGCAGGCGATGTCTTGGTGTTAGCAAAGGCTCTCGCAGCGGCCGTCTTTTGCCAAAGCCCATTAACTCCAAATTTTGGCGCCTCTTCCTAATGGACAAGGTTGTCATACGTCACACATTGATTTCCGCAGTTATTTCACCCAGTGTTGCTTGTCTGTTAGCGCTGTCAACGCTACACAAAAACCGCTGCTCTTGGTGGTTAAGAGAAGTCCGTCGGCCACTGGGTGATCTGTGGTGAGACATACCGCCTGAAATGTGGTATTCTTGGCACATTATTGACCTGCTGGATGTCGGAATATTGAATTCCCTAATAATTTACGAAACAGTATGTCCCTTACGCCTAGCTCTAATTACCACTCCCCGTTCAAAGTCTGTTAATATAGATTAAGTGGCCATAATCACGTGAGAAACATTTTCATAAGAATCACTTGGGTATAAATGACAGGCCCGTCGTTGCACTGCTGTTTTATAACTTGTTTACGCGATACTACGGCCATCTGTACGTGTGTATATCGCTGTCCCATGACATTTACACCGAAGTGTAGACAGCACATAGTACGTAATTTTTGAAGCTGCACTTGAGCCTCCATGACATTTCGACATTCTCACTAAACTGCTACTGAAAAGTTATTTTCTCGAAGCAGTTCGATACTGTAAATACGTGTTTTCCGAAACTTCTTATGAAGATGTGAAATTATCGAACAGTTAGTATGAATATGACGGAAATCGAAACAAAAATACCGATACTTACTAATGTCACTCCTGTCGCCGTTACCTGGGAGGCAACACATTCTCTGAAGCTATCGTCAGAGCCTGTGCATAATATGATGATAAGGTCTGAGTCCCACTGACTATGTGTGGTAAAATATGAGCAGGTGTTTGGCGCCTGTCTGAATTAACTGTAAAGCCCATTGCTAACTTGTGAAAATAGCATAGAACAATACATCTCAAGGTAACACGATAATCAAATCAGTGTTCATGGGTTTATAATCCTGTGAGCATTGGATGAGGATGGGCAAAGGAAGGGGGGGGGGGGGGGGGAAGCACGGTAGGAGTGGAAGAGGATGAAGTTGTAGCAGTGGTGGAAGTAACAGTAGCAGAAGAAAAAGGAGGAGGAGTAGGGTTAGGAGGAGGGAATGGATTGAAGACCATTAAAATGAGAAGGAGGCAGAGATAAATGAGAGGGACTCTTGAGGTGATCTGGATTAGAAATCGCGAGCAACAGTTCCATAGGACCTATCTTCTTGGTAGAGACATACTTGTTTCTCGTTTTAGGCTGATAAATGGAGTCACTATCGTTATTCCAACAGAGAAAAAGGGATCGTGTGGTGACTATAAAATGTGTTGATCCTTGTTTTAAACTGCGTAACAAAAAAATAATTATTGATACATATACCTTCAACTTAATTTTAAAGACATGGTGATGTCAATAAATGATTAAACAGGCAAAGCAGCATTGAAAATTTAACAAAAAATGTCGGCCGGAAGGGCACTACAGGGCAAAAGTCGGACTTTAACTTGCTGACAGTTACCCTTGTTACGTCACTGTCAATGAATTAATCATGTATAATATGAAAGCTACACTAATAAGCCGAAACATTATCACCATCTGATTAACAGGGTGCTGTTAGACCTGTGCAATGCAGTGAAACAGCGATTCTGGATGATAAAGATTCGTGGTAGGTTTCCATAGGTGTACAGCATCAGATGTTTACACACAGGTCACGCAAAAACCGTAAAATGAGGGTCGGTGGTTTGTGGGAATGGAGCTGCTACTCGATAGCGCCCCATCAGGATCAGATCAGAAGAATTTGGTTGCCAAGACGTTAACGTGAGTTCACTGTCTTGCTCGTAAAACGAGTGTAACACGATTCTCCCCCCTGTAACACGGGCAGTTATTCTGCTGGAAGTTGTCTTCACCGTCAGTGAAGGTACCAAGCATGAAGGGACGTAGGTGGTCTGAGTTAATGTCTACGTAATCCACAGTTATCATGGTGCCTCCGATTCTACCACGGGTACCGTTAATGGCATTGTAAACGCTCCCCACTGCATAACTACGGCTTCACTGGACTGTATCCCTCACGAGGTCCATGTTTCGAGCAGCCGTTCTCCTGGATAGCGGCGTTTGCGAACACGACCATCGAACTCGTGTAATAAGAAATGTGATTCATCCGATCAGGCGACACGTTTCCACTGAGCCACGGTAAAATCTCTATGGCCTGGTGCGCACTGCTATCTTAACTGACGATGTCGTTAGGTCAATATGGGAGTACGCAGAGGCTGTTTGCTGTGGAGATCCATGTTCGACAATGTCTGCTGAACGGTGTGCTCCGAGGCACTTTTGCGTGCGCCAAAACTGCACTTGGTCGTTAGATCCGCCGCAGATGCAGCGTATCCTGCTTTAGGGAGCGGTCAACCCTCAACCTCTACGTTCTGTGATGACGCATGAGCGTTCAGCACCTATTTGGCAACTCCTGTTTTCACATTCACCCATTTCGTATAGATGGCACCTACAGTACCATGGGAACAATACATTAGGCAAGAAACTCAGACACAGCACTAGCAGAACCAACCATATTGCAACATCAGGGGGACATAGAATAGAATGTGGAACAAGCACAAAATGTTATATTGGACAAACTGGGCGGTCATTCAACGACTGGTTTAAATGACATGTTAACCAGACTGAAAGGACTATCTCTACATTCAGTAAACATTTAAGAGAAAACAAATATACGGTGTGCAACGTAGATTCATCCCTTACAATACTGCATACAGTGCCTAAAAGTAGAATCTTGAACATTCTTGAAGAAACGGTAATTTACAGCTATATTAAAAACAGTCCTGACGACTTACTTAATGATCAGACTTTTAGATACTTTCCACTCTATTTTTTGTGCAAATGACAGAAGGTAACGTATCACAAGGAACTGATGTTCGTTTACTGCCCTAACATTTTGTAGAGGTATAGGCATACACTGATTTCATAATATGTGTGGTGATTACGACCTTTTTATTTTCTAACATGGAAGAATCATATGGGCTACCATTTTTCATTTTCATCTTTATTTCATTTATTTTTAGACACTCTTAAGCGATGTATTTCGCCAGCTCTTGATAAATACTATGTAATAAATTCTACCGGAGCTTCCTATGTTTTCTATGGTAAGTTTTATACGTGACAAGGTAGGAAGATCAACTGCACTTCCACCCGTTTTAATTTTGTACATTAATTTTATCCTCTATATTTCATATTGTCCTGAGACAATGTCTTGTCATGTCTAAATCCATTTTAGCAGCGCATTATATTATTGCATAATTACTTTTTTACGCTTTTATCGAAAGCAATTGAAGCACTTTGGAATTCATTATGATATGCTTTTACACATCTGCATTCTCCATATTAGGGCATAGTAAAAAGACAGCCTGTATTTAAGTCGTAACGCCTTGTGATGTATTGTGTCCAAATTTGTTATGCTGCACTGTTGGCTGCATCACAAGCGCGCATTTTACGATGCGACTTCTAAGCTTTTCATCAGTTTCAATGTACACGCGAACAATCGTTTACTCCGAACACGCAAGCGCAAGGGCACGTGGCATTCCATAGCTGTCTCGAAGCCTGTTTTGCATAGCGCCCTATTGCCACGCACAGTATACTTTAACCACGGCGGCATGCGAACAGTTGCAGCCGTTTCCGAAATGCTTCTACTCTTAGCCCGAAAGCGAACGATCACGCTCTTTGGAACGTCTGATAAATCGACGTGAAGTTTTTTGCGTTCTCCTGACACGCCTCATACATATTTCTTTTCTAGTGCTGCCAGCTGTCGTCTGTGAGCGGTTATTGCATAGGCGGACCTCGCAAAGCCCCCAGGAAGCTATCATTCTCGCGGTTAACAGTGTTCTTAGTGTTTTGGCTCGCCACTGTACACAGCACGTTAATAAAATATAGATCTCAGTAACAATGGTTCACAGCGCTCACATTTAGTTTTCCAATAGTGTAAGTACTGATATACTTTGTTTCCTTTAGTTCAGTAAACAGTCGGTAAGAGATCCGTAGCCTAAAGGCGGCTACTGCCCTGCCCACCGCAATGTCGGCGTGTTCGCCCTGCTGCGCAGAGCCGCTGAGGTTTCAGCGCGCGCCGACAGGCCGGTGCCAGGACGCCCAAATTTGGCACCGGCGCGGCAGAGCCCAGCCGCCCCCTCCCCGGCCCCCTCCGCCACCGCCCCCGCCGCCCCCGCGACGGCGGCCGCCGCCGCCACACCTCGCGTCTCGCGTTACGCGACAGCCGGACACCGGCCGCCCTCACGCGTTACTCGGCTCGCCGGACACGCTGCACGGGCCTCCCTGTGTTCCCACCGGGCAGCCCGCCAGCGCCACAGGTAGCCGCCACCGCGTGCTCTTGTGCTCCCGTGTTCTGCGCAAACGCTTGTTACTACTAGACACTTATTGTCGACGGGATATTTGAAGCATGCATAGCTCGACTAACCGCACTGTACGCGTTCCGATGCCGGCTTAACTTTGGGAGGTTGTTTTTGTCAGTAAAACACATGGAGCTATTAGTTATCAGTGTATAAAACACGTAGCGCTGAGCATCAACATTTACAGTTTGTAACATATGAAGGACCAGGGCAAAGAACCAGTAAGTCAACACTTATGAACATTAAATGAAACGCCGGCCGGGGTGACCGAGCGATTCTAGGGGCTACAGTCTGGAACCGCGCGACCGCTACGGTCGCAGGTTCGAATCCTGCCTCGGGCATGGATGTGTGTGATGTCCTTAGGTTAGTTAGGTTTAAGTAGTTCTAAGTTCTAGGGGACTGAAGACCTCAGAAGTTAAGTCCCATAGTGCTCAGAGCCATTTAAACCATTATTAAATGAAACAATAAGTTCACTATTACCAGACAGCTGATTTACCTCCACGGTGCGTTTCAAAGGTTTAAACCTCCATCATCACGTGAATTTACATTTGTTAGCATGACACGTGTGTGAGTGTTGTGTAACGATTTTTTGGAGGACCTTGTGGCACTGTCTCCTGTGGTCCCAGTTTCCCTCCACTGCTGTAACATATCACATGTATACTGTCATACTTGTTTACAAAATGTTATAGTACAGCGTGTATTATAATTTATGGCGTAAACGCATACAATTGAAAGTACACGATACTAAAAGCAAAAAAGCCTCAGTATACATAGGCTCGAAAATGCCTACCTTAAGAGGTTCGAGCAATTTTTCATCTTCCATAGTGTGAAACAAATCTCTTCTACTGCCAGCTTTTTGTTTTCCATATTTTGGGGAGTGTCAATATGGACCAAAACAAGAAAAAATGTCCAGTAAACATGTGCTCTAAAACGCATTCCTTAAAAGTTATGAGCGTTTGCTGATTAGAAGAGTTATGTTTCAACGTGGCGAAGATGAAAAACTGCTCATAGCTCTTAACGTATGAAGTTTAGAGCACATGTTTGCTGGGCATTTTTTTCTTGTTTTGGCCCATACTGCCACTTCCCAAAATATGGAAAGCAAAGAGCATGCAGTAGAAGACATTTGTTTCACAGTATGGAATATGAAAAATTGCTCGTAGCTCTTAAGATACTCATCTTCGACCCTATGTTTACTGAGACTTTTTTGCTTCTAGTATCGTGTAATTTCAACTGTATGCGATTACGCCATTAATTATGATACACCCTGCATACTTGTGTTACGGTAAGGAACCTTTGACCGTTGGAGATAGTGCCACAAGTACCTCCAAAAAATCGTAACAAAACTCACACACACACACACACACACACACACACACACACACACACTTCATACTAAAAAAATGTAAATCCACCAGATGATGAAGGTTTAAACCTTTGAAAGGGGCTATTTCGCTCAAGCGGCTTATCCGCCTCAAATTATAAATGTGGGGAACGGTGCCCTAGTTCCTCAAGGAGTCGAGATCGTTCGCCCGTCACTGTGTTCAAATGGTTCAAATGGCTCTGAGCACTGTGGGACTCAACTTCTGAGGTCATTAGTCCCCTAGAACTTAGAACTACTTAAACCTAACTAACCTAAGGACATTACACACATCCATGCCCGAGGCAGGATTCGAACCTGCGACCGTAACGGTCTCGCGGTTCCAGACTGCGGTGCCTAGAACCGCACGGCCCTTCGGCCGGCTCGTCAGTGTGGGCCAGCATCTCGGTGACGTCGTATGTGATTGTAGTAAGACTGCTTTCTGTTACATTGCTGACATAACCGAAAAGCTGACTCTAGAGGTAAGAGAATATTGAAGGATTATTGTCGTAGTTAAAGATGATGAAGTCTCATACTCCTCGACAGAGCGTAGGGGACGATGCGGGAGACCCGCACCGCTGTACTAGGCAAGGTTCTAGTGGAGCTGGTTTGCCATTGCCTTCCTCTGACCGTAATGGGTTCAAAATGGTTCAAATGGATCTGTGCACTATGGGACTTAACCACAGTCCCCTAGAACGAGAAATACTTAAACCTAACTAACCTAAGGGCACCACACACATCCATACGCGGGGCAGGATTCGAACCTGCGACCGTAGCGGTCACGCGGTTCCAGAGAGTAGCGCCTAGAAGCGCTCGGCCACTCTAGCCGGCTGACCATAATGGGGATGAATGATCCTGATGAAGACGACTCAACAACACCTAGTCATCTCGAGGCAGGTGAAAATCCCTGACCCCGCCGGGAATCGAACCCGGAACCCCGTACTCGGGGTAGCGAGAACGCTGCCGCGAGACCACGAGCTGCGGAAAATAGTTAAAGAATACAACCTAATAAATTAAGGTGTGCCATGAACCACAATGTGAAATTTCAAACTTTTATTCTCACTTGTATAAGAACACAGGTTGCTAAGTGTGTGTGTGTGTCAACAAGTATTACTGACTTTTTCCACAGAGGTCTGATTTCCCGCGTCTTTCGAAATGTCTGCACAATGGGACATTTCTCCCCTTACACCTGGAGCTATTTTCGCCCATTCAAATTATTGGTTTAATTGGTGTTTTACTGTGAAATTCTAGATAACACTTGTTCTTAGATTATCTTCAGATGTTCCGTACATACCAAAGGAAAAGGGAAGTGCTTCATGGTCCGAGGAAGATATGAGACAAGCAGTTAACAAGTACTATAGACAGCTCCTCCGGGCAAACTGCCAGAAATATGCTGCATGGTCACACGAATGTGTGTGGGTGCAAAAAGACGATAAAACTTTACTTGTGGTGATTGCTTGTCACTTTGACACTGAAATACACTGGGCGCCATAGCCTCTTGACTGGGTGGAGTAGCACCACCAGTTATATATACTGTGACTTCTGCCTTCTTTAGTTTCTTCTTTTAATACTTTGCTCTTGTAAAGGAATTTCTAGCTTTTATACACTGAAGAGTGAAAGAAATGTTATAGGCATCCGTAATCAAATACAGAGATACGTAAACTGGCAGAACACGGCACTGCGATCGCCAACATCTATTTAAGATAACAAGCGTCTGGCGCAGTTGTTAGATCGGTTACTGGTGCTGCAATGGCAGGTTATCAAAATTTAAGTGAGTTTGAACGTCGTGTTACGGTGGGCGCACGAGCGCTGGGACACAGCATTGCGGAGGTAGCGATGAATTGGGGATTTTCCCGTAGGACCATTTCACGAGTGTACCATGAATATGAGGAATCTGGTAAAACAGCAAATCTCCGACATCGCTGCGGCCGGAAAAAGATCCTGCAAGAACGGGACCAACGATGACTAAAGAGAATCGTTCAAAGTGACAGAAGGGCAACCCCTCCGCAAACTGCTGCAGATTTCAATGCTAGGCTAAGTATCAGCATGTGAACCATTCAACGAAACATCATTGGTATGGCCTTTCGGAGCCGAAGGCTTTATGCCTCACCTGGCCCTGTCAGCACCTAATTGGGCTGTTGATGACTGGAAACATGTTGCCTGGTCAAACGAGTTTCGTTTCAAATTATATCGAATGAATGGACGTGTGCGGGTATGGAGACAACCTCATGAATCAGAGAACCCTACATGCTAGCAGGGGAATGTTCAAGCTGATGGAGGCTCTGTAATGGTGTGGGGTGTGTGCAGTCGGAGTGATATGGGACCCCTGATAGGTGTAGATACGACTCTGACAGGTGGCACGTACAATACGTCCTGTCTGATTGCCTGCATCCATTCATATCAATTTTGAATTGCGACGGACTTAGGCAATTTCAGCAGGACCATGCTACACCCTATACGTCCGGAATTGCTACAGAGGGGCTCCGCTGGCCACCAAACCCCCAGACATGACATTATTGAGCATATCTGGGATGCCTTGCAGCGTGCTGTTCGGAAGAGATCTCCAACCCCTCCTACTCTTACGGATTTATGGACAGCCGTGCAGGATACATGGTGTCAATTCCCTCCAGCATTACTTCAGACATTAGTCGAGTTCATGCCACGTCGATTTACGGAACTTCTGCGTGCTCGCGGGTGCCCTAAACGATATTAGGCAGGTGTACCAGTTTCTTTGTTTCTTCAGTGCAATTTCAGTATAACCCAGTTCACCAAAAAATGCTAATTACAAATTTTATTTGCTGTCAGTGCTTATTTATGGAAATGATGGTTCAAGTGGCTCTGAGCACTATGGGACTTAACATCTGTGGTCATCAGTCCCCTAGAACTTAGAACTACTTAAACCTAACTAACCTAAGGACATCACACACATCCATGCCCGAGGCAGAATTCGAACCCGCGACCGTAGCTCTCACGCGGTTCCAGACTGAAGCGCCTGGAACCGCACGGTCACTGGAAACGATGGACCAATCACAAGTGCGCCCTCAAAGGACAGCGCCAAACTGTTAAGCTAGCTCCCTGGGCAGTCTACGATAGATTTTCGAGGTGGCAACACAAGAATGTGTGAAGTGCATCTCCCAGTAAAGACGGAATTAATTATTAAAACTGCGTCGGAAAACATAATGTGAGATCTCTTGTTGATTCTGAGATCATGTGAAGCATTTTTGTGACTTTTGTGGGTGTCGGAAACTAATGATTAGCGGCCGGGAATCTTGTTATGAATACTTACGAAGGAATACCTCTAGAAATCGTTTTATTAATTTTGCGATTAATAAAATAAAACAAAATTAGCTGATATCCTAACATTTTGCGATTCTTGTTATGCTTAGCATTAAACCTACCAACATCTAACATTGTTATGCACTATTTATGGCACAAGAGTCAGAGCTTGCGACCGACGGAGAAGAAACCAAACGGGACACAGCTGTGGGAAGACTTGAAGTAAGCAGTCTGAGCTACAATTCAGTTACGAGAAGTGGGAGGGGGGAGGCTGCAAATCACATGTAAAACCACTGTGTGTCCCCGTGTACATACTGTGGTGGACGATAGTTCGAACATTCCCGTGTCTGCTGTGATAGCTTCACAAGTTCATGGGAAATTAGTGTTACCACTAGGGTCACGTGTCGGTATTCATCAATACTTCAGTCTTACTACTAGCGACAAATACTACTAAGGGACAACTATCCTGGCATGTAGGTATCCCAAGGTCCCATAAGAGGATTCTGCTAGACGTTTGGTTATTTACTTCACATAATATTCGTATTGCAGGCTTCTTACAATAAATACGTTTTTACCTCAGAAGTTATCCTGTTATCAGCGAGAGAGATGAAAAGCAGACAGAATTGAGCTTTTTGTTTAATTTATAGGTGTAGAGGTGCTATATATAATTATTATTTGGATGCTTAATTTCTCACCCGGAGTTTCACTTAGTGTGTATCCCTTGAGGTCCCTTTCTGACATATGTATCTGATTTTTATCTGTCTACAAAAGCATAGTACGAGTTTTTCTAAGATTAAGATTTAAACAATATCCTATAAAGCACATGAGAACTATTCAGTTATTCTCATGGTTGTGTCTGATATGGATGTGGTAAGCTCTTTATCATTATTCTTGTATCATTCGCAATCATAACAGTTCTCGAAGGGTCGTCCAATTTCTCTGATGAATCATTTATGTAAATCAAGAACAGGAGTGTGTGAAATACCGAATCTTTAATGTGACTGCTTGTTTCATGTTGTTGAGATTTGATCATATTCATGCAAGGCAGACGCCATTAACGCCATATTTTACTTCTTATAGTATATTTCATGTTCTATGCAATCGAAGGTGTTGGGAAAGTAGCAAATCTGCTACCAGATCTGATTTCGAGAGAGAAGTTGCAGAGAAGTCTTTACCGGCGCTTAAGTGAACTGTTTTTGAATAGCTGTAGAAGGTAGCTCAATACTCTTCTCAGAAATTTCTAAGAACACGGAAAGAAGGGAGAATGGTTTGTAAATTGAGGTGACTTGCTTATTCAGACCTTAATAAACAGATATATTTCAGTGTTCCAGGGAATACACGTAGACTCATCAAGTATATTCCTAGCTAACGCAAGACGACTTTACCCACTCAGCACAAGATTTCAGTGCTTTTCTTGAATCTCCATTTGATCCCATGTGTTAGCCACACTATATCTCCTCTTCCACGGTAATTGTCTCTTATCCCCTTGCAAAGGAAAAAGGCATTCTCACAAGGAGCTGTTGAAATCTCAAGCAATTTATTCAATTTATCGCAGCTTGGCTACCGAGAAAATATTATTCAGTTTTACTGTTCCGAAAGAGACTTTGGTCACAACTAAGTGATTAATAAGTGTTCTGCTACTAATAGCATATTATAAAGATGATGTGTTAATTTATAATAACATTAAACAGGCACGCTTCCTAAAAGTCCCTCAATTCATTCAGCGTACAAAGTACGTTTTTTTGTTAAATTAATCCCTAACTCCCTAAGCAGCGTCGCCGGCCGCTGTGGCCGAGTGGTTCTAGGCGCTTCAGTCTGGAACCGCACGACCGCTACGGTCGCAGATTCGAATCCTGCCTCGGGCATGAATGTGTGTGATGTCCTTAGGTTAGTTAGGTTTAAGTAGTTCTAAGTTCTAGGGGACTGATGACCTCCGATGTTAAGTCCCATAGTGTTCAGAGCCGTTTTGAACCCTAAGCCGCATAAGGACC
Source organism: Schistocerca gregaria (assembly GCF_023897955.1). Classification (NCBI taxonomy): domain Eukaryota; kingdom Metazoa; phylum Arthropoda; class Insecta; order Orthoptera; family Acrididae; genus Schistocerca; species Schistocerca gregaria. Next base: position 626,444,490 of record NC_064922.1, read on the forward strand.
CTTTCCAGTAGGTTTTGTTGTTGTTGTCTTCAGTCCTGAGACTGGTTTGATGCAGCTCTCCATGCTACTCTATCCTGTGCAAGCTTCTTCATCTCCCAGTACCTACTGCAACCTACATCCTTCTGAATCTGCTTAGTGTACTCATCTCTCGGTCTCCCTCTACGATTTTTACCCTCCACGCTGCCCTCCAATGCTAAATTTGTGATCCCTTGATGCCTCAAAACATGTCCTACCAACCGATCCCTTCTTCTAGTCAAGTTGTACCACAAACTTCTCTTCTCCCCAATCCTATTCAATACCTCCTCATTAGTTACGTGATCTATCCACCTTATCTTCAGTATTTTTCTGTAGCACCACATTTCGAAAGCTTCTATTCTCTTCTTGTCCAAACTAGTTATCGTCCATGTTTCACTTCCATACATGGCTACACTCCAAACAAATACTTTCAGAAACGACTTCCTGATACATAAATCTATATTCGATGTTAACAAATTTCTCTTCTTCAGAAACGCTTTCCTTGCCATTGCCAGTCTACATTTTATATCCTCTCTACTTCGACCATCATCAGTTATTTTACTTCCTAAATAGCAAAACTCCTTTACTACTTTAAGTGTCTCATTTCCTAATCTAATTCCCTCAGCATCACCCGATTTAATTTGACTACATTCCATTATCCTCGTTTTGCTTTTGTTAATGTTCATCTTATATCCTCCTTTCAAGACACTGTCCATTCCGTTCAACTGCTCTTCCAAGTCCTTTGCCGTCTCTGACAGAATTACAATGTCATCGGCGAACCTCAAAGTTTTTACTTCGTCTCCATGAATTTTAATACCTACTCCAAATTTTTCTTTTGTTTCCTTTACTGCTTGCTCAATATACAGATTGAATAACATCGGGGAGAGGCTACAACCCTGTCTCACTCCTTTCCCAACCACTGCTTCCCTTTCATGCCCCTCGACTCTTATGACTGCCATCTGGTTTCTGTACAAATTGTAAATAGCCTTTCGCTCCCTGTATTTTACCCCTGCCAACTTTAGAATTTGAAAGAGAGTATTCCAGTCAACATTGTCAAAAGCTTTCTCTAAGTCTACAAATGCTAGAAACGTAGGTTTGCCTTTTCTTAATCTTTCTTCTAAGATAAGTCGTAAGGTCAGTATTGCCTCAGGTGTTCCAACATTTCTACGGAATTCAAACTGATCCTCCCCGAGGTCCGCATCTACCAGTTTTTCCATTCGTCTGTAAAGAATTCGCGTTAGTATTTTGCAGCTGTGACTTAATAAAACTGATAGTTCGGTAATTTTCACATCTGTCAGCACCTGCTTTCTTTGGGATCGGAATTATTATATTCTTCTTGAAGTCTGAGGGTATTTCGCCTGTCTCATACATCTTGCTCACCAGCTGGTAGAGTTTTGTCATGACTGCCTCTCCCAAGGCCGTCAGTAGTTCTAATGGAATGTTGTCTACTCCGGGGGCCTTGTTTCGACTCAGGTCTTTCAGTGCTCTGTCAAACTCTTCACGCAGTATCGTATCTCCCATTTCGTCTTCATCTACATCCTCTTCCATTTCCATAATATTGTCCTCAAGTACATCGCCCTTGTATAAACCTTCTATATACTCCTTCCACCTTTCTGCCTTCCCTTCTTTGCTTAGAACTGGGTTTCCATCTGAGCTCTTGATATTCATACACGTGGTTCTCTTCTCTCCAAAGGTCTCTTTAATTTTCCTGTAGGCAGTATCTATCTTACCCCTAGTGAGATAAGCCTCTACATCCTTACATTTGTCCTCTAGCCATCCCTGTTTAGCCATTTTGCACTTCCTGTCGATCTCATTTTTGAGACGTTTGTATTCCTTTTTGCCTGCTTCATTTACTGCATTTTTATATTTTCTCCTTTCATCAATTAAATTCAATATTTCTTCTGTTACCCAAGGATTTCTAGCAGCCCTCGTCTTTGTACCTACTTTATCCTCTGCTGCCTTCACTACTACATCCCTCAGAGCTATCCATTCTTCTTCTACTGTATTTCTTTCCCCTATTCCTGTCAATTGTTCCCTTATGCTCTCTCTGAAACTCTGTACAACATCTGGTTCTTTCAGTTTATCCAGGTCCCATCTCCTTAATTTCCCACATTTTTGCAGTTTCTTCAGTTTTAATCTACAGGTCATAACCTATAGATTGTGGTCAGAGTCCACATCTGCCCCTGGAAATGTCTTACAACTTAAAACCTGGTTACTAAATCTCTGTCTTACCATTATATAATCTATCTGATACCTTTTAGTATCTCCAGGGTTCTTCCACGTATACAACCTTCTTTCATGATTCTTAAACCAAGTGTTAGCTATGATTAAGTTGTGCTCTGTGCAAAATTCTACTAGGCGGCTTCCTCTTTCATTTCTCGCCCCAATCCATATTCACCTACTATGTTTCCTTCTCTCCCTTTTCCTACACTCGAATTCCAGTCACCCATTACTATTAAATTTTCGTCTCCCTTCACTATCTGAATAATTTCTTTTATTTCATCGTACATTTCTTCAATTTCTTCATCATCTGCAGAGCTGGTTGGCATATAAACTTGTACTACTGTAGTAGGTGTGGGCTTCGTATCTATCTTGGCCACAATAATGGTTCACTATGCTGTTTGTAGTAGCTTACCCGCATTCCTATTTTCCTATTCATTATTAAACCTACTCCTGCATTACCCCTATTTGATTTTGTGTTTATAACCCTGTAATCACCTGACCAGAAGTCTTGTTCCTCCTGCCACCGAACTTCACTAATTCCCACTATATCTAACTTTAACCTATCCATTTCCCTTTTTATATTTTCTAACCTACCTGCCCGATTAAGGGATCTGACATTCCACGCTCCGATCCGTAGAACGCCAGTTTTCTTTCTCCTGATAACGACATCCTCCTGAGTAGTCCCCGCCCGGTGATCCGAATGGGGGACTATTTTACCTCCGGAATATTTTACCCAAGAGGATGCCATCATCAATTAATCATACAGTAAAGCTGCATGTCCTCGGGAAAAATTACGGCTGTAGTTTCCCCTTGCTTTCAGCCGTTCGCAGTACCAGCACAGCAAGGCCGTTTTGGTTAATGTTGCAAGGCCAGATCAGTCAATCATCCAGACTGTTGCCCCTGCAACTACTGAAAAGGCTGCTGCCCCTCTTCAGGAACCACACGTTTGTCTGGCCTCTCAACAGATACCCCTCCGTTGTGGTTGCACCTACGGTACGGCCATCTGTATCGCTGAGGCACGCAAGCCTCCCCACCAACGGCAAGGTCCATGGTTCATGGGGGGAGGTTCCAGTAGGTACTGATCTGAAAAATGATGTTTGGAATTGAAAGTTTCAAGCATTACTGACTGGTCTCCTGCCACTCATCTTCCACAGCGCGGTTCTGTCAGCTTGTTCAGTTAGTCCTTCATTTAATGCCGCTTTACAGATTTAGTGCCACAAAAATGAATCGTTTGCAAACAGAGTGCGTTTGAAGTGTTTTATTCGAACCTAAGGAACATGAGACGTAGCTCTAGAGGCAAACTAGCAAACAGTATAAAGAAACTTTGCTCTATGCCGTTGTATACGAATTAGTCTTTCAGCTCTTATTCCATTATTATAAATAATTAATAATCAGTGACTGTCACACCTAAAAACTCAAATTTCATCCTGCCATAATGGTTGTCCTATCAAAAACAGAGCTAAAGAGCTAACTTCAGTATAAATTTCAATCTCTTTAAAGACTTGGTATAAGCGAACCACTGACCTTCAAAATGATGATTAAAAGAATAATCTTTTAGACCTTGGTAAAAATTTATAGTTATAGAATTGCAGTCTAAAATCATAATTAAATATAATACCTATTTCACTGTGAAAAGGAAAAAAGTTGTGGTGTGTGGTTTAGTACAAAGTATGAAGTGGCAAAAACGACAAGACTAATCAAAAGCTGACATGGTATGATGTCAACCTTCTTTGTAATACTCTCCTACATAGAGTCATAGTGAATACTAACATTTATTTAATAGTTCTAAAAGAAATACGCTTTGTGATGCATGGAACTCACTCAAACGGTGCCGCGTCTTCTTGTCATAACAATATGTGATAGGTAACATAATTAATAGCTAATCAATTCAAATACTAATTTTCGTCCATATACAAGTTTCACTTGATACACACACACACACACACACACACACACACACACACACACACACACACACACACATACACATACACACACACGAGCGTCTGCGCATACGCCCACTTTTCCATTAACAAACAAACTGCGAGAGAAAGAGACGATGTACGAATGACTGAAAAGTGTGCCAAAAGGAGAAGCACATAAACACTAAAAATTTATAAGTTTCACGGTATAATAAAGAAATATAAAAATCTTATCGGGCACTAAGTGGCAGAGGCTACCGATAGGATTCGGCCCATCAGAGACTGCAATTAACACACATCTTTGCCATCTGTTACTTCTTAAAACCGTTAGAGACACTTACTAGACGCATTGTAAGGAAATTTGCTCAAGGCAACAAACGTCTTCCAATGAAAAATGTAGACACGCTGTGCTAAGTACTGTACGTTTCTCCTACTGTTTCTATACAAGAGGATAAAAATATGTGTATTCGTACGGAATGGTTTTCAATTGTACAATGAGTCACGAAGTATGTTCTCTCACCCAATAATCTATTTCACAAATTTTCTTTCCATTCAATAGCTCCTTTTCCTCCCTCGCTGTATGAACACTACTTTTGTCATTCTTGAAAATGGCCACAGTGTAGTCGGCAAGTGTAGTCCACTACTGCCACACAGACCTCCAAATTTTTGGAAAAAAAATTAGAGTTTTACGTTCTATCGCCGTTGTAATTTACAGTTCAAGCAACTATAATCTGTGGACTCAGACCAAATTATGAAACCAATTCCCCTGCCACAACGAAGTAAATGTAATAAATAAAACGAGACTACAAAAAAAAGATATCGCCGAAGGGAAAATAAGCCTTGCCTGCAGTAAGAGTAAATGTAATTACGTGGCTAGAGAAGCAACGAAATTTACGAATTTCGGATGCCTACAGGGCGTGTTAGTCTGGAAACAGCCCACAGTCTTGGTGAAGCCGTTCTTCGCCCATGAGTAAGGATCATCAATATGTGAAAGAGAGTTCTTGCAGTTGTAAAACAGGAGAACGGGATTGGAAGAGTAAAACATGAGGTGTGTTTTGGATTGTTAAGCAGAATCGATTGTTCACTACGACCGACGTCCCCATTTGGGCTAGTTATCTATTTCTCATTGTGTTTATACTTACAAAGGTTCTACCAGATGAAACATCAGTGTCTGTATTCGCATTTTTTGAAGTATCCACTATTCTGTATATCGTTCAGACACTATATAAATATATCTCGATCTTTCGATGGAAATACACTAGGAATTTTCATATTTCATACAATGTTGTTGTTGTTGTGGTCTTCAGTCGAAAGACTGGTTTGATGCAGCTCTCCATACTGCTCTATCCTATGCAAGCATCTTCATCTCCGAGAAATTACTGCAACCTACATCCTGGTAGAACGATTTTTACCCTCCAAGCTCCCCTCCAGTGTTAAATTGGTGATCCCTTGATGCCTCAGAACGTGTCCTACCAATCGATCACTTATTCCATCAAGTTGTGGTAAAAATTCCTCTTCTCCGCAATTCTCTTCAGTACCTCCTCATTACTTACGTGATCTATCCACTTAATCTTCGGCATTCTTCTGTAGCACCACATTTCTAAAGCTTCTACTCTCTTCTTGTCTAAACTGTTTAATGTCCTTGTTTCGCATCCATACATGGCTACACTCTATACAAATACTTTCAGGAAAGACTTCCTGACACTTAAGTTTATACACGATGTTAACAAATTTCTCCTCTTCAGAAACGCTTTCCTAGCCATCGCCAGTCTACATTTTATATCCTCTCTATCTCGACCAACCTTAGTTATTTTGCTGCCCAAATAGCAAAAATAACCTACTTTTTCTCATTTCCTAATCTCACTCCCTCAGTATCGTCTAATTTAATTCGACTACATTCCATTATCCTCGTTTTGCTTTTGTTGGTGTTCATCTTATAGCCTAGACACTGTCCATTCCATTCAACTTTTCTTCCACGTCCTTTGCTATCTCTGACAGAATTACAATGTCATCGGCAAACCTCAAGGTTTTTATTTCTTCTTCTTTGATTTTAATTCCTACTCCAAACTTTTCTTCGGTTTCCTTTACTGCTTGTTCAATATACAGACTGAATAACATCGGGGATAGGCAGCCCTTTCTCACTTCTTACTCTGCCACCGCTTCTCTTTCGTTTCCCTCGACTCTTCGTTCGCTGTATTTTACCTCTGCCACTTTCATAATTTGAAATTCTTACAATAAAGAAACAAAACCGCAATGATCTGTAAAGACTTCATCGCAAATTGTTACGAGCCTTACGCGAACGACCATTCGTAGCAGTGAACCAACCAATCTGGGTACTATTTTGGAGAGTTATTTTACATTAATTAAATGGAGTTTGTGATACCGCAAAAATTATTGCGACTTGTCAATTGTTCACCGAAGACTGTTTCGGTAGACATGTTTTCTAAGTAAAGTGACCCTAAGTACAATACTTGGGACTGGTTTTACATTGTAATATAAGGTCTCTGAATATTATCCGTGGACGTCGGGTTTAATTAAATGTCTGTTATATTTTACGAAAGGGTGATTTACTTCTCACAGTGGATCACCTTTTCAATTACTCTTTCTGTAGCACACACTTCAAAATAGACAGATGCATTAAATTGTTTATTACAACGTTTGTATGCTTTTAAATACGTTCATTTGAGGTGGCAGTTCCACAGATATTCTATGTTACGAAAACGAAGGTACAGCTACCTGGAGCGAAACTACTTTCTTATTATGGAATAGTAACTCAAATCGTTTCTCGGAAAGAACATCACTATCTCGGAGCGGAATCCATTAAGTTTCATGATCATATCCATGGAATTTCAGTGTGGTTAGGTATAGATCCACATTTGCTCTCTTTGTTCGTGTTCGATGGTGACGTTCCCTAACAATCACTCAAAAGCCAAGAATAGGTATGAATTTGACTTACTGAAGGACTTGTGCGACATAGACGAAAATTTGTATGCGTGTTTGTACATCTGAAAGATGTTCAAACTTGGCGCCAGTATCCTAAGAGTGACGCTAGTACAGCCACTATGAGGACGCAAATCTGGTTTGCTAAAAATAGAAGCTGTAACTTTCACTAGCGTTAGTTAAGCTTGAGATTCGACGTGATAAATTGATGTTAGTCAAGAATGGCTTTAATGCGACAAGGAGACCATTATCAACACCACATTGAGTTTGAACGAGGTCATGTAACAGAGCTACAAGAAGCTGGATGTTCCTTCTGCCATACTGCACAAACACTTGGCACCAATGCGGCTACTGTGCATTAGTGCTGGCAGCACTGTTCACGAGAATGCACGGTCTCAAGAAGACCGGGCTCCGGACGGTCACGTGGCACTACCGAGAGGGAAGACCATCGTGTTCGGTGCATGGCTCACTCTCCTCGTATTGTATCTGTAGCAGCAAGATGAACAGCAACTGGCACCACAGTGACACAAAGAACTGTTACAAGTCGGTTACTTCAAGGACAGCTCCGAGCCAGGCCCCTTGTAGCGTACATTCCACTGACCCCAAACCACTGCCATTTGCGACGTCAGTGGTGTCAGGAGAGAGCTCATTCGGTAAGAGGCCGGGGGCCTGTTGTTTCCTGATGAATGCTGGTTCTGCTTCAATGGCAGTGACGACCGCATGTTGATTAGAAGGTGGGTAGTAGAGGGCCTGCAACCATCTTGTCTGGTGTGTTAGGTGCCTGGACCTGCACATGGAGTTATGTTCTGGAGTGCAATTTCGTATGACAGCAGGAGTACTCACGTGGATATCCCACGCACCCTGCCTGCAAAAGTGTACGTCAGTCTCGTGATTCGACCTGCTGTGCTGCCACTGACGAATAGAATCAGAGGGGGTGCTTTGACGATGTTCACACACGATGCAATTGACTATAGGATGACTGAAACAGTAGAATTCTAGCGAAATGTACGAAGACTTGCAGAGAAAATATACAGAGACTGAGAGCTCATTCTGAGCATAAGAAATTAAACTTATTGCGAACAAACAGGCGATACGATCCATTACTGTCCGAATACTCTATTGACGATAAATCAATGAAAATAATGACAACCATAGAATAGCCAGTAGTAACCACCCGAGGAGATCTAACGACGAATGACTATCTTAAAGTAATTGTAGCAAAATGGGACACATGGTCGAGATTCAGTGGTAAAAACTGTACAGAATGAAATTCATCCGCGAAAGAAATTGGTCACAAATCACACTTAAGACCGATTGTTGAGTAAGTTAATTAGTCTGACACCCACCTTTTTTTTTAACTATCAATCTTCTGACTAGTTCAACAATCCCTTGTTCCTCTACAGATTTTACCCTCTACAACTCCATCTAGTGCCAAGGAAGTTAATCCTTGATTTCTTGTCAGTATTTTGCATATATTCCTTTCCTCTGCTATTTTTCATTCTTCGCCTTTTCAGCTTATCAATCCACCTAATTTTCAACATTCGTCTGTAGCACCACATTTCAAATGCTTCCTTCTCTTCTGTTCCAGTCTTTCCACAGTTCACGTTTCGCTGTCATCTAATGCTGTTCTCCAAACGTATATTGTCAGAGATTTCTTCCTCAAATTAACTGCTATGTTTGATACTGGCAGACTTCTCTTGGCCAGAAATACTATTTTTGCTGTGATAGTCTGCTTTTGATGTCCTCCTTGTTCTGTCCATCATTGATTGTTTTGCTACATAGGTAATAGAATTCTTTAAATTCATACACTTCGTGACTGTCAAATCTGATGTTAAGTTTCTCGCTGTTCTCGTTTTTGTTATCCCTCATTACTTTCGTCTTTTTTCGATTTACTCCCCATCCACATTCCGTCTCATCAGACTGTTCACTACATTCAGCAGATCATGTAGTTCTTCTGCACTTTCACTGAGGATAGCAATCATATCAACTTGAATTTTAATTCCACTGCTGAACCTTTCCTTCATTGCCCTCATTGTTTCTTTGATGTGTGAACTGAACAGTATTGGCCAAAGACTACTTCTCTGTCTTACACCCTTTCTTTGATATAAACATTGTCCATTCTTAAGTAACAAACAGGAGGATAGTTATGTAGTGTAATAGAGTTCTGCAGGTAACCCAGCTCTTTTTATATCCTCACTCAGTTTCTAGTCGGTTGACTGCTTTCGGTTTTTAGGGGGAACCAGTAAGTCACTGATCGCATACATAAAGAAAGCGATGGTTATCAAGTAACGCCCGGTAGCTATGCAACACACCCAACGAACAGGTAACACGGGAACGATCTTAACTGACCAAAGCTGCTGGGAAGACTACGGTAGTCTACGCTTATTTATGGTAGCCTACGGTAGTTTTACAACTCTAGCGGTGAGTGAAGATGCCCTTGCGTTAAGTAACGACGTGTGTCGCACGTGATAGGGGCCCTGGCGGCTGGCGTGGTGGCGCCGCGGGGGCAGATGCGCGCGCAGATAGGCGCGCTCCCGCTCTGGCCGTCGGCGGCGTCGCGCCGCGCCATTGGTCGCGATGATTGACCCGGCGGCGGCGGCAGAGACCACACGGCAAGCGGCGGCGTCCCCTCTCGCCTATCGACGGCTCTATCGGCTGCACTGCTGCCGCGTCTGTTTCTTCCGCGGTTGGCGTTCGGCTGCCATCGGCGCCTGTCCCGGCCTCACCTCCGATCGTAGCCAGCGCTCCCAGCCCTAGGCTTCCTCACAAGTAATCGTCGTCGGCAACAGCCTTTCGCTTTCGTAACGTTTATGGATGTTTTAGAGTTTCATAGTGACGTGGTCTAACACTCAAAAGAATTTCATTCAGTTTGACAAGGCCGTGTTATTCTACGCGCAAAAGCCTTTCGCTCACTTTGCACGTGTTTTGGTATCTATGACTACTCTCGCCACTTACCTCTACATTGATCTGCTCATCGCAGGTATTTTCTAAACCATTAAAAATATCGTAATTCTTTTTTCACCCAAATAAATTGTGAAGAATGCTTTTACAAAAAACCAAACAAAAAAGTCGTCATTAAAAGACGTATAGTGTCTTTCCTTAGCGATATTAATTACGAACCTACAGGTATCAACTTCAATTTTTTTCAAATGGATCTACAGCAATATCTGTCGCTAGTAATGCTATTTTCTTTTCTTCCGTAACAGACGAATTAACGGCATTTCACCATTCAGAATCCAAGAATGGAAGGTATCATAGACTATCGCAATATATTAGAAAGGGAGAAGGAGGGAACCGAATAATTACAGGCTAATCTGTGTATTACGATCAGTTTGGCTTTAGGAAAAATAAAGGCACCAGAGAGAAATTCTGACGTTACAATTGGTAATGGAAGACTACAGAAAAATCAAGACACGTTCACAGGATCTGTCAAGCTAGAAAAAACTATCGACTATGTAAAATGATGCAAGATGTTCGAAACTCTGAGAAATTAGGATAAGTTAGAGGGAGAGAAAGGCAATATACAGTATGTACAAGAGTCACGAGGGAATAATTAGAGTGGACGGATTAATAAGGATGTATGGTATGCAGTCTTTCGCTCCAATTGTTCAGTGTTTACGTCGTACATATGTCGGCGTAGAGACGCCCTCAAGAGTTCCCTCATGCCGCCGCTGCTGAGGAATGATTTACGTCAGAGCGGAATGCTGCTCCCAAAGCTCCAGATGCCAGACAAGCAGATCAGTACCAGATGTTGTATATTGACAGAGTATCAATCAAAACTCCAAAACAGTCTGTATTATGTCCTGTTATCCTGGAGAACTTGGGTAAACGGCAAATAATAAGTAACACTTCATCTACGGAGCACACCAAAAGCGTAATTGTAAGTGTCTCTCGCGTAGAGCTCCCGTGAGGAAATCAGCAGAGCGTTGGTTTCTTGTACTAAAGGTCCGGAGTTCGAGTCCTGGTTATACAAGTTTTTATACTATAGTACGTGTGATGCTCTTACACCTGACATCATGATCCTGACATATAAAATGACTGTTCTAATTTTGCAGCAAATATTGTGTCCGCTATCAAATCGTTCATTTGAAAGTAGCAAACCTGCAGAGCACGTTTATAGTTTCGCAGAGTAAAAGAAAACAGTCGGAATAGAGGAATTAACAAACAATGGCATCATACTTTCAGTAGTATTAACAGTAATAATAATAATAACTATTAATATTTTTATGATAATTGCTACTACTATTGCTATTAATGTCCGTACTCATGTTGCTAATCTTTCTTTATTCTTATGTTCGATTTTTTATGTTTATCTTTATTCTGTCAGACTGAAAATGTATAGGTTTACTACTTTCAAATTAACGAAGTGAAAGCGGACCGCCAGTAGAACATTTCTATAAAACAGGAACAGCCATTTTTCCAGTCAGTAACATGTTGACCCATATAACAGTTTCACATGTACTACACAGCATAAAGTCATATAACCAGAGTTCGAACCCAGGACCCTTGGTACGCCAAGCTAATGCTCTATTCACCTTCCTGCGGGGGCTATACACGATGGACGCTCACTGTTAAGCTCTTCTTGTGTTCCGTACGTCAGGTGTTACTTATTACTTACCGTTTACGCACTTTATCCTGGACGACACCATATAGCGCTAACTAAATAGGAGTTTTGTTTGACAATCTGACAATATATAACGTTTGCTACTGATCTTACTGTCTGACATCTGGAGGTCTGGGTGTCAGCCCACTGTGCAGTCATCGCCGAAGACGGCAGCATCGCCTCACTACAGACCAGCAGCGCGAAGATTGTATTAGACAGAAGTATGTAGCAAAGTTTATAGTCAACTGTACAGCGAGAAAGGATACTATTATTCTGTACTGCAGCAAGTGATACGTTGGTGTTCAGTAACAGTGACAGATATGCATAGACAGTCCTGTAGAAATGGATTGTTTCAAGTTAAGTATTGCATCCTGTTCAAATTGTAAAAAAGAATGATGAAATAATTTGTGTGGCTTGTAGTATCCACACAGCCTCATCCAGAAGAAAAACTAAAAACCCACTACATTGATGACGTTAGGCACAACACTAATGTTTCGTTTCAAGTGTTGCAATTGTAATCAACGGCGTTCAACTTTGTAACATCCTTTCTCAAACAGCTTCGCTGCTTTTGATCGTCCTTTCCCATCGATAAAACGTCAGTTTTGAGTGAGACCCCTACATTGCAGGCAACTTCACGGACAGCTCTACCAGGAGGGAAGCCTGCGAGAACCAGGTCCTTACTCCAGAACCGAATTAACACAAAACTTTTTTTTTTTTTTTCAACGAAGGGTGATTCGTAATCTTCTCACTTATACAGCAATAAAAACGAAATGAAGAAATAAATAGCGTGAAATGAAATTTTAAATGTTCCTCGGAGTCTATATGCCGTAGCGAAAGTTCCTTGTGGTTAACTGAACCTGCGTGATATATAGCAAAACAGAAAGCGTATCTCTTCATGAGTCAAACATTTTACTAACGAAACTCTTGACGTTCTGCTCTTCTTACAGCCAAATAAAGAACGACAGACAAAACACAATTAGCACCATATGGACGAACTAACAGTCCGTCAATTAGAGTTTAAAACTAGCCGCCTTACTCGGTTGGCACGCACAAAATAAAATATTCACTGGATCCTATACAAAAATAATGATTGTTCTCGAAGTACTTGAACTTCTAAATCGAAAACCCCTGACGCAAATATTGAACACAAATTAGGATAAGCTGGCAGCAGACATCTCGCTGAGACTCGAAGTAAATGTTCACCCTCAGAGGGTACATCCAGTTTTAAAATAAAATATACTTTAAATAAAGGAAATTAAAAGTGTCTCCCAACTGTTGTAAAGGTCCAGTCTTAGGTGGCGTCATTCATTATACAAACCGCCTATCCCCAATGCAGAAGGAGACGTATATTGAGATGTGTACCACACCAATCAAGATAAAGCGTTACATAACGAAAAATCTCAGCACATGGAGCATAGAAAAGTAAATAAAGACTTCTTACAAAACGGTAAATCATGAAATCACATTAAATGAAGAAAGAAGAGAACACTAAAGAAAAGGTGGAACAAATAAATTATAGCCCCATATCACCATACGCTTTGTGGAATGATATATTCAGGAAATCTGCAAAGTCGTCGCTATATTTCTTCCGTGTTTGTTCGTTACTGTGTTCGTTCCGCAAATATTCTAGGAAATCCAATGTATAAGATATTTTTAGGGAGAAGACTGCGTGAATTATGTGCACCATAATCCCGCACGTAGCATTTTCATTTGTTTCTGGATACCGATTCCATTGTGGTATGATGGCGTCTGACACCGTGATGTGATTGATAGCGACTCTGTTTAACAGTCACAGCATGTCTATAGCAGTAGCCTAGATATTACGAAATTTGCGACACAGAACGCGATATTCGATAGTGTCCTCTCCCGTACAGATGTCGCAGTCGCCTGATCGGAGTGCGTGAAATGAATAGAGTTTGGAGTGTGTTGGAATAGTGGGAGTGAGGATTAGTACCACGTTGCACACCCAATTCCAGATGGAACATTGGAGGTTAGGTTATGGCACACAGTGTTGCTGTGGCAGTCGCAACTTACCTTTATGCCGGACTGCAGATCCACCAAGTACGGTGGCGATGTCGCTGCCTCTGTTGCCTCTCAGGTCACTGTATAGAAGGCAGCTGGTGTCGAGGTAAAACCTACTCACGAAATTCAGCGCACAAGGCATGCCGGTGATTTGGACTGGGGCATCCAGTGAATGTGGCCGAAATTTATGAAATAATGTCGCTGTTGGACTGCTAGCACCTTCTTCAGTCACGGCTAATGACCTCGATGTCGACGGCACGTTAAACCCAATCTACCTTCCTTCCTTGTTTCACCTGGACGGTCAGTTGCTGGTCAGTTCGACGGTACTCATCTCCACGCCCGTCGTCCACCCCCGTTATATGTGCCTGTGGAGCGCCACAGTAGCCTTGCCGCCCGTTTTCGACACGCCAACAGTTTACACAGTGTGCCCTTCCGTGAAATATTCTACCCGTGGCCCGGAAGCCAATGATCGTAATATATTTGACGTCAGATAAATCGCTCCGTTTCCGCATTACAACGACTGCACTGTTTGCTGTGTCTCCCGCCGCGCTTTATACACCCTCCACTGCTAGTGCTGCCACCTGCATCTACATCTACATCTACATCTACATTTATACTCCGCAAGCCACCCAACGGTGTGTGGCGGAGGGCACTTTACGTGCCACTGTCATTATCTCCCTCTTCTGTTCCAGTCGCGTATGGTTCGCGGGAAGAACGACTGCCGGAAAGCCTCCGTGCGCGCTCGAATCTCTCTAATTTTACGTTCGTGATCTCCTCGGGAGGTATAAGTAGGGGGAAGCAATATATTCGATACCTCATCCAGAAACGCACCCTCTCGAAACCTGGCGAGCAAGCTACACCGCGATGTAGAGCGCCTCTCTTGCACAGTCTGCCACTTGAGTTTGCTAAACATCTCCGTAACGCTATCACGGTTACCAAATAACCCTGTGGCGGAACGCGCCGCTCTTCCTTGGATCTTCTCTATTTCCTCCGTCAACCCGACCTGGTACGGATCCCACACTGATGAGCAATACTCAAGTATAGCTCGAACGAGTGTTTTGTAAGCTACCTCCTTTGTTGATGGTCTATATTTTCTAAGGACTCTCCCAATGAATCTCAACCTGGTACCCGCCTTACCAACTATTAATTTTATATGATCATTCCACTTCAAATGGTTCCGCACGCATACTCCCAGATATTTTACAGAAGTAACTGCTACCAGTGTTTGTTCCGCTGACCTCGTGCTGTCTGTGACTGGCTATTGCACGTTGACATCGAACATAGGCAGTGGTCACATCAGTGTGACCGGACTCAGACCGCAGTTGCTCTAAATCGTATTACGAAACCACTGCTCTCCCAGCTTGAAGAGGATGTTGGCTCTAGCCATGTCAAGGAGGATAAATTGTGGTTGGAATAAATTGATGTATCTCACACTTGTGAACAGTCTTTTAGTACTGAAGCGCATTTTGAATGCAGTCTATCTTACAGGCATCGGTGTACACATCCGCTCTCTTCACAACTTGATTGGCATGTAGGGGTGTTTCGGGAGGAATAGTAATAATTATACGAGGTGATAGTCTAAACTAATTTAAGTGAAACATTCCATATAATAAGTATTCAAGTTTTGCTTTTACAGAGATACAGCTGTAAGGATGTAAACCCACACTAATACTGACAGAAGGGGTTATGCGAAGACAAATGATTAACTTGAAAGTTGATTTTCTTAAATTCCTCCTCCGACTCCGATGCATTTTTTAGTTCTCTTGACAACACTACGTGTAGCTCTATTGAGGTTGTCTTGATTTTTTTCTTTTTAATTTAAAGAACAGAATTACACATAATCTAAACGATCAATTCGTCTCTTGTGTTCACTTCTTCTGCTGAAACTTCGCCTTTAAGTCACCACCAAAATCAAAAATTTAAAGTGTTCACCAAGGAACGTGACCCTTTTTGCAGAGCCATCTCCCACTAATACTACCGTTTGGAATAGACGTTGTAACGTTACTGCATTAATTTGTTATGAAAGCGGTGCTCATGTTCAAGACCATAAAAGTAGGTTAAAAGCTGTGAGATATCTGAGGAAGTTAACCTTGCATTACTGCGCAACTGTTTCACCAGGTATCGAGTCTAGCTTACCAAATTCCCAACCAGACTAACATTAATTATAGTCTTTTAATAGTCATAAGACAACCGGTGATATATATGAGAATTTAAATAAAAAGAAATAAATCAGTTTATATTTGAAAATTTATTTTAACATTGATCATTGAAATTTCAGCATATTAAACTTGATTCATAACTAATTGCTGCCTTATTTAGGATTGTGAAAATGTGAGATTGTAATCTTACGGAACACATCAAATATGGAGCCAAGATTCGGAGACTGCATACAACACTGCATTCATAAAATAACACACGAAGAACGTTGAAACATATGCAAGAGGAAATTAACCACAACCAACCGATTCAATTTTTACCCAAAGAAGTTACGTTCGTAGCGCAACCCTGTCCTTCATGTAATTACCACACGCTGTTATACTAAATTCGTACTAACTCTCTGTGAAATCTTCCCGAAAAGAATAGCTAAGGGCTACTTTGATGGTTACACCACATGCTTCACGTGGTCAACTTGGCTTACATAAAGAGTGTAACTCCACAATAATTCTGATAATTAAAATAAATTGGATCGAAAAGCAATTTACAATAGAAAAACCTTGAACTGGTTACTATCGTCTTACTATTAACCTGATGGGTCAAACAACTGTATAAGCACGTGGTACTGGTCTCACAAAGTACAGCCCACGTGGGTTGAACATAAAGAAAAGTCGCTATATTGAAAAATATTGTCAAGACGAGACGTTATAATCTCACGCACATTCGCATTTAAGATTGATGATCTTAGTTAGAGTTACTGATCAGCACGTGGTTCCACTTTACTAACAAAGTAGTGACAAAGCAACTACCGGAATATATCCTGAACTTCACACTCGAATTACTCTGCGTAGTAATTTAAGATAACATTAGATATTTTAGAGCTAAACCTGAAATAAAGGTGATTAAATTTTCAGTTAGGCTGAACTTAAGAAATCCATTGTCCTACGGACTTAGCAGACACGCGCTTAGCCGGAGATCTTACCACTTGAGACGCTCGCCTCGGACAGACTGCCGTGGTCCCTTCCTGAGGGTGCCTCACAAATACAAACGGAAGTGACCAGAGAGGCAGCTCCCTATACCAACATGACAAGGGACGGACAGGACCATACTAAGAATAGAAACCTCTTTGCTTCTAGAAAGCGTAGCTACCTGTTCCGACGTTGTTCCTACTGTTCTTTAGCAGACAGGCTTGTCTGCTACATCAAGCATGCAACTAGAAATAGATTTGCTCATTCATTCTTTCACACAGAAGGGAAGGGGGATGACAGTATCTTATCATATACTGTACATAAAAGAAAGCGGATGTAGGTTCCGTATGAGAATGTGTGACATGAATTACATATATGAATTACATATAAACTGTGCTTTAAAGTGTAGTAGTGTGACAGATCGTTCTTGTTTATGTGTAAAAGTAACACGTTCCACTGCTCAGTCTCCTCCCAGATAGTCAGAAACAAAACAGTAAATTTAGAAGAGGAATTAATGCCGTAAATGACAACATATTTAAGAAATTAACAAGAAAGGAAACCAACAGAGATCTTTCAACGTCACTTAACGTTTAGAGCTTGCAGGGGGCCCCGTTCTGCTGGAAGAACATATCATGCCTGTAGCTAGAATTGGTATTTTAAATCCGTAATTGTGCTGTTCCTCTGCACTCATCAGGACGAATGCTCTTAAAGAGAATTCTTTCTGGTGTTGTGGCAATGAAATTAATCACTTGGTGTCAGAACACATCTGTCCATCCATCCGCGACAGCATTTCAAAGTTTAATTTTATTTGTGAGAACAACGTGAACACGTTAATATTCAACGTTGGGCAACCTGGCACTCGTAGCTTGGTAGAATGATGGGTAGGTGGATCGTAGCCGGGACGAATGAAATGAAAAGCATTTGTTCCAGTGTTGGGTCTCTAATATCCTGAAGCACGAATAGATCTTGCGAAGACTTTTACTACGTCTGTCAGAAACTGTTATAGGAGTGTTCGATGAAACTGATGATATGGTGTACAAGGTACTAGATTGCTCATCAAGTAAGGCAGCGAACATGACAGACATCGATGTTTCATTACTTGTTTCAGGAATGCTCCTTGAAATTTTTCCTGACCTCTGTTAACGTTCCTGAGCCACACATTTGATAGAGTGTGGACAGTCTATACTTCTGGAGGTTATCTCGTAGACGAGTAGCCACTGTTTTATGATATACATATGGTTCCACAGTACTCACAGGTAGCTTCTGTCTTGTTTTTGATGGTCCTTGCAATGCACAATTCCCACACTTGAAAGACGTGAACTTCATTCACAATTCAGTGCTCGTATTTCATATTTGTAATCCCAGCATTCTGCTATTCGGTAATATAATAATTCAGGCCCTGTTAATAATTTCTATGGGTTGCCTAATTTATTTGACGATGTTTACACTTTGTCTCACACTCATCTGTGAGAGGAGCTTGGCGCTAGGAATTTTCTTTATTTAAGGGCGAGGGCTGCAGTCTTCCTAGCAGCCATGATGGCTTTCCGTTTCCCATCCTTTTTCCGATCGACAGGGTAGCACGTGCTGTCGTTTGAAAGTTCAGTAGTGGCCAAAGTTTCTCCTGTTCTCAGTTCCCCAACCTGCCTTACCAACCTTGTAACTGCTATTTCTGCTCGATTTTAACGTCGCGAGGTCGCAGCCCTGCAAGATTCCGGCCCTCTGATTGGCCAGTTCAGGTGCGTGCCCGTTTTTCGCGGGTGGGCGCCAACCGCCCTCCGCGGGTGGATAGTGGACAAAGGGGCAGTAAATCAGTTCTAGTGTGGCCGTGCCTGCGACTGGAGGTAGGTGCTGCTTCCAGGAGATGAAGCTTCAGCAAGCATGAGCGCCGACGTGCAGTGTAGCTTCGCCCCCTGTGGCCCAGAGAGAACATTATAGGTCATTTCACTTATGTGTATTCCTTAAATTACGGTTTACGCAATTTTTCCTTGTACAGTTGGGCATAATGTACGAAATGTGTTGGTTGGTCACAATAGCTTGCAGTTCCGCACGAAAGTGTATACTTTCATGCTCACTTTTCCGTTTCGTCTGGCAGTAGCTCTTTCAGTTCTCCTGTGCAAAATTTGACTCAGAATTTAGGTCTTCCTAACTTGACAACTTGTGCCCTTTGTCCTACGCCACGTGGTGAGTGTCTGGAGCCCCTTCATGTTCGTTAACGTAGTCGGACCGGCAGCCAAAGTTATCTAGTATCGCCTGTATGAATAGTTTCCTGTCTTGCTGGTTTTATTCCTTTAGTACAGGAGACTACCTAGCGATTCATCCCCAATAGCATCTTTCTTAGTCTTAGGTTGATTCATGGTGGTGGTAGTTGCATGCCCGCAACTCCTTCCTTTAGTAAATTGAACTCCATTTGATAATACGGCGATAGTTCGTTCCTTTTCTCCTGCTATCGTGGCGTATTGTGAACGTATGTTGGGGCAGGCTGCTGAACTCAATTCTTTCTTCCCCCACCCCCATTTGATTGTATTATTGTTCAATTTTCAACTGTTAAATAAATGAATCCTTTAATCTTTACATTCTCAGTTTCATTACGTGAAATCATCCTCAGTGTCAAAGTAGAATAATGCAGAACTATAACGGTTGCTATAAGGTCGTGCAGGTCTCGCGCCTTTAATGATAGGACAAAGACTCAATATCGCGTGCCTGGCACGACCATTGCACGCATGTTACCGATAATAGTAATACTAATTTTCAGTTATCCTCCACTGATAAACTGGGAAGTGTTCACGGCTCAGTGTGAGTACATGAGCACTAAATCCACTTAATGTGGTGGAAGTAGTAGCCTCTGTTTTAGCTTGCTAGTTTAGAAAAAATATCAGAATTACAGCCCCTACAGCAAGGGATAATAACCTGTAAAATAAAACGAGCCACCGCTTTTAACTTCCAAACGATGATGCATTGTGAAGAACGTTAGTCGCTTACTAATACACCATAGGTCACACGGCCGTTTAGATCTCCTCGCTCAGTTTCTGTAAGGTTCAGTGCTTCCGATTATGAAATGAATCTAATAACACACTGACATTTTCCTTTTTTCTGTTTTTGTTCGGTTTCACAGACGTACCATCACCTCGTGGCTGGACTCCCTAAATGTAAAGGAGGAAGGAGTAACTTCTCTTTATTTCCGCGTGGAAAGGAGCGTTGGTTATTTTATACGTTTCATGTACTGTTACATACTGTTCCGGCTGATTTCCCATTTCTGTCACACAACGTTACATTACTTTTTCTCCTTCTTTTGCTTGTAAACTACTTTGACGTTTGATTGTGATGACTTGATGATGGCATGGAGAACTCTGATACGATGTCACCTTTCAGCTGCGACAGAACCGACGTAATCAAGATGTCTCGTAGTGAGTCTTAATGTTTCATTATGGTTTTTGTGTGGATGATAGCGATTGCTTCCCCGATGGTCTCCATGTACAGTTCCTGATGGAAATCCCTGATCCTTGCCCATCTAGGTGCTACAAGGATTAATTATAGGCTTCGGTTTTGTAGAGTTTGCAGCTGTTTGAGACTGCTGTTGCAGGTGATCCTCCAGGAGGAACATCCATATTAGATTGATGGCGTTATTTGGTAGAGACATAGTTTGGTCGTCACGTTCAGATGTTGACTCGACAACAGTGTATATTATTTATGAAACATGTGCATGGGTGCTGTTGCGTTTTCCCTGAAAAAAAGTTTCCTGTCCAATATCACTCCCAGGTATTTCACACGATTTGTCCAAGAGAGTGCGATGTTGTGCAGTGTGAGACGGTCTCGGAGGTCGGGCCGAAGGCGAGTAAACGTAATGACTTGCATCTTATCCGCATTCAGGGTAATCTGGTTTGTTGCTGTCCATAACGGAATAAGTGTAAGCTGACGTTTCAGGCGCCGTGTCCCTGCATCGACTGTGTAGCTGCTGGTGAGAATCTTTCTATCGTCCACGAATTGCGCAAGGACGACTTGTGGAAGTAATGGCTGGTCATTCACTAACAGAATTAATAGAGGCTCGATCAGACAGAGCCTTGAGTGATGCCCTCCGGCAGCTGTTGAATGCTGGATCGCTGATCATCAATTTGAACAAAGCAGCGCCTATCTTGAACATAGCTGTCAATAATCTTCTTGTACTAGTTCGGAATGGTGGGAACGTCGTGCAGTTTGGTGAGCATCTTATTTTTCCATACTAGATTATTTGTATTTCCAACTCCGAGAAATGGAGTGGCTGTATTGTTCCCATAGTCCATATTATATGGTATACTGTCTGTAATCTGGAGGAGCCGGAGCTCGGTTGACAGTCGTGGCAGGAAAGCGAACCGGTCAGGGCATATGATATCCTCTTCGGTGATTGCTGCACAAAGTCGTTGGAATATGATCCATTCCAGTAATTTGGAGTGTACTGGCAGTAGGCTGATGTGCCGATCGTTTTGAGGTTGGTGATGGTCCTTCCCCAGTGTTGGTGGTATTATGCGAGCAGTCTTGCAGTCAGCGGGAAGTATCCTAGCAAGAGACAGCTGTAAAAATGCGGGTTATCAGCACCAGTGACTTGCGCGGTAACTTCTTCAACCGTTCGTTCGTTATACCATCTGGCCCAGTGGCTGAGTGGTTGCCAAGTCGTCGTACAATCGAACGGATCTCCGCCGGTGTCGTCAGTAGTGGTTCCTTGTGTCGTGCCATTCGTCAGATGTCGTATTCTTAGCTCCTCTTCTTCGGCGGTATCCTCGTGTGCTAAGACATTCTCTGCCGCATAGTGGTGGCAAAAAAGTTCTACCTTGCTCAGTGGGTCAAACAAGGGGGCCTCTGGTTCCAGAAGCGCCACTTCCGCTGGTCTTGGGTTTCGGAGGGCCTGCCTCAGGATTACGGAACCACTGGTAGCATTTTCGCACTCTGTTTTTAAGGTTCATCAAGTCCTGGAACAGTGGGGAAAACTCTTTACTGTAGAAATCACCTCCCTCAGTTATAACCGTGACCTGACTGCAGACCGAATCTTTCCAGTCAATGCAGAGATGGCCTCCTCTATAAGATCTGTTGTCGATTCGTCTATTATGGGGTAAACAACGTTGTTACAGAACGCTTGGTACTGGTCACAGTTCGTGGTCTGGAGGGGGTAGATGTTCCAGCGCCTCTGTGATAATACCGACCACTGGATTATGATCAGTCGTCGGATCGTTAATGGTTTGAAGGCGAAGATCGAGTCTCAGATTTTTCATGATAACTGTGTCCAAAAAATAGGGTCTGTGAGCTGGATTGTTCGGGACGTGAGTTGAATCGTCCAGTAGTAATGTGATGGCTTCCAGTCGTTCCTCCGCGCTGCACAGCTGGTTCCCTCGTTGGCTGGTACGATACGAATTCCATCCGAAATGCTTAGCGTTGAGGTCTCTGAAGAGCAGAACTTTCTCATTGTCGAGAAAATAGCAACTGAAGGTCGTTTTCGACAAACGGCATCTGAGGGCTAAGATGCCCCGCACCCAATGTAATGATGCCAAAACGCGTGGAGATTTTAACTGCAGTTTTTTCCAGAGATGTGAAATATGGCAATGCGAGAGGAACGTTGATACATATGGCCATTTTCTCTGTCCGTCCGTCTCAGTGTGTGTATATGTTGAATGGTTGGGTAGAGAACATGAGTTTTTGTCGGGAAGAGAATAATGATTTGAAAATGGGTAAGGAAATCCTCGAATTCAAAATTCTTACTGTAGACGTCATTGTATTGACTATGGAGAGTGAAAGGTTATCCAACCTTGTTCGTCTAAAGGTCATTCTGGGGGTGCATATCTTCATGATTCCGTCTACTAAGGTAATTAGTTTTGATAGGTAGTCTGGTGCCTCATTAAATTTTCGTAAGGTCTCTCCTGACGGAGAGTCACTAAAAATTCTTTATGCTTGAGATCAACTTCCTGACTTCCGAGACGTCGACCTGTGAATGTGTGTCGGATGTAGTTGCGCTAGGTTGTTGTCCTCTGGTACCAGGTGAAGGGTATCAGGCGGCTCTGGAGGCCGTCGTTCTCCGACGTAAAGACGAATATCCTTTTCGTTGGCAACATTCACTTGGGGGGGGGGGGGGGGGGGCGTCACAATTGGTTATTGACTGGTCTTTGCTGCTTGTACCTGTACAGTGTATATCCGCAGTGCCTCCTGGAATTTGAAGCAACCTCTCCATGTAGCCTGATGCTCGCCGTCACAATTTATACATCTTCCCTTTTACTTCAGAGGTCAATGATGGTCCATGCAATTCACACAATGTGGTGGCAAGTGGCAATAATTGGCCATGTTGGTTCTGTATTGTGCAGGCTCCTCCTTTGATTGATGTGTTTCAGTTGCCACTTTGGTGCCAAGAAGATGTTTGACGTCATATACTGACTCGCTGGCTGGGACTGCTGGCAGGGTCACACAATAAATTGGCTGCGGTATAATCTGACTGGCTTTCTCCTCTCACTATTTTAATTGATGGACCGCGCCTTGTTGCAGACCAATGTTGTACAGAGCCTGTGCTGTCTCCCCTTATGTGATACTATCGGCAGCAAGTGGCATCATTTCACGTCTAACTGCGAGTCCTTCAGAACGTTCATCTTGGGGTTGTTTGTCCTGGTTGGTAGTACGATGGTCTAGTACTGTCGACATCTGTTGAATTGCCTGGGAAGGAAGAGTGTGTGGTTCTAGTGTAACGATCCCGCCTGACTCCGTCTGCCGGTTTCCCGACCGCGACATGTGTCTGAGTGGGCGAGGTCTGACGTCTCTAAGGCGGGGTGCCGGCGCTCTGTCGTCCTCTGCGCGAGCTACTGCTTACCTTACCAAGTCCTTGCCTGGTTCGTCATAAACCGTGATTCGTCCGCCGTTGCCAGGGTGTCGTAAGTGAAGCTCCGAAAAGGGCTAGCAGCACAGCAAGTCTCGCCAGACAGCGATGGGGCAACTCCTGTGTGGCCAAGGCTCTTTCCTTTGGGCGCGAACATATCTCGGTCCGTCCAGTGTGGCATCGCTCGTCCGACTGAGTAAGACACCATCCCACACGTAAACTAAACGATCAAACTGAGGTAACGCCCGATAGGTATGCAACATACCTAACATATCGGTAACGCGGGTCGGATCGTAATTGACCAAGTCTGCTCACGATAGTTTACGGTACCTACAGTAGTTTTACTACTCTGCTTGTAAACCAAGGACATCTTGCTGTTATGCTGGAAATTCGTTTCCAAGAAATTTTGGATAATGTGCCCTATAAGATGATGTGGTAACACAATAGAACAAGCCAACAGATTGTCACACACCACCACACATTTATAGAGAAGCGGTCTACGAAACACTTCTCCATTAAGGTATGTGGATTTTCGTTGGGTCTCCAACATGAGTCTCGAGTCTTGCTGATACCGTCACGAGCGAAAGTAGCTTTCTCGGCAAACAGGACTAGTGGGACCACTCGGCAATTTGAAATCGGCCAACCACAAAATTGCAATCGTCTACCTTCGTTTCCATCTCGAAGGTGTCTCATCGATTGAGGCGGTACACTGCTCAGTACAGTGGACTCGCATTCGGGAGGACGACTGTTCGGATCAGCATCCGGCCACTCAGATTTGCATTTTCGGATGAGATATAGCTACCACGTACTACACCAATATGACAAGAACACGAGTGAACACTGTTGAATCTGGCACTATGCGGTTAGGAAATAATCTCTACATGGAAATAATTGTCTACAAGCAGCAGCAGTGTTCCCATGAGTTAATCCGTATGCAAATACCAGCATACTTTACATCTGTGAACAATGTGGAACACTCAAGCCATACAGTGGAAAGTGCCAAAAATCACGGTCACAGTTATTGCCTTTCTCAAACTCATGATAAATTACGAGTGAGCAAGCAATGCAGTGACAACATTACCTGAATATCTTCACACTTCTCACCTCAGACTTTACAAAATCGTATTTCCAAAAAGCAGCATCCTCTGCGTTTTCACCTCTGTGTTCTGCTAGATATTTCCAGACCGCTCTTTGAATTACTTCTCAGTGAATGCTATACTGGCAATGACAATGTTACTGACATCCAGAGGCCATATTTTTTTGTACTCGTCTCTGTGGTGTAACATATCGACTATTGAAGACCTCTGAAAAATATCTATTGTTCATATATGAAGTAAGAAACACTGAATGAAAAGAGAACGCACATCACTTCTACTGAATGACAAAAATAAGCTAGAAGCCTTACATAAGTAGAGAACAAGGTACACAGTTTTCAAAGAATGTGTTTCTTACATTCTTTTAGATACAGCGTTGTCTATTAAAACTTCACTACTATGAAAGCATCATGGAAAAAAAGACACTGAAATGAAGTGTTCTCATACCTCAATGTGCAAATGACTAGTATTTCCACGTAGTTGCAGGAAGTTCATTGCTGTAACATGATCTACATTCTACATAGAAGGAAGAAATTGTGCAGTGTGTTTAGATGATTATGATACGATATAGAGGGCTATTTTTGTCAGTTTCCGATGTGTCACGAAACTAAAATCACAGAGAAAATCCGATGCAGCTTTTCGCAGATGTGTTGCACAGTGTCTTAGAGTGTCTGCTGATCGCGTCTTGTCGTACATTTCAGTTCTGAGCGCACTAAGAGCAAGTAAGGATGCCTAGAAAAACATAATCTCTCGGCAAGTGCAGTCATTCGACTTCTTCATGCCAGAGGGTTCCGCCTGATTTCATGCAGCCCGCATAACATAACTGACATGCACGTATTTCTCCGTAGCAACGCTCGGCCGCACACTTCAGATACAACAACGACGCTCCTGCAGCGTTTTCGATATAAAATGTTTAATCACACACCACACAGGCCAGATTTGTCTCCCTTGAATTTCATCTCTTCGTTCACATGGACCGTTGGCTACGAGGATAGTATTTTCGGACAGACAACGAGCTGCAGACCGGCGTAGGAAATTGGCGGAAATAACGGGCGGCTCCCTTTTATGACGATGGTATTAGAAGTTAGTACTATCCTACGACGGAACTGTAAGTTGGATTAATTTAACTTCCAGACGAAGCCTCTTATGTCGTGTTCAAATGGTTCAAATGGCTCTGAGCACTATGGGACTTAACATATGAGGTCATTATGTCGTGTTCATTCTCACTGATACCACACACAAACTGTCTTCGTATTTTCTGGTATTTTGAGCTAGATATGATAGTATTCATACGTATGTCAAACAACTCGAAAGCCAATTTGTCCAGTGTAATGAACCAAGTGCCGCTTATCGAATTCTAAGATCCTTGAAATATCCGACATGTGCTAAGTTAAAAATTTAAAATGGCACAAATCTTTATTCCTCTAGAATGAAATTTTCACTATGAAATGGAGTGTAGACTGAGACGAAACTCCCTGCAGTACTAAAACCATATCCCGACTGAGGCTAGATCTCGGGACCTTTCTCTTCAGCAGGCATATGCTCTACCGTTGAACTGCTGAAGATCCAGTCAGGAGAGGTCCTCATAGCTTTACTTCCGCCACTACCTCATCTCCATGGAAGTTTTCATGAGAGAACTTCCGTGAAGTCTGAAAGTAGGAGATGAATGATGACGGAAGAGAAGCTTGGTCCCGTCTCGTGCTTGGGCAACTCAGTCAATAGAGCACTTGCCTTTGTAAGACAAAGCTCCAGAGTTTGAGTCTCGGTCCGGCACACACGTTTAATGACATAGTTTAAACTACAGGGACCTAAATAAATAAACCAACTGCGTTAAATTGGAATAAGACGGGAAGTTGTACAGCTCCTACTTCACAACTCCACTATGTAGCAACACATTTTATAAATACTCCCACACTCTACAAGTGTGAATAGTTTCCCTCTAACACGATATACACTCCTGGAAATTGAAATAAGAACACCATGAATTCATTGTCCCAGGAAGGGGAAACTTTATTGACACATTCCTGGGGGCAGATACATCACATGATCACACTGACAGAACCACAGGCACATAGACACAGGCAACAGAGCATGCACAATATCGGCACTAGTACAGTGTATATCCACCTTTCGCAGCAATGCAGGCTGCTATTCTCCCATGGAGACGATCGTAGAGATGCTGGATGTAGTCCTGTGGAACGGCTTGCCATGCCATTTCCACCTGGCGCCTCAGTTGGACCAGCGTTCGTGCTGGACGTGCAGACCGCGTGAGACGACGCTTCATCCAGTTCCAAACATGCTCAATGGGGGACAGATCCGGAGATCTTGCTGGCCAGGGTAGTTGACTTACACCTTCTAGAGCACGTTGGGTGGCACGGGATACATGTGGACGTGTATTGTCCTGTTGGAACAGCAAGTTCCCTTGCCGGTCTAGGAATGGTAGAACGATGGGTTCGATCACGGTTTGGATGTACCGTGCACTATTCAGTGTCCCCTCGACGATCACCAGAGGTGTACGGCCAGTGTAGGAGATCGCTCCCCACACCATGATGCCGGGTGTTGGCCCTGTGTGCCTCGGTCGTATGCAGTCCTGATTGTGGCGCTCACCTGCACGGCGCCAAACACGCATACGACCATCATTGGCACCAAGGCAGAAGCGACTCTCATCGCTGAAGACGACACGTCTCCATTCATCCCTCCATTCACGCCTGTCGGGACACCACTGGAGGCGGGCTGCACGATGTTGGGGCGTGAGCGGAAGACGGCCTAACCGTAGCCCAGCTTCATGGAGACGGTTGTGAATGGTCCTCGCCAATACCCCAGGAGCAACAGTGTCCCTAATTTGCTGGGAAGTGGCGGTGCGGTCCCCTACGGCACTGCGTAGGATCCTACGTTCTTGGCGTGCATCCGTGCGTCGCTGCGGTCCGGTCCCAGGTCGACGGGCACGTGCACCTTCCGCCGACCACTGGCGACAACATCGATGTACTGTGGAGACCTCACGCCCCACGTGTTGAGCAATTCGGCGGTACGTCCACCCGGCCTCCCGCATGCCCACTATACGCCCTCGCTCAAAGTCCGTCAACTGCACATACGGTTCACGTCCACGCTGTCGCGGCATGCTACCAGTGTTAAAGACTGCGATGGAGCTCCGTATGCCACGGCAAACTGGCTGACACTGATGGCGGCGGTGCACAAATGCTACGCAGCTAGCGCCATTCGACGGCCAACACCGCGGTTCCTGGTGTGTCCGCTGTGCCGTGCGTGTGGTCATTGCTTGTACAGGCCTCTCGCAGTGTCCGGAGCAAGTATGGTGGGTCTGACACACCGGTGTCAATGTGTTCTTTTTTCCATTTCCAGGAGTGTATGTTTTTCCGAATTCTATAGGAATTTTAAATTTTCCGTTATAGTATTATGGGACTGGAGGACTACTTCCATCAGCTAGAATTTTTATCTTACAGTACCAGTTGAGAAAATATATTATAATAGATCCGTTACAGTCACCGAAGAGTGCAGAACACAGGAGGCATATTCACTCTTCCAGAGTGCAGAACGGTGTCACCGTAAGTGGCCTCTGAGATCATGGTCACACTACAGAGTATAGAGCTACAACAAGGTTATACATGATAGGGAGCTCGGAATTCTGGCGAGGCAGCATAAGGATGTAAGAAGTTGAGTCCGGAAGTGACAAGTGGCCATTATTGAATTGGTACATTTGCGACTCTGCCAGGATCCCCACTGAATCATTTACGAGCCTGTGAATTACGTCAACATTACCATTCGGCACAGTGTCAAGGTCAGTCATCACATAGCAGTTCACCTCAACAAAGTATGTTCTTAATACAAAAAATGTACTATCCGTATGTTACCTTAATTACATGAGGTCTGCTGGGCAAGAATGGGTATCAACTTTGGAGATCTGAAGAAATAATCGATGCATTCGACGTTCGTGATTCAGGAAATCCGATTGAAATCTAAATCTGAGTACCTGGCAGGGATTTGAACACTGGTCCTCCAGATCATGACTGCGGTGTCAATGAACGTAATCACTCGCGAGGAACGAAGGCAAAGTGCACGTTTCTCTAAGATTTCAAAGGAATCATGAAATGAGGTATATTTATAGTGGATTTATGGGAGGTTTACCTTAAGGAATGTCTTATGTCAGAATCGGTGAATGGCGAAACGCAAGATGATGGCAGGGACCGGCGATTCGTAGCTAATAAGAGATCATGACTCAAACTTTTTCGTTGTATTTCGTGTACACCACTGTAAGTAACTCAGTCGTTCGAACGAACTTCACTGTCCAGCTAGAACTCTCGTGCTGCTAGTACATCTCCCCACATCACAAGAGTTTTTTCTGGCCACCTCGATGACGTCTGTCTCCTGGGATAAAAAGTATAGCTGTTTCTTTTTTTCCTTTTCAAAACGAAACTAGTTTCACGACTGTAAATGTATCTTGCAAATGAAACTTTCTGTTAGACTAAACGCGTTCGTACGACCGAAATTAGAACGTAGATCCTTGTTTTCCGCGGGTAAAGTTCTGTGAAACGAAAACGTCCGACAAGCAACTTTAGTCTGCTGGTGACTGTCTCTTATTCTTTGAAATACCAAATAAATTCTACGACATGCTCGTATTATAGTACCTGTTCGCCACATAATTGTAATTTGTCAAGCAGATTTATTGTTATTATCGCTTGCAGTTTCCATGAATAAGAAAGGGACGACAACCCAAGACATTTCTGAGGAAAGTGAAATGTTACGTTTGCGAAATGTAGGTACACGAACTTCTTGTTGTTGTTGTGGTCTTCAGTCCTGAGACTGATTTGATGCAGCTCCCCATGCTACTCTATCCTGTGCAAGCTTCTTCATCTCTAAGTACCTACTGCAGCCTACATCCTTCTGAATCTACTTAGTGTATTCATCTCTTGGTCTCTCTCTACGATTTTTACCCTCCACACTGCCCTCCAGTACTAAATTGGTGACCCCTTGATGCCTCAGAACATGTTCTACCAACCGATCCCTCCTTCTAGCCATGTTACACGAACTTAAGAAATGTAAAATCCGCCTTCCATATGCATCAAATGAATGGATTTAAATTCAGAGTCGAGTTCGTGGCCGTAACGGATGAATTGTTGTTTCGGTAGTGACGCAAAATCTACCAAGAGCCAGAGCGAAACACAAGAATTAAGTATCCAGAATGAGATTTTCACTCTGCAGCGGAGTGTGCGCTGATATGAAACTTCCTGGCAGATTAAAACTGTGTGCCCGACCGAGACTCGAACTCGGGACCTTTGCCTTTCGCGGGCAAGTGCTCTACCAACTGAGCTACCGAAGCACGACTCACGCCCGGTACTCACAGCTTTACTTCTTGGTAGAGCACTTGCCCGCGAAAGGCAAAGGTCCCGAGTTCGAGTCTCGGTCGGGCACACAGTTTTAATCTGCCAGGAAGTTTCAAGAATTAAGTAGCTTCGCGGATACTGACCATGAGATGTAGAGAGTCTATTTAAATTGGCTACCCTTCGGAAACGACAGAACTCGTGCTAAGGAACCTGATGTTACCCTCACTAGCCATGCAATTAAAACTGTCTTTGAATCTTTTAAGTTCATAGTGACAGCCCAATATCAGTTTGGCTGTACTGGTTATGGAAGGAAATTGAGAAAGGTTCTACGTAGCGAGTGAGAAGAGGGCACGGAGTGGGAAGTAGATTGATGAAGGGAGGCGAACATTAGTTCCCAACACAACATTAGTTTTAACTCCGTCGTGTGTCGTCACCTACAAGACGGCACTTTCTCTTATATTACCCGACGTGAATTGCAGCGTGAATTAATAGCTGTATGATGCTGTTTATTAAGTACTTGCCGGTATTAGCTACGATGTGAGGGAAAACATAAAAGGTGGAGGACGCGGTACATAAATACACATTACACCTGACACACATTGCACCAACTGTGCAAGGTTACAGAGGAAGTGCAACAAGACTCTATGACTCTCTGCAGAAGTTTATCTTCTCGCTCCCACAGTGCCACTGTACACTGATACTATCACTTTCGAGGTTGCGGCTGGAACACAACATGTATTATCCAATCAGGAATGAAACACGATCAATGACTGAAATGTTTATGGGAATGTTCTGAGAGTATCTGATTGCTAGATTGCGTCACCGAAAATGTCGAGTATTTCAAACGTTGCTACACTTCTGATAAATACCCATGCACTGGTCTTCATTGTTACTTTTAGGCGAAAGTTTATAAGTAGTATGTTTTTTATCTTCATATTGACCAACGAGGATCACGTAACAACTTTTGTTACTTTTCTTTCTTCGTTATTTCCAATTTTTTCCACTACTTTCTCATTTTCTTCCCGTGTGGATTATTATTTCTTCTGTCCATGTTGTTCCTGTTTTCTTATTTCTTCTGTTTTGAAACTGCACTAAATTTTGTATCTTACTCTTAAAAATGTTTCTTTTTGCTATTTCTGATTCCTTCATGTTGTTCCTTTTTGTTTCTTTTTTATTTCTGTAATTCATGCTGTTGTTGTTTCCTTTATCCAGAAACAGAGTAATATTTGTTTCATTGGGCTGTTTTCATTCATTCTATCGAGGTGTTCAAAGAATATTTTCCAATTACTTCTGGTATTTTCCCTATGCTCTCGTAGACTCCTAGTTACTCCTCATTTTCCAACCATCTGCATCCATAGATTTTTCTAATAATCCGTCTTTCAGGTAACTCTGTTCTGTCCTGCTTATAGTTCATCCTTAGCATTCACATGCATATAAATAGTCTAGTCATACCACTGTATTTATTTTTCTTTATTTTTAAGTTCAAAAATTTGGCGTATGTACATACTGCTTATCAAGAATTTACGCCATGCAGTAAGATCGCTCGTGTTAGACAAGATACAAAGTTTAGGATTTTGGCTTTGTTTTGTAACAATGCTTCTAAGCAGCCAAATTCTAATGAAATATCGGGATGATTCTTTTAAAACGCTACCCTTCTCCAATCCTTCTGCTCCACCTCCAATGACTGTATTTAAGCTCTCTCTGATCTTGCTACCTTATAACTGACTTCGGCTCTGGTCTACTGTTTTAATTTGTCAATTTGCACCTAACGATGGTAATACAAATGAGAACAATAAATATAAAGTCCCTACGACAGAGAAGAACCGACTCATTAAGAGCTATGAAGATACATCTGAATCAATACTGAGGTGTCCGTCTGTACGAACATGCAACAACTTCGGTATTTGTATGTTCTGTCTATGTCCGTAAAGAAGTTGAAGAAGATATATCATTTAAGCACCCTTCTGTACTAGCATTTTTTAAAAAGTAAAAGAAAACTTTTCTACATTTATTATACATGCAATAATATCAAATTTACCCAACCCAAAATGAGAACGAAATATTTATAAGTAGAGAGATTGCGCATTATAATGCAATAAATGCAATGTGTAATTTTGAAAGTAAAGTAGTTTCGCTTATTAGAGCTAGAATACCTCTACATCTATATTCGGCAATTCACCTTTCGGTGCGTGGCGGAGAGTACTTTGTGTACCAGTGTGAGTTCCCACCCTTTTTTGTTCCTGTCACATACGGGTCGCAGGAAGAACGATTGCTGGTAAGCCTCTGTGTGGGCTCGAAGCTCTCTAATTCTATCTTCATGGTGTTCTCACGAGAGATACGTAGGAGGAAGCAATATATTGGCCCACTCTTGTAGGAACGTGCGCTCTCGGAACTCTGCACCGTGATGCAGAACACCTCCCTTGTGGCGTGTGCCACTGGAGTTGACTGAGCGTCTCCGTGACCCTTTCATGCTTATTAGATTAACTTGTAAATAAACGTACTGCTGCTCTTGTTTGGATTTTCTGTTTCCTCTGTCAGTATTGTCCGCTACGGATCCCATACTGAAGAGCAATATTCAAGTGCTGCTCGATCGAGTGTTTTGTGAGACACTTCCTTTGTTGATGGACTGCATTTCCTGACGATTCTTCCAATGAATCTCAGCCTGGCATTTGCCATACCCGCTATTAATTTTATGTGATCCTTCCTAGCGCTTAATGTCTTTTTTTTATTTTATTTTTGCTGAGTTCCTAAGGGACCAAACTGCTGATATCATTGGTCCCTAGGCTTACACACAGCATAATCTAACTAACTTGCGCTAATAACAACACACACACAGACACATGCCAGAGGGTGGACTCGAACCTCCGACAGGGGCAGCCGGGCGAACAATGACAAAGCGCCCAAGACCGCGCGTCTACAACACGCGGCTCCAAACGCTTATTCCTAGATATTCCATGGAAGTAAACGCTTGTTCAGCAGTCATGTAGTCAACAGTAAAGAGTCCTTCTAGATATTTGTAAAACGTTGTGTTTACCACCCCCAGCACCAAGCATCGATCCTCTACTGAGCCGGCCGGCATATGTGGCCGAGCGGTTCTAGGCGCTACAGTCTGGAACCGTGCGACCGCTACGGTCGCAGGTTCGAATCCTGCCTCGAGCATTGATGTGTGTGATGTCCTTAGGTTAGTTAGGTTTAAGTAATTCTAAGTTCTAGGGGACTGATGACCTCAGAAGTTAAGTCCCATAGTGCTCAGAGCCATTTCTACTTATCCTCCTGTATTTCTTTACAGCGTTGCGTCTTCTCTGTATATGTACAACAGCGTCATCCGCGAAAAGCATCGTGGAATTTCCTACGTTATCTACTTCTACATCATACTCCGTAAGCCACTTAATGGTGTGAGGCGGAGAGTACTTTCGGTACCACTCTCTGGTCCATCCAACCCTGTTCAACTCGCGGATAGTGCGTGGGAAGAATGATTGTCGGTAAACCTCTGTTTCTTTCTTTCTTTCTCGAGGCCTTTGTCCCGCTTCAACGCGGGGTCGGCTTTGTTATTACGGAATTGGCAGTGTGAATTGCAGAGGGTGGCCGGATGCCCCTCCTGACGCCACCCCGAACCCCCCAGGACGGAAGCAGTGTACCCCAGCTCTCTGCGTCTAGTGTAAGTCATGAAATAGTGCGAACGTTTTCAAATGCCTGTGAGTCGTGTAACTGAGGCGGAACTTGGGCGCCAGCTAGGTATTCACCTATCGGGGTGTGGAAAACCGCCTAAAAACCACATCCAGGCTGGCCAGCATACCACCGTTGTCGTTAATCCGCCGGGCGGATTCGATCCGGGGCCGGAGCGCCTACCCAAGTCCAGGAAGCAGTCCATTAGCACTCTCGGCTGTATTGGCTCTAATTTCTCGAATTTTCTCCTCGTGGTCAATACGCGAGGTGTATGTTGTCCGACTCCTCCTGAAAGGTGCTGTCTCAAAATTTCAATAGTAAATCTCTCCGTGATGCACAATACCTCCCTTGTAAAGTCTGCCAGTGGAGTTTGTTGAGCATCTGCGTAACGCTCTCTCGCCAGCTCAACGATCCTGTGACTAAACGTGCCGCTCTTCGTTGGATCTTCTCTGTCTCCACTATCAATCCTTCCTGATAGCGATCCCACACTGATGAACGATGCTCAAGAATCGGGCGAAAAAGCGCCTTATAAGCCACTTCTTTCGTGGATGAGTTACATTTCCTTCAGGTTCTTCCGATGAATCTGGTGTCGTCTTTTCCCACTACCTGTTTTATATGGTCATTCCACTTAAGGTCGCTCTGGATAGTTAGGCGTAATTTACGGGAGGCGCTGTCTGCAGCTAATTGTCATCAGTAATGTAGCTGTACAGTAGTGGGTTTCATTTTCCTATGTATGCGCAATATGTTAAATTTATTTACTTACAGGTCATTTATACATACTGTGAAAAGTAATGGTCCTATAACATTCCCCTGGGACACGCCCGAAGTTACTTTTACGTCCGAAGACTTCTCTCCGTTGACAGTGATATGCTGTGTTCTTTTTTAATAGAATCTCTTCAAACTAATCACGCAGCCGGTCAGATACTCCGTACGCTCGTGTTTTATTCACCAGGAGGCAACGCGGAGCTGTACCGACGCCTTCTGGAAGTTAAGGAACACGGCATCCACCTGGAAGCCTGTATTTACTGCTTTCTGGGTCTCGTAGACGATTTCGGAAACTATGTAGATTCCTATAGGGAAGATTTTCAATCTCCAGGAACGTCATAATGCGCGCGCATAAAACGT
The DNA here is from genome assembly GCF_023897955.1 of Schistocerca gregaria. Taxonomy (NCBI): domain Eukaryota; kingdom Metazoa; phylum Arthropoda; class Insecta; order Orthoptera; family Acrididae; genus Schistocerca; species Schistocerca gregaria. The sequence goes on from NC_064922.1 coordinate 626,479,381, forward strand.
GTTTCGAAATTCTACAACAGACCAATATTACTAATGTAGCCTTAAAACTTTGAGCGTCTGTTTGACGAACCGTCTTGAAAAGGAGATGTGCCTGTACTTTTTTTCCAATTATTAGGAGCGCTTCGCTTCTCTAGGGCCCTATGGCACACTGTTGCTAGGAAAGGGTCAAGTTTCTACGTGTACCCGGTGTAGAGTCGAATTGGTATTCCGCCAGGTCCTGTAGGATTTCCTCTTTTTGAGAGATTTCCAGATGATTTTGTATGCCAGAATGAAATTCTCACCCTGCAGCAAAGCGTGCGCTGATAGGAAACTTCCTGGAAGATTAAAACTGTGTGCCAGACCGAGACTCGAACTCGGGAGCGTTGCCTTTCGCGGGCAAGTGCTCTACCAACTGAGCTACCGAAGCACGACTCACGCCACGTCCTCACACCTTTACTTCTGCCCGAACCTCGTCTCCTTTCTTCCAAACTTTACAGAAGCTCTCCTAGGCACCTTGCAGAACTAGTACTCCTGGAAGAAATGATGTTATGGATTCATTCCGGAAACATCCCAACCCCCAGGCTGTGACAAAGTCTCCCAATATCCTTTCTTTCAGGAGTGCTAGTTCTGCGAATTTCGTAGGAGAGCTTCTGTGAAGTTTGAAAGGCAGGAGATGAGGTACTGGCAGAAGAGTAGCTGTGAGGAGGGCTAGTGAGTCGTGCTTGGGTAGCCCAGTGGGTAGAGCGCTTTGTCCGCAAAAAGGTAACGGTCCTGAGTTCGAGCCTCGGTGCGGCACACAGTTTTAATCTGCCAGTAAGTTTGATTTCCTATTCCTCAGCCATATTTCATATCAGCCATTTTTTCATTTGTGCAACTATTTAAAGGAGGAGCTATAGTGCGAACTTAGACTTTGAAACAGTTTCGGGAAAGCATGTTTAGTATTTCGACCTCCCGTGTGCTACCTTTTGTTGAAATGCCGTTATGGCCACAGAGTGGCTGGAAAAATGGCTTCAATCCGGTTTCTGAGGTAACGTGAGACAAAAGCTTTTTACGATTTTCTGTCAAGTAGGTAGACAGAATTTTGCTTTCGAATTTTTTGAACGCTTCACACACAGCCCTGCCTATACTAATTATGCTAATTTTAGGGAAGAAACGGAAATATAGCTCTGAAAGGAAATCTTATATTTCTGCTTAAGCGAGTTAGTGCTTCTGTACAAAGTTATCACGCTTCCTGTTTATAATACAGTGAAGTAAGTATAAAATATATTCTCCTACGACTGAACTACCTTCCTCAGACATCTTACTTAACACTACAAATTGTATGCAAATCTTACCAAAATAAGAAAAATGTGAGAGATATAAAAGGAGGCATAAACATTTCTTGGGAAAGGTCATCACAGTACTGTCGTCAAGGTAATAAGTTTTCTCAGAATTTAGTTGAAGATACGTTACCTTTTAGTCTTTCTTGACGTTAAGAACTCTGTGGTGTGCGTACTGTAAGGCCTTCGGTACACACACCATCAGATTATTTGACTTGTCGCTCTAACGAAGTACGCGAGTGTCACAAATATGTCTCGTGGTCTTATCGTGGCGTGTTTATCTTCTGCCGTTAGGTCAGACGATAGAAATGCCACTTGCACCCTTAGAGTAGCAGATTGACGGTGACCAACTTTAAACAGAACTTGATTAATTTTCACACACATTTATTAAAATAATAACAATCATAAACCTTACTTAACTTGATTCTGGATGCTGTTTACAATTGACAATCTGACGTTCCTTTGGTCTTGGTACGTTAATCTTATTCTCACATATCTCTGATACTTGACAAAGTGTCTATACGTTTCTCTTCATGGCTATGTACAAGAATATGATAATCTTCTTAGGCGCAGACTGGAACTTGACTATAGACTGGTACAGACAAATGCAGATTGACTAATCGGAGGTCTGTACACTCATTATAATACCTCGCGCATTCAGGTATCACTGCAAGAGTGTGATCCGCGAGGAGAAAAGCTTCTACGTTAGCAGCAATCTCATTGGCTGCGTTACATATTAATACGCGGATCGTCGGAAGCAGAATTTGGTCCGTCTCTAAGACAGCACCATCTCGTAGTGCGGAGACGGACGAGCGCTGCGCCTGCGCTGTTGTGCTTAGCGAGGCGCGCTCTATTGGGAAAGTTGTGTATGAGCTGACTTCGTGGAACTGTGTACACAACAAACTAACTGGTTTCTCTACCAGCAAGAGTAAATAATTCACAAATGGTATGAGATATATTTTATTTTACATAATGTAGTTCGCTTACGCTTTACACATTTATGAGACACATGTATTTGCAGATAAAGAGCAGGAACAGTATTGGTAAAATACTATATTCAGAAAAAAATCTATCCGAGGAAGTGAAAATGTCCAGTCGTAACATCTACTACTGGCTTAACTAATCAAATTCATTTTCTCAGATGACCCAATGTATGATACTGCATCCACTGCTGTTGGCAGCGCTGTTAATACCAGATAAACATACAAATCGTACTTGAAAGTTTTGATACAAGACATAAGACGAACTTTTACTCCTACCAAGAGATAGACAATATTTTAATTCCCGAAGTCAGACAGTATTCACTCCTGAATAATAAATAAAATTTTTATCTTCTAAAACTGTCATCGGGTTGCATTTTGTAAACAAAATACAGAATTGATCACAAAGAGTAGGAGACATTCATTTTCCTTATAATGCTGACTGGACATTAAAATTAACCAACACCACTCAGCAGACATGCAGACTTGAGTGCATTTTATTCATTTCTGGAAAAAAAGTTCATTTGTTCGTGTTTCGTCTACTGTGCCGTGTTCTATCAGCCACATACACAACTAACCTGTGGCTTTAGTTTAACTCAACGGTTTCAGTTTAGTATAAGGTTAAACGTGTTCATGTTCACAATCTAGATCATTTTAGACCGAACATTACCTCATTTGGATGGAGACGAAAATTAAATGTGGCCTTGATTAAGAAATATCTTCGGATTCACCTGAAATGATTTACGGTTATGGCGAAAAACCAAAAACAAACAGTTCAGTTTGTGAAAAGGAGATTCATATCAACACCCCTCAAGAGAGAAGGAAATATGTAGGACGATGAGGAAATATTGCACAATATGTTGTACTCATACAGTCCTGCATCGTGGTTCAAATGGCTCTGAGCGCTATAGGACTTAACTTCTAAGGTCATCAGTCCCCTTGAACTTAGAACGACTTAAACCTAACCAATGTAAGGACATCACACACATCCATGCTCGAGGCAGGATTCGAACCTGCGACCGTAGCGTTCGCGCGGTTCCAAACTGTCCTGCCTCGTGGAAGAGCATGCCAGTTTTCCAGTTATCATCTGGGTGCACGGTGAATGTGACAGTTTCCTTCTCCTGCAGGCTCCTCTAAAACTGTGTGTTCAGTATTCGATAGTACTTCAAAAACGACGTGTCCTCTTTCAGTAATCTGTCTCCGAAGTTCAGAAAAAGTCCTGAAGACGTAAATTCGCGTTTTTAAACTGACAGTGGTTTAAAAATGGTTAACACCCCGATAAGCCTCGTGTTCTTAACGAACAATATTCCGCGTAGTTCTGATATCAAATTTTCTCATCTACTAAATCAAACAGTTGCTGTCTTATAAATGACAGTCACCACAGGATCAACGTATTTCAGGTCTCCTCCATAATCTAACGAGAATTTTCAACGAAGAAACAACAACGACTAAACGAGTATTTTCAAAACATTGTAACAATTATATCTGTGAACACACGAAAGCTGTTAACGGTAATAAAGATAGTACGATATTGCAGAGCCTCTGATGTTAAGAAGAACTATGCAGTGTTCCTGCATGTCCTAAGAAACAGGCACTGCGAAGACTACAGCCGTCATGAAACACATGAAATGTATTCGCAGTTGTGAATTTGAACGACCATTAGCTGTGTGAGGGAATGACGACAGTGAAAATTTGGACTGGGCCGGGACTTGAACTCAGATTTCTTGCTTTACTTGTGAGGTCGCCGTAATCGCTTTGGCTATCTGTGCACGACTCAGAGCCACACCCAAATTTCCATATGTCGTTGTTCTGCGTCACAATCACAGCTCCTACACAGGCCTGGCATCGCTGGAGAAATACGATTTTGCAATGCCTGTGTTGTCAAGAAGAACAAGGCAATGTGCCTTCGGACACGCGCAGGCAGCGACTTTCAATTAAAATGTCCTCCCCTGTACAGGGATTACATGGTGAGTGTACGAGCACAGGTTGTGACGCAGGAACTAAGACATGTGGAAGATAGTATTTTGAAAATCCGGAACAACATTCCTCACCTTGCGACCAGTGGGAGAGTATGCGAGATATCTTTACACAAGATTTTGAAGACCAAAAATGACACATTGGAGACCTCTATACTTCATAGAGGAATAAATTTGTCATCCATATCTAAGTCCACACGTATACGTATAAGGAAGTTAACATTAAATCTACATACGTCATCGTAATGTTAGTTATAAACAGTAATTTTAACTTTCGTGTGGATTCTGTTCACTGATTTAACTTTGGGGAGAAACTCTGCGCCGCGCGACCGCTATGGTCGCAGGTTCGAATTCTGTTTCGGGCATGGATGTGTGTAATGTTCTTAGGTTAGTTAGGTTTAAGTAGTTCTATGTTCTAGGACACTGATGACCTCAGATGTTAAGTCCCATAGTGCTCAAGGTCATTTTTGAAACTCTACGAGAAAGTACAAATTTTTCTCCCGAATATCATTCCTCAAAGAGCAATAACTCTCGTTCAGTCCAACAAGGCCTTCTCTGCGAGAAAGTACAAATTTTACTCCCGAATATCATTCCTCAAAGAGCAATAACTCTCGTTCAGTTTTTTTAGTATATCAGTGGCCATGAAAACATACATCTTACGAGTAGATCTTGCGCCATTCTTCTGTTATTGTGGTCTTCAGTCCGAATACTGATTTGATGTAGCTCTCGCTGCAGTGTGAGTCTTTTCATCTCAACAGCAACATATGTGCACTGGAACTTGCTTCACATATTGAAGCATAGACCTCCCTTGCAGGTCTTACCCCTTACACGTCCCTCCAATGCCAAATTAACTATTCATTGATGTCTCCGAATGTATTCTATCAATCGATTCCCTCTTTTAATTAATTTGTGTAATAAAGTACAACACTTTTCTTTACGGTTCGATACAGTAGTTCTTCAACGACCCATCTAATCTTCAGCGTTCTTCTGAAGAACTACATTGCAAAAACTTTAATTCTCTCCTTATACTGGATGACAGACACTTCTCACTACACTGCAGACAGACCTTTTGAGAAAAAGACTTCAAAAAAAATGGTTCAAATGGCTCTGAGCACTATGGGACTCAACTGCTGTGGTCATTAGTCCCCTAGAACTTAGAACTACTTAAACCTAACTAACCTAAGGACATCACACACATCCATGCCCGAGGCAGGATTCGAACCTGCGACCGTAGCAGTCGCACGGTTCCGGACTGCGCGCCTAGAACCGCGAGACCACCGCGGCCGGCAAAAAGACTTCCAAACACTTAAATTTATATGATGCGTTAAAATATTTCTCGTTTTCAGAAACACTGTTCTTGCCATTGACAGCCAGCATTTTACATCTGCACAGCCACACGTAGAAATGTAAGGCCGGATTCCAGAGGGGCGTAACGTAGTCGTGGTCAGACGTCATAGCTGGCCCCAAACACTGTTCTTGCCATTGACAGCCAGCATTTTACATCTGCACAGCCACACGTAGAAATGTAAGGCCGGATTCCAGAGGGGCGTAACGTAGTCATGGTCAGACGTCATAGCTGGCGCCCACAACCTGGACTCAGTAGTGCTTCCGCCTTTCGTCAGTCAAATAGTTCCCAAGTGAGTGTTCATCCGCCAAAAGCGTATAAAAACCCGGAGAGAGTGTATCAACAATTAGTTCATCAGTACGAGCACCGTGCAAGAAAGCATCGTGAATCTATCCGCAGTCGCCGCCCGAGACGAGCCCAGCTGGACATTCTACTGTCTGTGTTCGTCATTGTTCACTGGATTCGGGGCGGGACCAGTGTTCAAAGATTGAACAGTGCAGGTAACGTTTAACTGTCTCGTCACTGGTACGTAATGTGTAATTTCTTTCAACAAATCTTTGTAAATTGTTGCTCCTCTATGTTACCATAATTGCTGCCGTAGTTTGCCTGGAAGTATTTCGCCCTGTGTTGTTGCTACGTGCAAGCAAGTCACCTGGTAAGAGCGACAACTTTCGGTGGCAGTTGGGTCTCTTCCTGGCGCATTTGTGTTGGGTGTCGAGTACATGGAGTGAATACGACAATATGCTCCTTCTGCTTATTCCAAAGAGCAGAATTCGGTTACTACTTTCAGTGCCTTATTCCATAACGTAATTCAGCATTATCATCAGATTTAATTCGATTACATTCCGTTAATCTTATTTTACTTTTTTTGACATTCATCTTATAATCACTTCCCAAAACACTATCCATTCCCTTCAATTGATTTCGAAACTCCTTTATTGCTGGTGACGGAATTATAATCCCATCAGCAAACCTCAAACTTTTTATTCCTTCTTCGTGCCTCAAACGTTCCATTTCTTCTCCCTCAACGTTACCTTTGTAATTTCTCCTTGGTATCCTTTACTTCCTGCTCAGCGTACAGATTGAGTAGATTCTGGGATAGACTACAACCCTGTCTCACTCGCTTCTCAACAACCCCTTCATGTCCTTCGACTACTATAAATGCAGTCTGGTTTCCGCACAGGTTGTACATTAACATTTCAAAAACGGTTCAAATGGCTCTGAGCACTGTGGGACTTAACATCTATGGTCATCTGTCCCCTAGAACTTAGAACTACTTAAACCTAACTAACCTAAGGACATCACACAACACCCAGCCATCACGAGGCAGAGAAAATCCGTGACCCCGCCGGGAGTCGAAGTCGGGAACCCGGGCGTGGGAAGCGAGAACGCTACCGCACGACCACGAGATACGAGCTTACTAACATTTCGCTCCCTGCAGTTTATTCCTACTACTTCCAAAATTTTGAAGGTTGTATCCCAGACAAACTTGTCTAAAGGTTCCTGTAAATATAGAAATGCAATAAACATTTTCTTGCCTGTTTTAGTTTCTTTTCTAAGTTAAGTGGTAAGGTCAGTATTGTCTCTTGTGTTGCTATACAATCCAGACTTATCTTCCCCGTGGTCGTATTTTGTCAGTCTTTCCTTTGTTCTGTAAATACTTTGCGTTTGTATTTTGCAATTTTGACGTATTAATATGATTATTACATCTGTCAGTACCTGTCTTCTTTGGAATCGAAATTATTATATTCTTCTTGAATTCTGAGGTTATTTTGCTCGTCTCATATGTCTTGCATAGAAGGTGCAACACTCTTCCCATGTTTGATTCGTCCAAAGATCTTAGTGATTCTGAAGGACTTTGGTCTTTTCCAGGTGCCTCATTTCGATTTAGTTATTCCACTCATTTCACCCAAATTCTGGAAGCGAATTCCTCCTCCTCTATGCCAACGACAAAAATAAATGTATCAAAATGACAAATAGCCGAAGAGCTCTAGTGGTTCTCATAGAGTCACCAGACCAATCAGTAACTAACATTTGACGCAGTTACTCAGTTACGGCGAAGTCTCCTATAAACACACGAAGGTTTGTTCCAGTGAACCCCAAACTCTATTAATGGACCGCGTGTAGGCACAAAGTGACGCGAACAGTGAATCTGCTAGCGAAGAAAGCGCAAGTGACAGGCAGGAAGCGAAACAGCAGCGACGAGATACAAATTTACAATAACTTCCGCGTGAGGCGATCGAGGAGTAATGTACGTTTTAGAACTCGAATTAATTAATGGTAGACAGTAGCCTTAATTAAGATAAACTGTGAAGTCATCTTAAAATTGTAGATAAGACTAGCCATTAGTGTAGACTATGTTGAATCTTGGGTGCTGCCTAGAAATCACGTCAAAAGTGTATACCAGAGTAAGTCTGGGACGCTAGTCCAAACATATTTAGAGAGGGAGGATTAGTGTCTCATAGCTGAATGGTAGAAGCGGCTCTAGCATTTCTGAGCTGCAACTAACCACACAACTCAGCAAAGCATAAGGATTAATGTAGGAAAGCCGAACAGTCGAACAACACTCGAGGTCTGTTCAGAGATTTTAACATCTTTGCGGCACTGATGGCGGGATTCAGTCTCGTATAAATTTCGAAATGTTTATGTTACTTCGATTACATTATTTAGTTTGTTTGTAAATGTTGACGCTGTTTACTATAAGTGAAATGTTCCTCTAAATACTTAGCATGAAGGAATGTGGACTACTATATGACATCAAAATTGTAACGTGTACGAGCCATGTCACAGATCCAGGGTAAGCCGGCCGCGGTGGTCTAGCGGTTCTAGGCTCTCAGTCCGGAACCGCGCGACCGCTACGGTCGCAGGTTCGAATCCTGCCTCGGGCATGGATGTGTATGATGTCCTTAGATTAGTTAGGTTTAAGTAGTTCTAGGGGACTTATGACCACAGATGTTGAGTCTCATAGTGCTCAGAGCCATTTGAACCATAGATCCAGGGTAAGAGGTTTAGCATTAGGTGTAATAAACTGAAACTGAATAAAGTTCCAATTTATTGCACCATGTTTGGAAAGCATGTTTGGAAGGACCCCTTTCTAATATTTTTCCAAATTATATCTTGACATTTTTTAAAATTGTCACACATTATATCTACCCTTTCATGAAGATGGTAAGCACTTTTCATTTCACCTCTGCGTTACGAAGTAGGACCCTATTCCCTCTAAGAATGTTTTACTCGAGTATTCCACCACAAGCGCCGTAATTTAGTTCTCTTTGTAAGACTGCTTTCCATCGCTGATCTGAATTACTCATTTTTCGACGGAGGCGTCCTTAGGCCTTTAGTGGTTACTCAAGTTTACGCAAATAAAAAGATAATTCCTGTACTATAAAAAAAGGCGACATGGGTGGATTGTCAGCTGGCATCACTGTAGGAACTGTTGAGAAAGTGAGCGATCTATCCTGAAAGATCATAGATAGACCATACGAACACCATCCCCAGGAGCACTGCCGCGAAGTTCGAGCCACAACTGCTGCAGGACGATCAGGCGTGACATGACGTGTAACTCTGCAGGGAACTTAAACGACAGTCATGTTTATAGCTAATCCCTAAAAGTAAGCAGCAGTCGTCGCGATGGAATAGTTCTTCTTCACCTCGGCAGAAAAGGCCTCGACATGTCAAGAGTACATGTCCTTGCTTTTTTAATTGACGGGATCATTCATAAACAGTTCATCCTTCCTTATCAAACTAACAATTGAGAGTTCTGTCACGATGTTCTAAGACGTTTGAGGGAATACGCTGAAATGTGGCCCCTCAATAGAGAAAGTTCTTCCGATGAAGTAACCTCCTTCTAAAAGACTTTGAAAAATGCGACTGCTTTAGAAGATTCGCACGCGTATTTTGTCGCGTCAAGAAAGCACGTTCCAACGGCGATGGGATTATTTTTTATACTTGTAAGCGGCATTAATGCAAATTGTAAGAATTCTTTAGCGATCTGAAAAGGTAAAAAACGTCCGAAATAGTTAATCACGTTGCTATTAAACAAGACCAACGCGTTTTGGTTGTATGGGCCACTGTCCAGTGATTCTCGACAGTGTAAAAGTTTAAAGTTTTACACAGAAAAAATGCAGAAATTAATATAAGTGGGCTTTGATATTGACGAACGTAGATTCTTTATTAAGAAATGATTAACTAAAGAGCACAAATGAAGCTTGAATCGTTTGATCACTGAACAATCTGACTACAACTCTTTGATGATGACCTCTGAAAACCATAAAAGTCATATTCAATTAAAATGCTATTCAAAAATGGTTCAAATGGCTCTGAGCACTATGGGACTTAACATCTGAGATCAACAGTCCCATAGAACTTAGAACTACTTAAACCTAACTAACCTAAGGACAACACACACATCCATGCCCGAGACAGGATTCGGACCTCCGTTCGTAGCAGTCGCGCGGTTCCAGACTGGAGGGCCTAGAACCGCTCGGCCATACCGGCCGGCGACGACGTATTGATTTTAGTTAATGTACTGCGTGAGTCGGAAGGAAGGATAGAACCTTGGAGGGGTGATATTATGGGTGATTCTGAGCATAAATCTTGAGATGAACATACGTCCCATCCCGAATGGTTTCCGAGGTAGAACATCTTTCATGTCGTTTTGTATGTTTTTGTACTGAATATCTCTAAACCCGCGGCGTCTAGCGAAAACGTGTTGCACTAGTGATTTAAAGTACATTAAATTTCCTACAAAGATGGTCCTATTCGTTTTCGTCTCTAGAACTACTAACTTGGGCAAAGAGAGCGAGAGAATATTGAACATCACATGCGTGGCGTATGAGCTGTAGCTTAGGTAGTCTTTTGTAGGCCAATTTGAGGCAGTTTCGCTGCTTGATAGACCACAAGTGTCATGTATCAAACTTTTCGTCTCGAATTCTTTTACACTACTGTGGTACGTTGTGAGAAATGACAAAGTATTGAATAATACAGAAAATAAATAACAATGTCATTAAACACGTTTTGTCTCAGAAACCATTCAGAATGGGGCATATGTCCATACGAAGTTTCTTGTTCGGAATCAGAAGTACCATCATTCCTCGAAGCATGTGTCTGTCCTCCTGACCCACCCTATATGTCGGGAATCTTTGGATACCATGTCATAGACGGAGGAATTTGCTCTTACTAGTCATACACAACGTAGCTAAATGAAATAGGTAGTCATACACAACGTAGCTAAATGAAATAGAGAATGGGAAAAGAAAGGAAAGGGATGCATGGGATATAACAACTTCTAGTCGCACGGGACGTTCTGGTAATGCAACGGCGGAAGTTGGAAATTTGCGCCGGATCGCGATTCGAACCCGGATTTGCCGCTTCTTATGAGAGGTTGCCTTCACCGACACGGCCTGCGGATGCACTAATATCGTCATAACTCCTACGGGAATTAATAATTTGCGAGTAGGGGGGTTAGTGAACGAGGGGCGCTGCTTTCCAACGTGCGGTAATTTGGAAATCTGAGTCACTCAGAGAAGCGATAATTCCGGGTTCGAGTCCGCTCCGGCACAAATTTTCAACTTTTGCCATTGCATTGTGGTTGAACGCCACGAATTCCCATCCATCCCTTCCCCTTGTTTCACCAGCCTCCATTTCACATAAGCCTATGCAGCAGCCACGTCATCACGAGTGGTGTTATTTCTGTCTGTAGTAAATATGTGCGGACGGCACGTCTCGGGACGGACGTAGCGTGCTCAGGCGAGAAGCCTCCGGTCCCGGAGTCGGCCCGCCCTGCTGGTGGCGGCGATGTAAATTGGCGCCGCTGCCGTTGCCGGCTCCCGGATGCTGCGCGCTTTGACCCCCAAACGACCTCGAGCGCGGGGTTCCGGGTGTCCTCATTCCAACCCCTTCCTTCCCACGCGGCACGGCGCGCTACCTGCGCGGCTCGCAACACTGCACCACTCCACCCCACCCCACCCCACAGAGTTGCGTCGCGCCCCACCCTTGCCTTCGCCACAGAGATGACTGTCGGACGCGGCAACCAGTTCGCGCCGACCCCACAAGTGTATTCATTTTGATACTGTTCCCACAGGTACTCGCCTTTCAGTCCGCATAACGACCCTCACGTGTCTGCTCTCCGCCCTAAGGAAACGCACTGTCATTATATCAGATGGCCACACGTATCCATTCTGAAACCAAAACAAGTCGAAACGGTAAAATTGATAGCGCCATCTTGTAACTATCGTCTTTTACACAGCATTTTAAATGCATATTTTATAATTCGTGTTCCTTCGCCGTCTGTCATTATTCGTTTCGGTCTCCCCTTTATTTCTTTCCTGATTGGCTGTAATGAAAGATTTCTTTCAAGATTCTTCGTAAAGCACATTATGAGCAACATTTCAGTTGGTGCCAAATTTCTCCTCAACCATCATCCGTAGGGAATCGCTACTTGATTGTAATTATTGTTCCGTATACTGTATCTTTGCGATTGGGAACATTTTCTGTCTTTTTTAATGGTTTTGATTGTGTGTATTCTTAGTAAAAGAAGGTTACTTCAGTGTAGTCTAATTAAATCAGGAAATGCCGACGATGTAGATGATGAAATAAGATAGTAAAAGTAGTAGAGGAGTTTTGTTATTTGGGTACCCAACACAAAAATAAATAAAATGACCAAAACACACTTAAAGGCGCTGCAGAAATTGATCCAATAGATCTAGAGGAACTTAATACAGTGTTGAAACCCTTTAGAAATAATAAATCCCCAGTTTTAAATAAAATGAATTTGAAGTTGCTTAAATATAGTGGGATGATTCTTAAATTCAAGTAGCTGCTTGGGAAAGGAAAATCATACCGAAGAACACAATAAAACTAAAGTAATCTCGATTTTCGAGAAACGTGATACGAGGGCTATTCGGAAAGTAACACCAGATCGATAGCGAAATGGAAACAACGGTGAAAATCCGATGAAGCTTTGCGTAGATGTGTTGGATAGTGCTTCTAGTATGCCCGTCGATCCCGTCACGTCGCTCTTTGCAGTTCTGAGCGCACAGTCAGCACGTAAAGATGCATAAAAATAGTATTTCCCTCCTTTGATACATTTCACATGATTTCGTGCAGTCCACAGAACGTAACTGTTATGCATTTCCTTCTTTTATGACAGTTCTCAGCCACACACTGCAGAGACAAATAGGACGCTGCTGCAGCGCTTCCGATGGAGAGTGTTTGATCACCCACCATACTGCCCGGATTTGACTCCCTCTGATTTTCACACCTGTTCACATGAACCGCTGTCTATGGAGACAACATTTCGGCACAGACGATAAGCTGCAGATCAGTGTAGAGAATTGGCTGAAAGCACAGGCGGCTGCCTTCTACGACGACGATATTGGAAAGTCAGTACAATGCTGCGTCAAATATCTCAACTGGAGCGGCAACTATGTAGGGAGATAACTGGACCGTTTGCAAATATAACATTTTTGGTTTTCACTTGAAAAGCGAGATTAATTTAGTTTTTTTTCCATTCTTGGGTACGATTTTCCTTTCCAAAGAAAGGTTGATTAGGTGTAGGTACTTGACTTTAAGAATCATCCCACCATATGTAAGCAACCCCCATCGGGTCTTACTTTCCGACCTATCGTTGTTCTTGTAATAACTACAGTAGAATAAGTCTACTAAATGATGTGTATAAAATATTAATATAACAGTTACAATAGACTTAAGGTTACTGTACACTTTCTTTTACTGGAAGGACGATATACATTCCGAAAAGGTGATCTTGCAAAAATTATACGTTTACCTTAAAACAGATCTTGGAGAGGAGAAGAGAATTTAACTTAAAAATATACACCGTCTTCGTTGATTGCCTAAGAGCATTTGATGTGGTAGATAAGGAGCAATTATGGAGATTAACGAAAAAGAATGAGTCATACAACGCGTGATTCGAGTTATCAATGATATTTAAGCCAACAAAAAAATTGAGTTAGATCTGAGGCACACGTTAGCGAAAAAATAATTCTAATTAATCAACGAGTACTCCAAGATAGCCTTCCTCAACACGAGGCAAGCTGTGATCACCATTTCCCCCAGTACCTCCCCCCCCCCCCTCCTCGCAAAAGAAACATATAAAGAGCTGAGATGCCAGGGCACATTCGTTGTTTTTTTTTTTTTAATTTTAAAAAGCAACAGTCTCAGTAGGACCGTTTACCTAGAAACTGCCTAGGTTTCAGTCGGGATAACCCCGCCTTCTTCAGAATAACAGTAACTACCGTTTGTCCATAGTGGACAAGCTAAAACTACAAATCCATAAATTATCGTCAGACTGTAGAAACTTATCTGAAACTGCCTCAGCCCCACTTCAAGGACGCGATGCGTCAGCTACGAGTGCTATACTGTAACTGACCGTAGCCTCATGAGACCCACCTAGGCGGACACAATACCTTGCACCTGCACATAAACTGTATGATAGGTACTTGTTAAGACAAGACGCGAACTTAACTCCTGACCTTGAATTTACTAGTAAAGTGAAATAAAAGGTATAGCTGAGGAAAAGGTAGTGTATGTTATCCTGTAATGAATTTACTTAGATAGATTGCCTTAACATTTATGAAGTATTCATTGGTCATGATATGAGGACGAAGTCATGTTCTTACAAGGTATGGCCTGTCTAGGAAAATTTTGTGCTTAAGCACGAAGTTTAATCACCTAAAAGGATCTTAAAAGATCTTAGGAGTGGGAAGGATAATATAAAGCCAACATCGTCATTATTATGACTAGGTCTAGAAATTTTTAAGAAGTAATTGTTAAGCACTTGCTTAGGTATGGTTACAACGCATAAACATTCTATTGACTTAGTACACAAATGGTCATGATTGAACTTATGAACAAGTCTATATCTAATCTGTAACATCCGGCAATACGGGCCATATAAAACAGATGGTCATTATTCAAGGTTAGTTGTGGTTATGAGTTGCAGAAAACACTAAAGTAGGGGATAATGTGGCGGCAATGGGGTACTCAATTTACCTTCATGGAGGTGATTCACACACATACTGTAAAAACTGTGTGTCCACTATGGACAAACGGTAGTTACTGTTATTCTGAAGAAGGTTGGGTTATCCCGACTGAAACCTAGGAAAATTCTAGGTAAACTGTGCAACTGAGGCTGTTGGTTATTAAAATTAAAATTAAAATTTATGCAATTGCTGACAGGGCTGCGAAATGTTGAAAATATTTACATTCGTTGGTGTCGATGGCAGTGACTATCTGCACTCTGAGGCCCAGGTTTCCCGGGATTCAGCTAAACTGCTTAACCCTTAACGTCCTAAGTGCGGTCTCACAGATCGCTATCGTTTATAGTTACTCTGTTGCTAATGCATTGGGGTGGGGTAGGATATTACACCGTTATCTTTATCGACGGAGCGGTAAAGCCTCATCTTTCTTTCTTTCCTTCTGTGACGCTATTTCGCTAAGAGGGGCTTTTACACGCCTAACATTCAAGGTGCCTAAAACTGACAATCCATCTTTCCTCTCTGTAATTGTACGGATCTCGACAGTGGAATTAGCTCTACTCGAGAAGGAACCTTCACTCCTTATTGGCGAAAAGCAGTGCCCAATGCCATTGCGTCTGACTTTTTTGCCACATACAGTCTTACCTGCATGAAGCTCCACTTCTGGGCATCACCCGCTAGCCGCAAGAGGTTGACCGTTTTGGCACCAGCAAGAGTTATACGATGATCATTCAGTAAATAAAGTCCGACAGTTTGTTTCAAGAACATATTTATTTTTAAGAGTTAAAATTCGTTGATAGTATCTATCAACATTTTTTTACCTGTGTTATTTCTCTACAAAGTATTCATCACGTTCAACTGTCTTATGCTAAGTTGTGTAGGAGTATGTATTTTTTGCTGATCAAAGCTCTTCTCCTGTGGTAGTCTCTATAGATACACTGCACGAATTGCACTCTCGTCATAGAGAATCCTTACGTGGCCGAAACAGATGGTACTTCTGAGGGCGCAAGGTTCTAACATTCTGGGTGGTGTCTGTTTGTTCTATATATCGTGTCTCCCTACCACTTTCGCGCAACGACGATCTGACCGTGTTTTTTAGGGAATTGACTAGTTTGAACCTGGGACCTGTTGCTGGTAAGGAGACGCCAGACCACACATGACATGCAGAATTCAGAAGAGTTCAGTGAGACTAGCGATGATATAACCAAATACGAAACGATCTCAGCGTCAGCTCCACTGCACTCCCTGTAAAAGAATCTTAATACTAACTAAATTTAGTGGAAGGGGTTCAAGGCTTTCCTATTTTTAGTTAGCTGGTAAAATAACGACGAAAAAGCAGTTAAGTTTACCACTGGAAATTTTATTCTACTCACAAAACATTGTTTGTAAATTGCACTATTGATAAAAGGAAGTGTTTTAATACAGGATGGCAAAATCCAACTGCGTTCAACAAAAATGTGAACGAATATTCCCTGAGTGGGTTTCCAAGTTCTACAATGAATCGAAGGATGACCTATGCCATATCACATCTATAATATAGGTTTAAATTAAGTTTCACAACAGAGAAAACTATCAAAATGGTCTACAGTGACCCTCAATCATCTTTAATTACTTACCTAACTTGTCGTAAATTACAGTGGCTGAAGTGGCTTCTCAATAATTATGTTGTTCTTGTTGTTCTTGTTGTTGTTGTTGTTGTCTTCAGTCCTGAGACTGGTTTGATGCAGCTCTCCATGCTACTCTATCCTGTGCAAGCTTCTTCATCTCCCAGTACCTACTGCAACCTACATCCTTCTGAATCTGCTTAGTGTATTCCTCTCTTGGTCTCCCTCTACGATTTTTACCCTCCACGTTGCCCTCCAATGCTAAATTTGTGATTCCTTGATGCCTCAAAACATGTCCTACCAACCGATCCCTTCTTCTAGTCAAGTTGTGCCACAAACTTCTCTTCTCCCCAATCCTATTCAATACCTCCTCATTAGTTACGTGATCTACCCATCTAATCTTCAGCATTCTTCTGTAGCACCACATTTCGAGAGCTTCTATTCTCTTCTTGTCCAAACTAGTTATCGTCCATGTTTCACTTCCATACATGGCTACACTCCAAACAAATACTTTCAGAAACGACTTCCTGATACATAAATCTATATTCGATGTTAACAAATTTCTCTTCTTCAGAAACGCTTTCCTTGCCATTGCCAGTCTACATTTTATATCCTCTCTACTTCGACCATCATCAGTTATTTTACTTCCTAAATAGCAAAACTCCTTTACTACTTTAAGTGTCTCATTTCCTAATCTAATTCCCTCAGCATCACCC
This sequence comes from Schistocerca gregaria, assembly GCF_023897955.1. NCBI lineage: Eukaryota > Metazoa > Arthropoda > Insecta > Orthoptera > Acrididae > Schistocerca > Schistocerca gregaria. The sequence continues at coordinate 626,496,296 of NC_064922.1, forward strand.
GATTTAATTTGACTACATTCCATTATCCTCGTTTTGCTTTTGTTAATGTTCATCTTATATCCTCCTTTCAAGACACTGTCCATTCCGTTCAACTGCTCTTCCAAGTCCTTTGCCGTCTCTGACAGAATTACAATGTCATCGGCGAACCTCAAAGTTTTTACTTCGTCTCCATGAATTTTAATACCTACTCCAAATTTTTCTTTTGTTTCCTTTACTGCTTGCTCAATATACAGATTGAATAACATCGGGGAGAGGCTACAACCCTGTCTCACTCCTTTCCCAACCACTGCTTCCCTTTCATGCCCCTCGACTCTTATGACTGCCATCTGGTTTCTGTAAAAATTGTAAATAGCCTTTCGCTCCCTGTATTTTACCCCTGCCACCTTTAGAATTTGAGAAAGAGTATTCCAGTCAACATTGTCAAAAGCTTTCTCTAAGTCTACAAATGCTAGAAACGTAGGTTTGCCTTTTCTTAATCTTTCTTCTAAGATAAGTCGTAAGGTCAGTATTGCCTCACGTGTTCCAACATTTCTAAGGAATCCAAACTGATCCTCCCCGAGGTCCGCATCTACCAGTTTTTCCATTCGTCTGTAAAGAATTCGCGTTAGTATTTTGCAGCTGTGACTTATTAAACTGATAGTTCGGTAATTTTCACATCTGTCAGCACCTGATTTCTTTGGGATTGGAATTATTATATTCTTCTTGAAGTCTGAGGGTATTTCACCTGTCTCATACATCTTGCTCACCAGCTGGTAGAGTTTTGTCATGACTGGCTCTCCCAAGGCCGTCAGTAGTTCTAATGGAATGTTGTCTACTCCGGGGGCCTTGTTTCGACTCAGGTCTTTCAGTGCTCTTTCAAACTCTTCACGCAGTATCTTACCTCCCATTTCGTCTTCATCCACATCCTCTTCCATTTCCATAATATTGTCCTCAAGTACATCGCCCTTGTATAAACCTTCCACATACTCGTTCCACCTTTATGCCTTCCCTACTTTGCTTAGAACTGGGTTGCCATCTGAGCTCTTGATATTCATACACGTGGTTCTCTTCTCTCCAAAGATCTCTTTAATTTTCCTGTAGGCAGTATCTATCTTACCCCTAGTGAGATAAGCTTCTACATCCTTACATTTGTCCTCTAGCCATCCCTGCTTAGCCATTTTGCACTTCCTGTCGATCTCATTTTTGATACGTTTGTATTCCATTTTGCCTGTTTCATTTACTGCAATTTTATATTTTCCCCTTTCATCAATTAAATTCAATATTTCTTCTGTTATCCAAGGATTTCTACTAGCCCTCGTCTTTTTACCTACTTTATCCTCTGCTGCCTTCACTACTTCATCCCTCAGAGCTACCCATTCTTCTTCTGCTGTGTTTCTTTCCTCCATTCCTGTCAATTGTTCCCTTATGCTCTCCTTGAAACTGTGTACAACCTCTGGTTCTTTCAGCTTATCCAGATCCCATGTCCTTAAATTCAAACCTTTCTGCAGTTTCTTCAGTTTTAACCTACAGGTCATAACCAATAGGTTGTGGTCAGAGTCCACATCTGCCCCTGGAAATGTCCTACAATTTAAAACCTGATTCGTAAATCTCTGTCTTACCATTATAATCTATCTGATACCTTTTAGTATCTCCAGGATTCTTCTATGTCTACAACCTTCTTTTATGATTCTTCAACCAAGTGTTAGCTATGATTAAGTTATGCTCTGTGCAAAATTCTACCAGACGGCTTCCTCTTTCATTTCTTAGCCCCAATCCATAATCACCTACTATGTTTCCTTCTCTCCCTTTTCCTACTGACGAATTCCAGGCACCCATGACTATTAAATTTTCGTCTCCCTTCACTACCTGAATAAATAATTATATAACAGAGAAATCATCGCGTTTCAGATTTTTACTTCAAGTGGCAAATGTGAACACCATGAGCTTTAATTGACGATCGACACTAGTATTACGCAAAAAAGGGGGTGTAACAGATGAGACTTCTGCAGTTCTGAGTGAAGCTTTATGCGTCGTCATGCGGCATCGCGTGCGTTCATTACCTTGTCATTGGTTAGGCAGCTTCACGGGGGCAGCAGCCGGCGCAGCAGCCATCCAGCTCGCCGTCTCGGAACTAAGTCTTCTCCTAACTTCTCCTTACTACCATGTACCGAAGTTGGTTTAAAAAAACTATCTGGCTGTGTTTTCATCTGACCAATCAGGATCTCAATGTTAACCTTAAGCTCCGCCTACAAAAATTCTGTCTACCCAATGAGAAACGTTATACTTTTCGTGGTGGGGCGATGTTTTTAAAGTTTGCAACGTACCAGACACGCAAAAAAGTCTCATGCTAAAACTTGCAGCTGGTGTGGTCCTTTTAGCGTTATCGTAAGATCTATACTGTTCTTCTGGAGGGATCTATCTTTTACCATGGGCTGGGGGGTGGTCCTAACGTAGCAGAGACGCGGAAAAGTCTCACGCTGAAACTTGCGGGTGGTGTTGTCCTAGTGGTTAGCTGGCCACGTGGGTGTCCAGTCCGTCCCTTATCGTAGGATCTTCTAGCTTAACACGGTTCTGCTCTCGGCTTCTGTTCTCGTTTCTCCCCTCGGAACTGCGTCTGTCTCACGCTGGGAAGGTATGACATGCATTTAGGCATTCTTGTGTTAGTCTGTGGTATTCCAATTTCTCACTCGTTATTCGTATTACTTTGGTTAATTTATTGTCACGATGTATTCGGAGCTATGTGACATACTACTGGATTTGCTTATCATGTTAGGGTTTTCATGGAAGGTGTTGGATTTGCCTGACACCTTACAATGTCTGGGCTCAGACAATAATGTCCAGCCCAATTTGGTGATAAGTTCCCGCGTTCTGAAACTAGATTTCTTTTTGTTTATTGGGAGACCAAACACGTCGGAGACGATTCTTGTGTTTCTTCAAAGTCTTCACACATGTTTCTGAATTAATGGTTAACCATTTTGGCAATACATTCACAAAATTACACAGAAGACTGTCACCTCAATTTTGACAGCAGAGGACTCTCTTTTTTTTGTTTTCTGGTAAGTGTAGGTGATGTCAAAGTAGTGACTGTCCTTTTGTTTACGGTTCAAAGTGAGGCATCCATGTTTCATCACCTGTTACGATTCGTGACAGTAAGGGTCCTCCATTGGCCTCAAACTGCCGCAACAGTTCAGAAGATATGGCTTTTCTATGAATCGTGCGGTCCATTGAGAGCACTCGTGGTACCTATATTCAGCATTCCTCTCTATATAAAGATCCTCAGTCATCGCACACGCACTTCCAGGCCTCACTGTGTTTCAGTTCCCCATCTGGGCGGGCTGGCAGCAGCATTTCCGCTGCTCTTCAGCCGAAAGACAGAACAAACAATAGAAGACAGTTAAAATTATAGCCGGCAGCGGTGGTCTAGCGGTTCTAGGCGCGCAGTCCAGAACCGCACGACTGCTACGGAATCAGGCTCGAATCCTGCCTTGGGCATGGATGTGTGTGATGTCCTTAGGTTAGTTAGGTTTAAGTAGTTCTAAGTTCTAGGGGACTGATGACCTCCTATGTTAAGTCCCATAGTGCTCAAAGCCATTTGAACCATTTTCGTAGGGTGGGGGCACGCCAAAGTGGGCCAGGTAGGGAGGGATATGGGAGGGAAAGAGGCTAGGTTTGGGTGCAGGGCGTCAGGGGGGAGGAAGGATGAAAATCCACTCTGGGAGAAGCAGGGGAGAGGAAAAAGTGGGCCCTTGGGAGGGGGGAACAAGACCAGGTAATAGTTGGAAGGAAGGGTATATGTCACGGCGAAGTTCATCATCTGGCAGGGGGAGGCGCTGGAAATTGCCCTGATGAAGGAGATGGAGGGTGCAGAGGTGGAGAGAGGGAGGGATACAGCGATACAGGTGCAGCAATGGGTGAGGGTTGGAGAGGAAGGAGGAAACCAGAGGGTGGGGGGATCAAGCCTGCGGACAATGTAAAGGATGCAGAGATGTTGGAGGAACAGGAGGAGGTGGGGGAAGGGGATGAGTTCATACAGGAGCCGTGTGGGGGAAGAAAGGTGGATACGGAAGGCAAGGCGGAGTGCATGGTGTTTGACGATTTGGAGGGCTTTGTTAAAGCGGGTGGTTGTCGAGATCCAGGCAATGCTGGCATAACAGAGGATAGGACGGATGAGGGATTTGTTGGTGTAGAGGATGGTGGAAGGATGCAATCCCCATGTCCAGTTAGAAAGGAGTTTTAGGAGGTGGAGGCAGGAATGGGTTTTCTGCTGGATGGTGTGGAGGTGAGGGGTCCAGGTGAGGTGATGGTTGAGGGTGACGCCAAGGGTGGGGGTGAGCTGGATGGGATGACCGTAAAGAGTGAGGTAGAAATCATGCTGACGAAAGGAGCGGGTAATGCAGTCTATGATGGTTGCCTGGGTTTTGGAGAGGTTGAGATGTAGGAACCACTGGTTACACAAAGTGGTGAACTGGTTAAGGTGGGTTTGGAGTGTGCGTTTGGACTGTTGAAGGATAGGATAGGGAGCCAGGAAGGCAATGTCATCAGCACACTGGAGAAGGTGGACAGGTGGGGATGGCTTGGGCATATCAGCCGTATACAAGAGATAGAGAAGAGGGGAGAGGACACAGCCCTGGGGGATGCCAGCAGTGGGATAAAAGATACAGGAGTTGGTGTTGTGGAGGGTGACATAGGAAGGACGGCATGAGAGGAAGGAATGGTCGAGATGGACAAAATTGATAGGCAGGTCGTAGGTTTGCTGTTTACAGAGGAGACCGGGATGACATACACAGTCATAGGCATTTTGGAGGTCAAGGGAAACAAAAACGGCGGAGCGACGGGAGTTGAGCTGGAGGGAGAGAAGGCGAATGAGGTTAAGGAGTTGGTCTTCAGCGGAGAAGGAGGGTTGGAAGCCACACTGGGTAAGGGGAAGGAGGTGGTGATGATTAAGGTGCTGATGGATATGGCGGGAGAGGATGGATTCGAAGACCTTACTGAAGACAGAGGTAAGGCAGATGGGACGATACAAGAAGCAGCAGAAGGGGGTTTGTTGGGTTTGAGGAATAAGAGGATGGGGGAAGTCTTCCACAGGTCAGGGTAGAAGCCAGTAGAGAGGATGACATTATCGAGCTCAGTGAAGACTGTCAGGAACGAATAGGGGCTTTCTCGAAGGTGGCAATAGGTGACACAGTCGTGACCAGGGGCAGTGTTGCATTTGGACCTGAGGATAAATTTAATGTTTTGTGCTGTGATTGGAGTGTTGATGTTGGAGGGGGGCAACTACCCCAAGTACTGGAGACTAGGAGCAAGTGGAGTGACCGAGTTATCAGCATGTTCCATGATGGTGTTGAAAAGAGAATAATCAAAGTGGGGATCATCTGGGATTGAGAAGACCTTGGATAGGTGGGAAGCGAAGTGGTTGGCCTTACTGAGGTTGTCAGGAAGATGGCTATCGTTATGGAGAAGGGGGTAGTGGGGAGCGGAATGGGATCCAGTAAGGTGATGGAAGGCGGATCAGTACTTGGGGGAGTTGATAGGGAGGGTGGCGTTGAGTCATGTGCAGGTCTGGCGCCAGTCTCGGCGTTTCATTGCTGGAATAAGGTTCGATACGTGTCGCGCCAGTGGCGTTGGAGTGTATCCCTGTCACGAGTGCCCAGGAAGGAGCGATAGTGGCGCGGGATTCACAGAGGACGAGGACAGCGCGTGGAGGGAGAGTGGGTCGGTGGGCATGGATGGTTTTAGTAGGAATATGAGCCTCCACAGCGTCAGTAATTACCTTCTGAAGGAAAGACAAGGCATGGATGATGTCGTCAGGATGGCGATAGGTAAGAGGGTGGCTTTTGACCTGGGTGGTAATGGATTCCCGGTAGGCATCCCAGTTGGCACAGTGGTAGTCATGGACGACCTTGGGTGGGGGTGCAGGGTGGGCGATACGCTCAAGGAGGTTGGCGGAGGCAATGACAACATCTAGGGTAGTGTCACTTTAAGGTCAGGTGTGCTGGGGATGGGGATTGTGGAGAGGAACTGATGCCACTGCCGAAGGGTGGCAGGAGAGCGGCTATGGATTTTGGGATGGTTTGCAATCACATAGGTGGAGAAGGTGTGGTCAATGTGGAAGATGAAGTCATAAGGAAGAGGAGCAGTGGAGCGGACATAGATGGTGGCACAGGTAATGGTGAGGGAGGGGAAGAAGACGCTGAGGATGAGGTATTCTGTGGGGTCATTGAGGAGAGGTTGCGGTCAGAAGGCAATATGCTTAAGGTGGCCAACTGAGCTCCATCCTGTGCACGAGGACCAGGACCATCAGTGCGGTGAAGGGTATAGGAAGAGGTGTGGATAGAATGGTGGGGCTGGAGAAAGGTTTTGTTCAAGAGGAAGGTGTCGACCTGGTGGTGGGAGAGGGTGTGCTTGAGTAGGTATTTGTTGGAGTAGAAGGAGCGAATGTTCTGGAAGAGGATGCGACACTCGTGCCTCGCCATGGTGGGAAGAGAGGGGGGTGGAAGAGAGGGAAGGGAAGAGGCTTAAACTAGGGTGTCGAGGCGGGTGAAGGTGAAGTGGGCTTGGTTGTGGGAGTAAGTGGCAAAGGTGTTCAGGTGGAAAATGGAGCAGACAGCAAGGGAGATTTGTTGGGAGGTGTAGGGGTGCTGAAAAGGTGAACGTTTCGGAGTACAATGGTAAGGAACCAAATGATGTCATCAGCTGTGGGGGATGGATGGAGGGAACTGTTGAGGTGTTCATGGGGATCAATGGGACAGACAGGGACTGTAAGCTCAAGAGTGGCTGGAGGGGGTTTGGCTTTACACTTGTGGGAGTAGGTGGGATGAGGGCAATTGCAGGTGTTACAGGAAGGAGGAGCAGCGAGGGTGAGGCAACTTTTAAGAAAGTGGGAGGCCTTGCAATGGGGATAGGTGTGTGTGGGTCTGGTTGTTATAGTACATAAGGCATCGCTGGAAGTGGTAGGATTGGGGAGGGGATTTGGAGGATTCAAGAGGGTGGCGATAGTGGTAAATCAGAGCACCCTGGTTGAGGAGATGGTCAATGGAGGGGGCGGACTCTGAGAAGACCAACATGAGGTAGATGGTACCAGAGGCATTGTGGGCAGAGCAGATTTCCAGACCTGGGTTGGACTTTAGTTCTGCCAACACCTCATCCTCCATGATCACCGGCCTGAGCTCGGTGATCACAACAGTATAGGTGGGGGGAGGGGGGCCCACAGGGAGACTGGGTCTGACAAAGAGTGGAAGAGGAAAGGAGTGGTGTCAGATACGCATAGGGGCCAAACATAACTCTTGGGAGTTTACAGAGGAGGTCTGTGTGAAAGGATGGGAACGAGGACTTGATAAGGGCTGAGTCGCTGTTGGGAATGAGTTGGAAGATGAGAGCACCAGGTAAATACTTTCCTATCTCCACGGTGAGGGTACGGGCATCAAGGAACTTGGGATCGGGATTTGATAGGACAAGGGTGTGGAGGGTGGGGGCGGGGGTATGGGAGGCAGGAGGAGGGGTGGTGTCCATGGAGACGACAGGAGGAGGGAGCGGTTTTGTTGACTTTTTGTGGAAAGTGGCAGGAGCAGAGTCGGTAATGACGCGCTTTTGGGGTTTTTTGGAGACTGGAGGCTGGGAGGAGGGGAGAGGGACGGGGAGGAGAGGGAGGTGGAAGGTGGCAGATCCCTGTGATGTAGTGGAGGTGCCGGGAGAAGCAGCTGGTTTAGTGGTGGCGATGGTGGCTCGGCAAGATGTGATGTGTGTGGGGGATGCAGATGATGAAAGGTCGGGGTGGGTGGGAGAGGTGAAGCCGACCACCTGAGGGGTGGCAGCAGAGGCGGCAACAGAGGCGTACGTGAGGGCGGGGATGGTAGTTGGAGCTGTTGAGGCTGGAGGAAGGGTGTAGAGGTGGAGGTACATAGCAGGGTATGAGATAGGAGAATGGGTAAATGGGGGAAGGGGAGGTGAGGTGTAAGGAGGGAGGCCAGGGGCGGCACTTCAGGAAGTGACTGTGGAAGAGGGGGAGGGAGAAGTGTAGATGACAGTGGAGGTGGAAAGGCTCATGGTGGATGAACAGACGGACGTACAGCACGCAGACAGACAGCAACACCAACAGCAGCAGGCGACAGACAGACACTAAACGTAACAGCAACAGCAACTAGCGCTTCGAAGATTCAGGTTCCACCCTGAGGGTAGCCCAGGCTCTGGAATCTTGTGCCTTCGAAGGAGGGAATTCAACTTTCTAGATGTAGAGTCAACAACTGCTGCAAAGCACTTTATATGGTGGGCAACCACAGTAGTAAGAATGAATTCTTGTTAAACAAAATCGTAGCAGCTGTTAAATAATCCTCTATCAATACAACCCGTTTCACAACCTGAAGTTACATCACCATGTACATTTGAATAAACAAAACAGGGATTGGATGAAACATTAAATTTTTTTATATAAACGGTCCAGTGGAATAAATATGTTAATTCAATAATGTTGGATACGGAATGCACCAAATAGACAATGATTAGTTGCGCCATCTGTTGTTACATTTGGTGGTATGTATGCTATTGCGAGTTTTGGCAATTCGTCTTCTATCGTTTCAGCTCAGTTTTCAGTGTTTCAAGTAGGGCTGTGTTCGAATACGACTCGAGCTGTGCGACCAGTTTACGTCACAGTTCAGGAAATCTCGTATTAGTTTCGATCTTTTGATCGGCCCGCGATCTAATGACTTCTGTTCGCAATGTATCCACGACCTGTCTTGCCATTGGAAAGGCTTTGTGGATTTTTATAATCAAAATAACTTTTAAACGCGAACTAAAATATCTTGTAGGATATACGTTATATTTAGCAACGACAACTATTCAATAAATAAGAACTTTCAATCACGTTTGTGTAAAATTGTCGAGTTTTCGCTCCCCGTGTCCTAGTGACATCTGGTGGTACTATATCCAAGACGGGTATTGCCACTGTCGGTTATTCTCGACACAGGAATTACAGTCTGTTTACTACGATATATTTCATTCGTTACGTATTTAATTTTTCATTAATTTTCTTCATTGGTTCACCTAAATGTAGAAATCTGAAGTGAATTGAGCAAGGATTATTGAATATTTTTGTTAACGATCTTTCCCTTTTATGTATTACGTACACATATGTTGCAAGTCAGATTACGATAACTTATGACACAGTGATCTTCCTCTTGTCTTGCAGATGAACTGTGCAAAATTTCATCTAGATCGGAATAAAACTGCAGACTTGTGTGAGTTACGAAGAAATTATCGTGTAGGGCCATGAAATGGACAGTTTTATTAAACTACTAAAATCCATGAACCCATAATTAAAGTAAGACGGGAGGAAGCTATAAAGAGTGGCAATGAAACTAAAGGAAAAGAAGGATAAAACTCCTCGGTCTTGGCGTGTGCACCCGACGTATCACGGAGAGAACAAGCACAGGCTGAATATTGAGCGCACGGGCCAGGGTCAGTTGACAGGGAACCACGAAGCAGATCCGGAAACTCGCGCAGCGACGGGGAAAAGCGTAAGAAAGAAGTAAATAATGAAACCTGAATCAAAGCGTTGGGACGCACCCTTGGATTCATAGTGCTATTTTACAAAAACTATTTTATGTACGGAGACTGGAGCCTCGAGTGATAATTTGTACCAAATACTTAAAGTAATAGCTCTGTGAAACCAGTAAAGCCTCTGAAATTATGTCATTCCAGTAAAAAAATAATAAAAACATATGAAAGTAAAATGATAACAAATGAAATACAATAAGTAAAGACTTTTCCGAGTTTAATTCATTCCTTGATATGGTTGATATACTTTTACTATATTATCCTCCGTGTTTCTTTCTAGAACTTCAGGCGTTTACCATGGTCGTTTTCATTCCGTCACTCGCTTTTGACTGTCTTTCCTCTTCAGGACGTTTTAATACAACTTTTATTCAATGTTTTGGCTTTTAGGCTGTACCCATTCAGCCATCTCAATAGTAGCATGTCATTTAAGGCGATATGAACGTAATGTCAACACAACACCCACTCCCTGGGAGGAGAAAATCTCTGACCTGGCCGGGACTCGAACACGGGCGCCTTTGCTTAGCATTCTGCAGCGCTGACCGCCCAGCTGCGGAGATGGACATATCATACAACTTGTCTCCAGGTTTTGCTATAGTTGATTTCAGCGTAAGTATTCTGCTTATTGTGTACTCGATTATCTTAGGGGTTATTGTCCGTTTCGTATATTTGCATCTAACATCACCGAAATTACATATTGGTTACTCTGGACCTCTCGTCAAAAAATATTTAATTTTTTCTGCAGTCTCTTGTTTTCTATTCGAGATGTACCTAATGTAACTTCAGGTTGCGAAAGCGGTTGCATTAATAAAGGATTGTTCACCAACTGCAGCGATTTTCTTTAACAAGTTTGCAATAATTGTTGAGTTGTAATATGCGGTCTGCATGAACAATGACTTCCGTACGATTGACCATGTTGGCAGTGGTGGCTGTAACGGAACGTCCTGAACGTGGCCGACTGTGGAGCTCAGTTTCTGTGCTTTAACTCTCTTGATCCACTGCCAAACGGTACTCTCGTCAACTGCATCATTATAATACGCTGTACACAATCGTTTTTTTATGTTCGCCTCAGTTTCTTTTTCCACTACCAAGAATTCAATTAAAGCACGTTGCTTGCAACGAGTGTCGATTGTAGGCACCTTTTAGATTGCTCATACAGCTCTGCGATCTGTCGGAACTATTCGAAACTCAGCACATGCGCAGTAGAAACACCAGATCTGGTTCACCTAAAAGGACGTTTTTCTACATGTATTAAGAGCTGTAAAGAAAAATTGACGCATTATTTGCTGAAGGCCCGTTGTAGATGGAAAGACCAGCGGCGCGTTCGCAACATGAGACGACCCTGCCACTGCATCACAGCCGCAATTCGCAACGGCCACATCAACCCGATCGACATTCGGCAATGCTGTGTCCAGCTGTTTGAGAAAAGCAGCCAACACCTACGTCTCGATCCTGCACGGGGCATCACATTCAGCCACATTTGCCAGCGGAGATAGCTCTTAGGACGACAAAAGGAAGTAGAGAAATTAAGTCTACAACTGATTCTTTTATAAATAACAACAACAATAATAATAATAAAGTGATCACAGTGCCAAAAACTGATATCCGGCTGCTGCTAGTATCACTGCTGGATGATGTTGTTGTTGTTGTGGTCTTCAGTCCAGAAACTGCATCAGCAGCTCTCCATGCTACTCTATCCTGTGCAAGCTTCTTCATCTCCCGGTACCTACTGCAACCTACATCTTTCTGAATCTGCTTACTGTATTCATCTCTTGGTCTCCCTCTACGATTTTTACCCTCCACGCTGCCCTCAAATGCTAAATTTGTGATCCCTTGATGCCTCAAAACATGTCCTACCAACCGATCCCTTCTTCTAGTCAAGTTGTGCCACAAACTTCTCTTCTCCCCAACCCTATTCAATACCTCCTCATTAGTTACGTGATCTACCCATCTAATCTTCAGCATTCTTCTGTAGCACCACATTTCGAAAGCTTCTATTCTCTTCTTGTCCAAATTAGTTATCGTCCATGTTTCACTTCCATACATGGCTACACTCCAAACAAATACTTTCAGAAACGACTTCCTGATACATAAATCTATATTCGATGTTAACAAATGTCTCTTCTTCAGAAACGCTTTCCATGCCATTGCCAGTCTACATTTTATATCCTCTCTACTTCGACTATCATCAGTTATTTTGCTCCCCAAACAGCAAAAATCATTTACTACTTTAGGCGTCTCATTTCCTAATCTAATTCCCTCAGCATCACCCTATTTAATTCGACTACATTCCATTGTCTTCGTTTTGCTTTTGCTGTTGTTCATCTTACATCCTCAAGACACTGTCCGCTCCGTTCAGCTGCTCTTCCAAGTCCTTTTCTGTCTCTGACAGAATTACAATGTCATCGGTGAACCTCAAAGTTTTTATTTCTTCTCCATGGATTTTAATTCCTACTCCGAAGTTTTCTTTTGTTTCCTTTACTGCTTGCTCAATATACAGATTGAATAACATCAGGGATAGGCAACAACCCTGTCTCACTCGCTTCCCAACCACTGTTTCCCTTTCATGCCCCTCGACTCTTATAACTGCCATCTGGTTTCTGTACCAATTGTAAATAGCCTTTCCCTCCCTGTAAATTACTCCTACCACCTTCAGAATCTGAAAGAGAGTTTCCAGTCAACTTTGTCAAAAGCTTTCTCTAAGTCTACAAATGCTAGAAACGTAGGTTTGCCTTTCCTTAATCTATTTTCTAAAATACGTTGTAGGGTCAGTATTGCCTCACGTGTTCCAACATTTCTACGGAATCCAAACTGATCTTCTCCGAGGTCAGCTTATACCAGTTTTTTCATTCGTCTGTAAAGATTTCGCGCTAGTATTTTGCAGCCATGGGTTATTAAACTGATAGTTCGGAAATTTTCACATCTGTCTGCACCTGATTTCTTTGGGATTGGATTATTATATTCTTCTTGAAGTCTGAGAGTGTTTCGTCTCTCTCATACATCTTGCTCACTAGATGGTAGAGTTTTGTTAGACCTGGCTCTCCCAAGGCTCTCAGTAGTTGAGATGGAATGTTGTCTACTCCCGGGGCCTTGTTTCGACTCAGGTCTTTCAGTGCTCTGTCAAACTCTTCACGCAGTATCATATCTCCCATTTCATCTTCATCTACATTCTCTTCCATTTCTATAATAATGTTGTCAAGAACATCGCCCTTGTATAGACCCTCTATATACTCCTTCCACCTTTCTGCTTTCCCTTCTTTGTTTAGAACTGGGTTTCCATCTGAGCTCTTGATATTCATACAAGTGGTTCTCTTTTCTCCAAAGGTCTCTTTAATTTTCCTGTAGGCAGTATCTATCTTAACCATAGTGATATACCCCTCTACATCCTTACATTTGTCCTCTAGCCATCCCTGCTTAGCCATTTTGCACTTCCTGTCGATCTCATTTTGAGATGTTTGTATTCCTTTTGCCTGCTTCGTTTACTACATTTTTATATTTACTGCTGGTAACTGGTCATATATCCTTGGTATCCAAGGCTCTCAAAGTCTGTTCATTGTACTATCTACTGCAAACGTAACGTTGTATTAAGATGTTAAACAATTTGTGAAGCCTGACATTATCAGGATAGGAGAGCAACTACATTTACCGACATAACTGTTGCAAGAAATTTCGCATTTTCTCTTCATCAAACAATTTATTTTCTTTTCGGCTTAACATAATTTCTTAAAATTAAAAGGAGACTAAAACTGCCTATACAGCAATTTACCTAGACAGCAATTTACATAGACAATTAAAACATCTGAAGATGGTTGTTGCACACAGCTGATACTTATCATTACATTTTGTCTAATGTAAATTGTATAAGAAGTAAAAGTTTTTGTATAATTAAAAAAATGTTTTCAATAAGTATTGTTGCCTCCATGAATCACACGTTAATAGAAATACTTCATACTGAAAGGGATGCTGATATTTGTTCACTATCAGCTTCCCCCATAATTTGAAAACACAGACGGCAGTTTCTCAGACAGCGGGCAATTTCATCTGCGTCACTGAGCGTGTGCAATAACATCTCTGAGTCGGACGTTCCTCACGGATGCTGGTCGTAGAGACAGCCCGCATCATGTAATCGATAAGTGAGCCACGGCCGAGAAAGCGGAATGGCAAGAATGAGGATAATTTGCTGTAATTGAGGAAACTGATAGAATAAGGTTTTTGATATCTTTACCCGAGAGAGAAAAAAAAATTTATTGAGTCGATGGAGATTTCTTAATAAGGTAATAACTGATTTTCTTTGCTTTAACTGCGCGCAAGCTGCTGCCTGCACACCATTACTACTACACACATCAAAAAAAGCATTTGCCTCACTTCGGTTCCGAGAGCTCCGGAACTTGTAAAGAAAATTGGAATAGAGATCAACATAAGCATAATTTCCGCTCTATTTATTCCTCACGTTACCACACATTACTACTTTACAGCAAGATCTTCAGAAGTGGTGGTCCACATTTCTGTACACACTGGTACCTATAATACCCAGTAGCACGTCCTCTTGCATTGATGCATGCCTGTATTCGTCGTGGAATACTATCCACAAGCTCACCATGGCACTGTTGGTCCATATTGCCTCACTCCTCAACGGCGATTCGGCGTAGATCCCTTACAGCGGTTGCTGTGCCACGTCGTCCATAAACAGGCCTGTTAGTTAGGGTTCATGTCTGGAAAACACCCTGGCCACTTTAATCGAGCAAGGTCGTTATCCTGAAGGAAGTCATTCACAAGATTGGGGACGCGAATTGTGTGGTCCATGATGACGAATGCCTCGCCAATATGTTGCCGATATGGTTGCACTATCGGTCGGAGGATGGCATTCACGTATTGTACAGCCGTTACCAGCGGTGTGCCTTCGGCCCAAATATAATGCCACCTCAAAACAACAGCGAACCGCCACCTTGCTGCACCCGCTGGGCAGTGTGTCTAAGGCGTTCAGCCTGACCGGGTTGCCTCCAAACACGACGATTGTCTGGTTGAAGGCATATGCGACACTCATCGGTGAAGAGAACGTGATCCCAATCCTAGGCGATCCATTCGGCCTGTTGTTGGGCCCATCTATACCACGGTCGTGGTTGCAAAAATGGACTTCGCCATGGAAGTCGGGAGCGAAGTTGCGCATCATGCAGCCTATTGCGGCCGGTTTGAGTCGTAACTCGACTTCCTGTGGCTGCACGAAAAGCATTATTCAACTCGGCGGCGTTGCTGTCAGGGTTCCTCCAAGTCATAATCCGTAGGTAGCGGTAATCCACTGCAGTAGTAGCCGCTGGGCGGCCTGAGCGAGGTATGTCATCGACAATTCGTGTCTCTCTGTATCTCCTCCATGTCCGAACAACATCGCTTTGGTTCACACCGATACGCTTGGAAACTTTCCTTGTTGAGAGCCCTTCCTGGCACAAAGAAACAATGCGCACGCGATTGAATCGTGGTATTGACCGTCTAGGCATGGTTGAACTACAGACAACATGAGCCGTATACCTCCTTCCTGGTGGAATGACTGATCGGCTGTCGGACCCCCTCCGTCTAATAGGTGCTCCTCATACATGGTTGTTTACGTCTTTGGGTGGGTTCAGTGACATCTCTGAACAGCCAAAGGGACAATGTCTGTGATGCTATATCCGTAGTCAAAGTGTATCTTCAGGAGTTCTTGAACCTGGGTGATGGGCACAACGTATGTAGACGACATTCTTATCGCAGAAGTTAACTGGTCTGAACATAATTTGATTCTTGAACAACTGTTGCAAACTTTTCGTACACAAGGACTCACAGTTAATCTTAGCAAATCGCACTTTGGCAAAACTTCCATAAAATTTCTTGGACAAGTAATTTCAGCAGAAGACATTGCGCCTGAACCGGATAAACTTCAAGCTTTACGTGACATTACTGTTCCAACGACCAAGAAACAAGTAAGCAGCTTTCTGGGATTAATTAATTTTTTGCCGAAAATTTATTCATTACTCTGCTTTAGACACCCCTGTATTATGACAGAACCGAGCGAGATGGCGCAGTGGTTAGCACACTGGACTCGCATTCGGGAGAACGACGGTTCAATCCCGCGTCCGGCCATCCTGATTTAGGTTTTCCGTGATTTCCCTAAATCGTTTCAGGCAAATGCCGGGATGGTTCCTTTGAAAGGTCACGGCCGATTTCCTTCCCAATCCTTCCCTAACCCGAGCTTTCGCTCCGTCTCTAATGACCTCGTTGTCGACGGGACGTTAAACACTTACCACCACCACCACCTATTATTACAGTTTACAGGTAAAAACGCTATTTGATCCTGGGATAGCGAAGCACAGTCTGAGTTTGTTAATCTGAAACATGCCTTGTTGAACACACCGCTTTTATTACACCCAAATCCTACCAGAATTTTTTCCATTGCCACGGACAGTTCTAACACTTTGCTAGGCGTACACATTTTTCAGGAAATTGAAGAAGACGGTACTACAGTAGTTAAAAACATCGCCTTTGTAAGTCGCATTCTGACACCTGCTGAACGTAATTATTCTGCTACAGAACTTGAAACATTATGTGTTGTATGGACATTTACCAGAGTTAGGCATTTTATTTATGGAAGACATACTACCGTTTATACAGATCATAGAGATATACAATTTTTACTTTCCGTTAAATTTACACATAACAGGTTAAGCAGATGGAAGCTTTATTTATAGGAATTTAATGTTACAATTGTTCACATTCCTGGTACACTCCGTTACGCAAAGTTACTGCAATATCTGTTTCTAATGCGTTTGTAAAACATTTTCTATTTCATGTAGGGCATGTACTGAAAGACATTTCCGACAATGGACCACTATTTCGATCTGCGATATGTACACGTATGTCACGAGTTAGAAACATTTCTACGATCTATATATCCAGATATCACGCTTCTTCGAAACCTTCTGAACGATTGATGAAAGAAATTGGTGAACTATGTAAAATATACTGCTATAAAAGGCATATTGATTGGGACACACACATACTCTCATTCCAGGATGTAATTAACTCCATACCAAATGAATCTACTATGCTATCTCCGACTGTTCTATTGAAAAATGTTGAACCACCCAACAAAATTAAAGAATTAGTAATTTTTCATGCAACTTGTCGACTGCGCCACCATAAAATTATTGACACTGCGCTCAGCAAAATCACACATGCCGCAGAGCGCCACAGAAGACAACAAAAACAGGATTGTACTCGACGTGAATTTCACATAGGACCGAAGATACTCGTACGTACACTCTATTTATCCATCAGAGGAAAGAGTAGTTGCAGTAAATCTGAGCTTGTATACGCTAGTTAATACAAAATTCGGAGCGTTCCTCACCGTAATGTAGTACATGTCGAAACTTTGAGAACCAGAAAAACCAAGGGCAATCATCATATTTCCAATATTAAAACCTTTACTGAATAAACATGCTTCATGATTTGTCACACTGTAATGCCATTTCCTGAGATTATATGAATACTTATTGATGACCGTGCACATTTTTCCAGATAAACTTACATATTATGTGACCACTTAAGCACTTATATCTATGTGACTACTTACTGATGATGATCACATTTTTTCTTGGCAAGTGCCCAGAAAGGTAAGGTTAACAGGTCGCTTTTCTTGTCGTTATATATCAGACCGTGCACAATTTCCATTTTTGTATGTATATATGATGGTTTTGCTATCGAAAGTAGAATTTTCTCTGTATGCACTATGAAATCTTTAAGATATAACAAACACCAGTTGACTTTGACGTTTTGCTTTACGATATCCCAATATCTTCACTATTCTACATTTTTTTTGCTATTACTTTATGATTTTGAGTGTACACTTATGCACTTGAAAATTGTCTATGGTTTTGACTTAATACGTTTTCTGTCATGCTATGCTGTATGCTTAGTCATATCACTAGAAACAATTTTTCATTTAATGGGTATATGATTTAAATGCAAGATTATAATCCATATTCATCATTTTCAGAAAGCAATAACGTGTAAAAGAAATAAATTTTACAACCACAGTGTTACTATGAAATGTACATTTCATCATCAGAATGCACGAAAGAAAATGCAATACCATGTCATGAAGAGTAAATGGATTAAAATTAACAAAGATTACCAAAATATAGTATATGCACCATATGGTAGCAACCTTGACTAATTACTTTTCTTTCAGACGCAATTGTGGCAGACCGTCGAGCAGAGCTATGTATGTTAATTTTAGTGATGAAGTATGATAGAAGTAAGAAACTTAGTAATATATGAATTGATGACGATGATGAATGATGCTGATAAATAAGATAGTGAATAATGAACTATTTTTGCGGAGATAATAAATGATGGTGTCTAGTTACATGAAGAAAATGGTAATGAATAATAAATTTATTTTTCTTTTTTGCAGATGAGGATAATGATGAAGTTTATCTAGTTATTTAAGTATTTGTTGTTGTTGTATATGACAATATGTCGTATATTGTGTAGTATAATGACTTAATGTTTTGGAAAGGGACAGCTAGAGTACATGCATGTTAAGCACATGTATCATTACCTATTAATTAGAAGTTTACCACTTTTCAGCATAATAAACATTTCTTCTTTCAGCTCAATAATCCACTTTGTAATTTTTTTCAGGATAAGCTTTTCATGACATTAAAATGATTTCTGAAATCTGTTGTTATGTCACATGCTACAAAAACTTAGTTATTAAACCTGTTCTAGTACTTGTATTATTTTTTACCCAGTTGTCTCTATCATTCATGAATGTGATCACAAACACTCTACTTGTTTGATAACCTTGCTACAGCTGACTCATGATGAATGATGTTAATAATCCTTGTTTCCAGCAATAAGTCAAAAGCAAATATTTTCATGTCCCAGCAATTGGCTATTGATCTCAACGCAATGCATTGCTAGAGCAAAAAAAATATTGCTAGTCCCAACTATTACTAGTATACAACTAAATAATGCTATCAGTTTAAGATATATTGCTAGTCCTAAATATAATGCAAATGTTTCTGATGTACTGATTCCAATATATTAATTTGTTATTGGACTAAACACCTTGAGTACTAGGTCCTATGTCTTACATTTTAAATTCTTATGTCACTTGCATGATACCAAATATACTCACTAGCAGCTTGTTGCTACACGCAGTAACTCATGTTTTGAATAATGACTTCTGAATAGTGCATAATAATGTTTTGTAATACTATATAAATGCTTTGTGACTGGCCAATGAGTGACAATAATTATTCAAATCGAATGATACACTAGTGTAGTTCTGAATGATGACTAGCATAAGATTTAATGTATTGTTCACCCTCTGACCTAATTACAACCAATTACTGCGGTATCCGTATGTCCTGCCACCCTCATGGTCATGGAGCACTCTATTGGTTTTTGCACTAACGTTACATTGCTGTAACATTATGGATTCTACAAGAATGTGGTGTTGACATATCAAGCTATCCACCACTCTCACCGACAGAGATGTCATTATGGTCCTACTGTTTGGTGTACCAACTGTACTACCAAAAGGATAACATGTAGTGTTAATACTACATTTCAGTGTCTTGGCTACACTGATAAATACTTCAGGGAAAAGAACAGATTATCACACTTAGTGTTGTGCTTCTGTGAAAAGAAATGGACTTTGGTGCAGCGCTGTGCAACCCACTGTGCTACAACCATGATGCTATCCTTCTCATTCCTTTCCTAATTCTTGTAAAATTGGCAAAGACTGATATAATGGTTATGCACTCTATTTCATTTCTTAATATTTTCTGTACTCAGTGCGTGTGCAACCTACATTCCTGGAAATTGAAATAAGAACACCGTGAATTCATTGTCCCAGGAAGGGGAAACTTTATTGACACATTCCTGGGGTCACATACATCACATGATCACACTGACAGAACCACAGGCACATAGACACAGGCAACAGAGCATGCACAATGTCGGCACTAGTACAGTGTATATCCACCTTTCGCAGCAATGCAGGCTGCTATTTTCCCATGGAGACGATCGTAGAGATGCTGGATGTAGTCCTGTGGAACGGCTTGCCATGCCGTTTCCACCTGGCGCCTCAGTTGGACCAGCGTTCGTGCTGGACGTGCAGACCGCGTGAGACGACGCTTCATCCAGTCCCAAATATGCTCAATGGGGGACAGATCCGGAGATCTTGCTGGCCAGGGTAGTTGACTTACACCTTCTACAGCACGTTGGGTGGCAAGGGATACATGCGGACGTGCATTGTCCTGTTGGAACAGCAAGTTCCCTTGCCGGTCTAGGAATGGTAGAACGATGTGTTCGATGACGGTTTGGATGTACCGTGCACTATTCAGTGTCCCCTCGACGATCACCAGAGGTGTACGGCCAGTGTAGGAGATCGCTCCCCACACCATGGTGCCGGGTGTTGGCCCTGTGTGCCTCGGTCGTATGCAGTCCTCATTGTGGCGCTCACCTGCACGGCGCCAAACACGCATACGACCATCAATGGCACCAAGGCAGAAGCGACTCTCATCGCTGAAGACGACACGTCTCCATTCGTCCCTCCATTCACTCCTGTCGCGACACCACTGGAGGCGGGCTGCACGATG
Organism: Schistocerca gregaria; assembly: GCF_023897955.1. Classification (NCBI taxonomy): domain Eukaryota; kingdom Metazoa; phylum Arthropoda; class Insecta; order Orthoptera; family Acrididae; genus Schistocerca; species Schistocerca gregaria. The sequence goes on from NC_064922.1 coordinate 626,516,461, forward strand.
TTGGGGCGTGAGCGGAAGACGGCCTAACGGTGTGCGGGACCGTAGCCCAGCTTCATGGAGACGGTTGCGAATGGTCCTCGCCGATACCCCAGGAGCAACAGTGTCCCTAATTTGCTGGGAAGTGGCGGTGCGGTCCCCTACGGCACTGCGTAGGATCCTACGGTCTTGGTGTGCATCCGTGCGTCGCTGCGGTCCGGTCCCAGGTCGACGGGCACGTGCACCTTCCGCCGACCACTGGCGACAATATCGATGTACTGTGGAGACCTCACGCCCCACGTGTTGAGCAATTCGGCGGTACGTCCACCCGGCCTCCCGCATGCCCACTATACGCCCTCGCTCAAAGTCCGTCAACTGCACATACGGTTCACGTCCACGCTGTCGCGGCATGCTACCAGTGTTAAAGACTGCGATGGAGCTGCGTATGCCACGGCAAACTGGCTGACACTGACGGCGGCGGTGCACAAATGCTGCGCAGCTAGCGCCATTCGACGGCCAAGACCGCGGTTCCTGGTGTGTCCGCTGTGCCGTGCGTGTGATCATTGCTTGTACAGCCCTTTCGCAGTGTCCGGAGCAAGTATGGTGGGTCTGACACACCGGTGTCAATGCGTTCTTTTTCCATTTCCAGGAGTGTATTTAATTTCTTAATATGTTCTGTACTTATATTATTTATCAGTAATCTTATACAGTGTTTTACAAAAAGGTGCGGCCAAACTGTCAGGAAACGTTCCTCACACACAAAGAAAGAAAATATGTTATGTGGACATGAATCTGGAAACGCTTACTTTCCATGTTAGAGCTTATTTTATTACTTCTCTTCAAATCACATTAATCATGGAATGGAAACACGCAGCAACAGAACTTACCAGCGTGACTTCAAACACTTTGTTATAGGAAATGTTCAAAACGTCCTCCGTTAGCGAGGGTACATGCATCCACCCTCCGTCGCATGGAATCCCTGGTGCGCTGATGCAGCCCTGGAGAATGGCGTATTGTATCACAGCCGTCCACAATACGAGCACGAAGAGTCTCTACATTTGGTACCGCGGTTGCGTAGACTAGAGCTTCCAAATGCCCCCATAAATGAAAGTCAAGAGGGTTGAGGTCAGGAGAGCGTGGAGGCCATGGAATTGGTCCGCCTCTACCAATCCATCGGTCAACGAATCTGTTGTTGAGAAGCGTGCGAACACTTCGACTGAAATGTGCAGGAGCTCCATCGTGCAAGAACCACATGTTGTGTCGTACTTGTAAAGGCTCATGTTCTAGCAGCACAGGTAGAGTATCCAGTATGAAAACATGATAACGTGCTCCATTGAACGTAGGTGGAAGAAACTAAAATGAGCTCTAACGTAGAAATTAAGTGTTTCCGGACACATGTCCACATAACATCTTTTCTTTATTTGTGTGTGAGGAATGTTTCCTGAAAGTTTGGCCTACCTTTTTATAACACCCTGTATATATGTGTATACTCTGTGACTGTAAACTTAGTAAACTAAAAAGATTGTGGAAAAATTTGTTGCTCATGGCAAGTCCAATTGACTCACCATCGCTGCCAAATTTTTGCCCCCTAAGTGGAGGGTTATGTAAGAGGTCCATGACTAAGGAATTTATTGCTAGCGCATTCGAGCAGATGTAACTTCGATGTACTGCTCACGCGCTGCCTGCAATATGTAAGTTACAATAGAACCACGGACCAGAGAGCAGTGTCGGCTGCAGTAGTAGTAGTAGCTCGATGTCGGGCGGTTGTGTCAGGCCGTTCATAGAGAGCAGTTGTCGAGCTGTATAGCTTGTGGAGAGCAGCAGAGTTATGGAATTACCAGGGTCGGACGTGGAGAACAATGGAAGTGCTGAGTGATGTAGTATAAGGTAAAAGCAAAATATTTTTTTATTTATTACTGCGCGCATTTGTTAATTGCTACAACAGATTTTTGTACTATTGTTATATTGAAGTCCTATGTAATGTTTTTTTTTTTAATTCTTTGAATCATAATCTTTCTTATGAAGATAATTTTTGACAGTCATTCATCTGAATTTAAATTATTTTCCTAATTTCTCCCATCCGTAGTCATGGCAACTATCGTAAATAAAATCAGTTGTTTTTAATACATAAAAAAATCTAGTGGCCAACATTGAACTGGGCTGTTCCAGAAAAATTTCTTATAGGAGGCGATATCTACGCGTTATCTGGCGACATCATTGAGGTAAGACTTTTCACTTTATTCAGAATGATTTTGCAGGGCCACGACGCAGCGCCGGCCGGTGTGGTCGAGCGGTTCTAGGTGCTTCAGTCTGGAATCGCGCGACCGCTACGGTTGCAGGTTAGAATCCTGCCTCGGGCATGGATGTGTGTGATGTCCTTAGGTTAGTTAGGTTTAAATAGTTCTAAGTTCTAGGGGACTGACGACCTCATATGTTTAGTCCCATAGTACTCAGAGCCATTTTAGCCATGATGCAGCACTGCTGACGTCCAGATTTACCGGTTTAGATTCATAGTCAGTTATTAATTGAAAGGTTCCATTACAAGATTTTTGTTGAAATGTTGTATATGAGACACCTTTTTATTGAGAGGTTTGTAGCCTTTTTATTGGGAGGTTACATGATATTACAGAAAGGTATCCTACGGCTCCCTCCAAAAGGTCCCTGGGGAGATAAATTTTACAATTGAAAATGTCACACAAATTGAGAACACGACACTTACGCACACCTACAAACTGTGTGTGACACGTCTGAAGAACAGCAATTTGCACTAGAGTGAAATGGCCTCTCACTGAGCATCTGGCAGCATCTGGCATCATGACAGCACCCAGCATCTTGGCAGCTTACGGACCACAGCTGGACCCTTGTCCTTATACTCGCCAGGCTGCAGTCAGCCATCCTGGCATGACAGCTCTGCATTTGACGTGTAACCCGCTCCCTGGTATAGAAATCCATTCAGCATTAGCGGGACATGGGACAGCCCTACTCTTCCTGTTCGCCTCTGCACTGGAACGCATGCCAGCCAGCCCGGGACATCGAATTAGATAACCCTTCGTCGACGGGACACATCAGTCTCGGCGCCCCACTGGGTCGGTTAGGCTTGGCGCTCGCATCGACTGTGGTGCCACGCCACTCACTAGTTCCTTAATTAGCAGCCTGGTGGGTCATTGGCTGCTAGCGGATTGTTGCTGGCGTCTCACTGTCTGTACTGGCTTGAGACGTGCCACCTCCACTTGGGCTGCGTGACATTCATGCACTGGGTGGCCAGTTCTGTCCCCTCTCACCTGGCCTGCTCCACTCACCATTTACTGACGGGCGTGGGCCATGACGTTCAGTCTGCCGTGTTGGTTCTCGAGTTTGCACAATCCTCAAGTGTGATCAAGTGCCATATTTTCTCACAAATGTCATTACATCGATATAATCAATTTACAGAAAAAAGTAATAAAGAGTAAAAACTTTCTTACTTAATACTTTTTTCTTTTCTTATAATATTACAAAGGACGCAATATCAAGAAATAAATTTAATGACTGCAGAGCCCTGTTAATGTTGTATGAACGTAAAGTATGTGGTGTGAGGCTTTTTTTGGTTGTGTGAGCACGTGTTTTCGTTAGTTTTTGGTTAGTTCTACTCCTGTTACGCTCCCTAATCTTACGCTGGCACTACCTCTATACCTCCACCAAACTTGCAGACTTCTCCCAATACTTAATACTAACTTATTGTACTACCGTATGCCTTTGTTAATACTACCGATGAGAAATTTCATGCATTTCCTCCTTGTATACTCCGGCGGTGTTGTTTGCTGACGCTGAAGTAGGCAGGAAGTTCTTCTACTCACTCAGGTGCTGGTGATTTGCCTGACATCTTTGTAGTGACATCTTTGTAGTGTCATTTTACATAGTACAAGGATGTCTCCTGTCTACTCTGTCAGGATCACTGCTGCTAAATGAAACACAAGCATACTATATATATTCTTTTTTTTCTAATAAAGTCTGATCCATGGTCCATCATTTCGTTTCTGCTTCCTATTTCCGGGTCTGGGGTTCGCCGCTCTACCGTGACTTGCATTTGTCCGTGCTAATTCACCATGCACAATATTTCGCCGACGGCGCTGGCAAATCCACCACGAGTCAGGCTACCCGGCACGACAGACGATGGCTCGTAACACACCAAGTCTTAGCGTCGACACGCGCCCAAAGCGTGGATCGTTAACACCATACAAAACACATTCAAAAATCGAGACGCACATGCTCTGTGGCACGATTTTCCATCTTGACACCACGAAAACCATAAACTGACGTACAGCCGTTCCTTGGGCAGGGTATAAGAAGCCACGGAAAGTAAACAACTTCATTGGCTATGGTGATAGCTTGCTGGTGGGATGTGTGCAATCCTAAAGCATTGACTGCACACTAACAAGTGCAGTACCATGAAATGGCATCAAGAAGCTGCTGACCCATGTGCCAGTGGAAATAGGGGGGAGTGCAACACCTCCGCGAAGAGAGAGTTCAGCGCCCCTTGCCAAGGCTGTTGTAACCAGCTGCCCATTGCTGGTCGGCTCAGGTCAGCTGCAGACTTCGAGAGCACCAGTACTGACTAAGAGGAAGCTGATAGTTAGCTAGAATTATGCAAGCAGCAAGAGTTGATAAATGTAATTGGACATAGGAGGCACTAGAAGCGAAGCTTCATCTCTAATTAGAAATAGAGTGATCAATTTATCTTAATGCGTTATAGACAGTTCCTACTAGTCACCATCGCTTCTCTCCTTTCTTGTTTGTGTCCGTGCTGACTCCCACAGTATCGACACAACAGAATAGGCATCATGGCACAAGAAATTACTTCGCCAGGTCAACTTTTAAACTGATCTCCATCCTCAATCAAGAACTAGTTGGAAAGGAGATGGTCAAGGTTTCAGTGCAGTTCACAAAGCCTGTCTACATCAACAGGTATGCTCTGGGCATTTCAGACTCCATACGCACAACTTCCACTATGACTTAGTGAAGCCCAACTTCACCAATCCCAAACTACTTTCTATGGATACAGACAGTCTAATGTACCAGTTAAAAGACTGCAATCCATATGAAGTAATTAGATAGTATCCTGAAACATTTTCCATTTATGGACATATGGTCAACAATCCTTTTTGGTATCATACCTCAAAACAATAAGGTCATTAGCCTTATGAAACATGAGGTGAATGGGTTACAGACTGTTGAGCTTTTGGGGCTGAGGCCAAATATGTATATATACCATATAGGTACAGGTGCCACACAGAGGTGGGCTAAAGGAGTGCATCTTGCAGCCTCAAAGACCCTCATGATCAATGTTTATAAGAGGTGCCCCCTCAAGGGCATCATCACAGCTCTGCATATGGTGCACTCGGTAATCTTTCACTCAAGAGACAATGTGGTACATACTGCACTGCCGCTGAATGTAGGGCTGCCATGTCATGATAACAAAATGGTTCATCTGTGGGGGCAATATCAGCAGCCTAGTGTACTCACACTCTCCATTGGAGTGACTGAGTGTGTGTCTGCATATCGTTTATGTGTATATGCAAGTGTGAAGGGGGATAGTTGGACAAACCTCTTGTCACAGTTGCGTGTGAGTAAGCATGCTATACTACACACTGTGTCTGGCTGTGTTATAATTTATATATTGTGTTCCATGAACATGAATACATACTGTATGTGTATGTGTGTGGTTTTTTCTTCACCTCGAGCTTTTAGTCCATGTTTTCCGTGTAAACATTGTATATAGAGGAAAAAATCACTGATTAAATGTAAATAATGTGTATATCGTACCAGAAAGCAAATCGTTAAAATGTAAATACTTTATAAGGATAGATAATGACACATTAACGATAGATAATGTTAAACATATACTATTTAAGTTTTTGCTTTTTCGTGAGAAAATGACTCTTTAGGTGAGGAAAAATTCACACACTCAGACTTCCCAGTGCGATTCTTTGCATATTAGCATTACAAAAATGTCTGTCACGAAATTTCTTGCGTGCATATTTCTTGCAGTAAATGGACGTTAAAGATTAGCAATCTGGCAGCACATATTCACATGTACAGTAACCATCTCTGTCAGCACACATGGACAGAGCTGTGCAGTAGGTGCTGTGGATAGCATTTCGGATTAACATACAGGAGGTAAAGGGTTTGATTCTGTCTTCAGACGTATTGGTTATTATTTGCCAATTTCATTCTGGAAATAATACTGCAGTATATACCTTTACTTAAGTGGCATGTATCCAACATTTAATAACACATTCCTAAAGAAATGTGGTCGACCTGAACGTGGCAAGAATAACAGCTGGTACTAATCGATGGACCTATTAGGGGACGGTACGCAGAAAACACGTTTTGAATGCAGTAGATGCAGTGGAGTGAAACAATTCGCGTCCACGACGCGCAAAAGACTTCTTTAAAAACTGACTAATGAAAACGATTGTACTTCTATTTGTGTGTTTATAGTATATGAGCGCAAATGTTTTGTAGAAGATCCACTGTAATCACTGAATGACGATTAAGACGCCACGTACTGTACCAGGGAGACTACATATAGCAAATAAAAATAAATTTGGTTTGATCCAGAATCAAACCCTAGACCTCCCACATGCTAACGCAAAACGCTAGCCAGTGCACCAACCGCACAGCACTACTCGTGTGTACTGAAAGAGGTAGCTACCATAAATGTGATTACAGTGTTGCCAGATTGCCAATCTATGATGTCCATTTACTGCTGGAAATATGCGCAGGACTAAATTTTATGAGGCCTTTTTTGTATTGTTATTATGTTAGGAATCGCACTTCGAAGTCCGAGTGCGCGAAATTTTCTTCAACCTGTGTATATATATTGTGTGTGTGTAAATACAGCAAAAGCAATGCACAGTTTGGAGGGAAAAACACTTTGTAAATAGTAAGTAGACTTGCAAATAAGAAATTGATAATAACAACAAATGATTGTAAATAAAAAATACACCATTTATGTAACAAATGGCATTGTAGAAAGAAAAATTTTAATAAATAATAAAGGATTGTAACTAATATATTGCAAAGAAAGAAATTTTTCGTAATAAACTATCAGTTGATTTGTTATATCATTCTTATTATTTCCAGACACTGCCATTATAGAACTATTGTTAATAATAATTTGCTTATAACAGACTTAAACATCTCCCCCCATGATGTTGAAATGAAGAAGCCTCAACTGCAGAGTTTGTTATAAAGGATGATTATGTAGAGGAGCAGGGATGTGACTGCTTCATCTCATTTCTCGCCATTTCTATGTGCTCCCTTTTGTCCAGGGGATTCCCAGTAATGTCATATCATGTGACCAGTATCAAGCTATGTTCCCACTTGCCTCAGGTGCATAGCTAAGACGTGGTATTCCCCTGGATGACCTTGAAAATAACTGGCACAGTTGCCTAAGGTGTTTTGGGATTCCTCTGTTTGACCTTGATCAGTTGCCGGTGATTCATTGGGGAAGGCGAGTACGGACGACCGTAAATATAAGTCGCTAAAGTGTGTAACCCAACACAGGGAGTCGTTATCGGTGGCACTGAGATAAGATCGTTGTCTCAGTTTGAATGCTCTATGATAACCTTCCACCTTTGCCTCTCGTATGGAACTGCTCTATCGACTAAGGAATCCAAGCAGGACTAACAACACTAACACATACCTTTACTTCTGGCAGTGACCCACCTACTAACTTCCAAACGTCACAGGAATTCTGCTGCATAGTATGCGAGACTAGCACCGGTGGAAGAAAGGTTATTCCGCAGGCATACCCCAGGTTAGCCACAGCCTAGCGGATTGTTTCCAGAAAGAATTTTCAGTCTACAGCGGAGTGCACGCTGATACATAACTTCCTGGAAGATTAAAACTATTCGACTCGAACCTGGGACCTTTGCCTTTCGTAAGCGAGTGCCCTATTGGCTGAGCTTTCCACGTACGACACGCAATCCTCCCTCACACCTTTACTTCCGCCATTACTTCAGCTCCTATTTTCAAAAGGGATGGGGAAAACCGGCCGGTTAAAACCGATGGAGGTATTTTAGTTCTCAGTAACCGGTATTTGTTTGGTCTCGGCTATTACAGGTGTCTTTTTTTATTTTTTACTAATAAAAGAGTAAAAAACATAAATATCAATTAGCCATAACAACAGTGCAAAAAGTTTTCATTTTTAAATAAATCATTTAAGAAAAGGGAATAATTTTTATTCGCAGAACTTCCAATGGATTGAAATATTGGATTATTATAGAAGATGGGAAACGCGATCAGTGCTATTTTAATAACAAATCCGACAGAAACGAACAATAAACACACGACATTAGACAATAATGTCCCAGCTGCCGTGTGTTGCGGCTTAAGACAAGCAAGTACGTGTTGTATACGAGACTTACTCGCACCTGGTCTGCGAGGCAACTGCTTACTGCCGTCGCCGGGCATCCATTGTGTTGCTAACTGGCACGAACCCCAGCCTGGAAATAATTTTACGTAGTGATGTAGCAATGAAGTACAATGCATCATTTGTTTTAAAGATTAAAGATTTGTCTGTATGATAACGTGACAGAAAATGAAATGGTTGTCAATTTTATGGACATACAGGTTCCTGTGAAACACAGGGCGTTGAAAGTTTTGGAAACAGCAAACCAGACTAGGTAGAAAACTTTCCTGCAGTACTTCTAAAATCAATGTGGTAATTAGCAACCACCCGATTATTCAGGTTGGTGGACAGAGTGTGTAAGACTGGAGACATGCCATTAGATATATGGAAGAAAACCGTCTATGCAACACTGAACATTTGTAGAGTTTCTAAAACCAATGTGTTAAATAGCAACTACCTGATTATTCAGTTTGGTGAGTAAGATATGTAAGATTGCAGACAAGACATACCATTGGAGTTTCAGAAGATTGTGTGGATGTACATAACACTGAACATAACAAACACAAATGAATGGAAGAACTATTGGTTGATCAGCTTCACATGTTATGCAACCTCGTTGTTGACTACAAAAAAATAATGTACTGGTATTGAAGGATGAAACGTAAAATTGAGTACCTGTAAAGTGACGATCGGACTTGAGGAAACATAAATCCGTCAGAAGGGTAATCCTTATATTACGCTTCATAATAAAGGAAACTCCTAGGAAAATCAAGATATTTCATAGGATATGTTGGCATAGGAAAAGCGTTCTACAATGTAAAGTGGAGGTTGTTGTCTGAAATCATCAGAAAAGTATCTAGAGAAAGACTGACAATATACAGTACTCAGAAGAGCCGAAATGGAACACTAAGACTGGGAGGCGAAGAGAGAAGTACCCAGATTAAGAAGGGTATAACACGAGAAGTATAGGAGACAACAAAAGGAAGGTTCAGCGTGGTAGAATATCGACAGTAAGATTCGTTGATGACAGGTCTATGGACAGGAAAAGGGATGAAGAACTAAAGATGTATTGAGTAGGATGAACAGTTTACTAAGCACTTAGTATGGATTCAGAGTAAACCAACGAAAGACGAATGTATTAAGGAGCAGCAAATAGAAACTTAGTGACAGATTTAACATCAATGTTGGGGTCATAGTTGAAGCCGAATTGAAGTAATTCTGCTACGTCGGAAGCAGGCAGAGAGATAGTGGCAAAGAAAGCGTACCTCAAGAAAAGAAAATTACCATCAAATATAGGCCATTACTTGAGAAATAGTTTTCTTAGAATGTAATCGACGTCTGGAGTATTGAATCGTACAGGTGTGAAAGGCGGAGAGAGCGAAAATCAGAAAATAAGATCGTCTAAAGGTTTGAAATATGATATTACAGGAAGAGGCTGAAAAATTAAATGGACTGATAAAATAAGAAAAAGAGAATGTTTTCTGCAGAATCGGCCAGGAAAGCAATATGTGGTTAAAATAGAAAAATGTGTAACGCAGTGGCTTTGCCGAGCAAATAACATGTGGCGAGGCCATAGTGTCGGTCCATACCACTCTCCACACAAAAATTGAACAAGACTCCTGGACCTGATGGAATCCATGTCAGATTCTAATACCAATTTGAGGTTGAACTACCCTGTGTTAACTGTGATCTATCGAAGACGCCTCGAAGAAAAATCGGTGCCCAGTAGCTGGAAGAAAGCACAGGTCACACTTGTCTACAAGAAGGGTAGCAGAAGTGATCCACAAAACTACCATCGAATATCTTTGCCATCCACTTCTTGTAGAATCTTATGGCATATTCCGAGCTTAAACATACTGAAGTATCGCAAACCATTCTAGCTAGCATGGATTTCGAAAATATAGATCATGTGAAACCCAACTCTCACTTTTCGCACATGACATCCTGAAACCCATGGGTCAAGGCTCAGTTAGATGCAGTATTTGTCGATTTTCGAAAAGCAGTTTTCTTAGTAACATATCTACGTTTGTTATCAAAAGTACGTTCGTGTGGAATATCAGACGAAATTTGTGACTAGTTGAGGATTTCATGGTAGGGAGAACGCAGCATTTTATCTTGAATGGAGGATCAACAGATATAGAGTGAACTTCGGGTGCATCCCAAGGAAGTCTGTTATGTCCTTCGCTGTACGTGTTGTATGTGAATGATATTGCGGGCAAAATTAACAGGAACCTCAGACTTTTCGCAGATGGTGCAGTTATCTACAACGCAGTACAGTCGGAAAGAAGCTGTACAAATATTACCAGACCTTGATTTGATTTCAAAGCGGTACAGAGATTGGAAACTTGCTTTAAATGTCCGGAAATGGAAAATTGTGCACTTCGCAAAACGAAAAAAAAAAACATTATATGCTATTAATAAAATATCAGTGAGTCAAAGATGGAATCTTAAACTCATACAAATACAATACAAACAGAAAATTTAGTATGAACTAGAAATGGAACGATCACTTAGACTCAGTCGTGGGTAAAGCAGGTAGCAGCCTTCAGTTTATTGGTGGAGTACCAGGGAAATACAGTCAAGTCTACAAACAAGATTACTTACAAATCAATCGTGTGACCCATCTAGAATTTTGCTCATGTGTGTGGGGCTGGTACCAAATACTGGGGGTTGGGTTGTTTTGGGGAAGGAGACCAGACAGCGAGGTCATCGGTCTCATCGGTTTAGGGAAGGACGGGGAAGGAAGTCGGCCGTGTCCTTTGAAAGGAACCATCCCGGCATTTGCCTGGAGCGATTCAGGTAAATCGTCCTCCCGAATGCCAGTCCAGTGTCTAATCACTGCGCCACCTCGCTCGGTACCAAATACTACTAGCAGGATGTTCAGAAGGTATAGTCCAGCCTTGTGGAGCCTGCACGGTAGCTCAGAGTGTTCGGTAAGACGGTTGACTTCCCTCTGCAATTAAAATAACTGAGTGAAGTATTCATTGACGAACTTGTAGGGGTGTCATGTGACGTCTGCCCATAAAAATTCCGAGGATAATTACAGCCCACATCAGGCCTCTGTATGTAGCTGCACAACAACCCAGTGTTTCACAATAGCGCCACCTCAAAGATGCAAAACGGCTCTCACAGTCCTCACTGGTCATGTGCGACATTACTGCTCTGACCCTTGTGGCTATTCCTTCACCGCTATTCTTCCTGGCATGCTGAACTAATAGAAAAGATGCAGGCAAATGAAACACGTGCGATACTTTCACCAGTTAAGGTGGTATGTTCACATCTCGGAAGTAAAATTATATGCATATTTGCATAAAACATATAAACAAGGAATTAAACATTTGCAAACGTAACTTATTATGGTATAGATTCATATAGATGCATCCCATTGCTGTGGCTTAGTTGATGCAGACACGGTAGCTCTCCGTGTTCGGTCAGAGGGATAGTTGCCCTCTGTAATAAAAAAAACTGAGTGAATGGATCAACGTGGACTTGAACGGGTGTCATCGGACGTCAGCCCCGAACAAACGCACGAACAATGACGAACAAAATGAGATTTCAAAAAAAAATGGTATCGCGCTTGCCTCCCATGCCGTGGGCCCGGTTTCGATTCCCGGACGGGTTGGAGATTTTCTCCGCCCGTAGACTGGATGTTATGTTGTTCTCATCATCCCCGACGTGCACGTTAACCAGTGTGGTGTCACCTAACACAAGACTTTCACCCGGCGGCCGAAATTCCCCGGACGGTGCCGCCAGCCAACAATGCCAAACTACCATTTTTTTCCTTGCTGTGTGAACCAATAAGCTTTTCTCAATGACAATACAGAACAGAGATTTTTATTACTGTAATTATAAAAAATTGCCCAATTAAAAGCGTGTAGAATATCCTGCGCAGAGTCCTCAAGGTCTTACGTATTCCTCACCTGTTAACAACAAGTAAAAATAATCAACAGAACGTCCACTCGAAATTATGTGTTCTGCGCATGCCCGCATACACCTCTTCTACTACGAATGCGCAGATCCACGGCAGAATAGAACAGTTCCTATACCTCCCGACGGATAAACCGTCTGCTAAAATCCCAGTTTCATCCATTCTGACTTTAGGGGGCACGCTGGCACGCCGTCTACATCTGACTTGTACACGTTAGGTCTGTCGTGTGATATCGGCTTTAAGAGGAGAGACGACAGAGATCCCAGCCACCATATAGCGACAGCGAGATCATCGGTCTCATCGGTTTAGGGAAGGACGGGGAAGGATGTACAGAAGGTATAGTCCAGCCTTGTGGAGCCTGCACGGTAGCTCAGAGTGTGGTACCACACGTGCTGAGATAACAGTAATTAACTTCTATAGTACCCTACGGAAAAAAGCTGTAGGGGAAGAGACCAACTGAAATATATAAAAGCAAAGAACTGTTATAATTAACAATGTTGGGTGTGTTACTCTGAGATGGAGACGGCGACAGAAGAGAAGCGGTTGAAGACGATATCGAATCATTGATATCCACCACGCCCAATTCCCCTTCCCCCCTCTAAAAAAAAGACAAATGAAAGAAAATAATAGCTTACAGACATGGGGGACCATATCACTCGATTAGGAGCTGAAACTGAGCACTATATGTAGATACTTCTGGTTATATTCCAGTCCCCCGTCTATGGGAGGCATATTTCCTGAAACACTGCAATGCAATAACTATAACACAAAAAAATGTAACTGGGCAGTCTTTTGGGAGAAAGAGCAGCACCAAAAGAGAATAAATTTGGGAAAAGAAAGCTTGTTGACATGGCTGTATACTCACGTTGTTTGAAAGCAGGTACAATAGATTTAACCACAAGTTTAAGCCATTAAGTCTACAAAGAAACTTGAATGGAATTATACTGCCCTCCCTTTCAGATTATCTTACTCGAATAAATCTTCCGAGAAGAATAGCCAATAGAACAGGTCACACAATTTCAGAAAAAACTCATAAAATATAATAATGAACCAAAATGCATAAAACCACAAGTAAATAAAATAGAAAGAGTTAGTAAATTTAGATATCTTTTAGAAACAATGCGGCAGAATGACAAGAGAAATTTGCAACAGATATAAAAATTAATAAAATGAAAAGAGTATATGGTTTGAATAAAAATATCCACAACAAGAAATGCTCTCTACAAATACAAAGCGAAAACAATATATCACAGCGACCAGTACTTATATAGTCAAATGGTTCAAATGGCTCTGAGCACTATGGGACTTAACATCTATGGTCATCAGTCCCCTAGAACTTCGAACTACTTAAACCTAACTAACCTAAGGACATCACACACATCCATACCCGGAGCAGGATTCGAACCTGTGACCGTAGCAGTCGCTCGGTTCCGGACTGAGCGCCTAGAACCGCGAGACCACCGCGGCCGGCACTTATATAGTCGTACGCATGTAAATACTTAACAGTGAACTACAGTTTGGACAGAAGAAGGACGATTAACAAAATAGTTTGTGCACAGCAAACTACAGACGGTTCTAAATTGAAAAGTAATTAGGATATCTACGGAAATATACTGAAAATAATAGATATTGTGGAAAACTTACTGGTAATCTTCTTTGGACACCTCAAGCAAATGAATGGCAAGAGGCTAAAGAAGCGAACATTCCTGTATTCCTGAAAGAAGTTAACGATAGCAATGACTGCAGAAATAAAAACAGACCTAAAAATGATATAAAAGGATGAAATCCTAAACTTAGAAAGTTGTCAAAACAGAAAAAAACAAGAAACCAACAACAACTTGACAGAAGGTAGAAAAAAGAATATGAGGAGTTAATTAAGTTCTGAAAAAAGAGGAAAGAACAAAATGAAGAGGAACTGAAGCAGATGCTTGAACCTAGTTGATCAACATGAAGATAAAGAAAACAGTGTCTCATTATTGGATTCAACTATAAATACTAAATGAAACAACAAGTTTACTGTTACCAGTCACCGTTTTATTATTTCCACAATGCTTTTCAAAGGTTTAAACCTCCATAATCGGGTGGATTTACATTAGTTAGTATGACATTTGTGTGTGTGTTGTGTTACGATTTTTAGGAGGATAAAATGTAATACAACACACACACACACACACACACACACACACACACACAAATGTCATGCTAACTGATGGAGTTTTAAACCTTTGAAACGCGTCGTGGAAATAAATAAAACGGTGACTGGTAACAGTAAACTTGTTGTTTCATTTAGTGTCAATAACAGTCAGGGTAAAGCCTAACCTCAAATGTTCGCATTTAAAGGATTCAACTATTTTGGAAAATAAGAATGTACAATTAACACCGTGACTTTTGCACTATCAAACCGCCAAATGATACTGGTCGCATTAACTACAGTCAAAACAGAGATTTCTGTGCAGGCGTCTATGGGTGTTCCTTGCGTTTCGTGACCGTATTTCAGTTTCGAAGGAAATCAGCAGTAACATTACCATTTACGCTCCTGGAAAGGTGTCTGATAGAAAGATCGGCAAAGGATTGGAAGCCCCACGAGAAATCTGCTCAGAATGAATCGCAGTTTTCGGAATTGCTCCCATTACAATCATCTGCAGATAACATTACGTACGTAATTCTGTCAGATGCTTGTGTAGACTGAAAATCATTTAGTTGGAATACATGGTGCGCGATGTAATACATGTAGTTCGTAACGATGACTCTCTAGAATGGTGCCCGACTGACCACGTCGAGTGAGTCGGAACAAAATTTCATGTGTCACGCTGTAATAGGAAAGCTGCGGGATACCAATTGTGCTACACCTGACTTGTCTCCACGAAAAGCACCGCTAGCTTCAGTCGCGGCTAACTTCGATACGTACTGGATGAAATGAAGGTGTAGTGCGTTCTGTAAGGTAGTTCATGGTACTACCCCAACATAAATTCTAATGAGTGCACAGGAATTTAAGGAAAGAAATGATAAATGTTATATGTTGGAATTAGAGTAAAAACCATTTTACCGCTTTAACTGATTAACACACTCTAATGTGCAGAATTTATTATAATAATCTTCTACAACGTGTACTCTTTATGGTAGCATCGATTCTTTTGTTACTACAACGATGGAAAAGTGTAATGTGCACTCTTTGGCCTTTCAGTATATATACGCTTCATTATGCTAACGTATGGAGTTTAAGACGAATTAACATTGTTTTATAGAGCCCCTCCACTTTCATGCTGTTAAAATGCTACGATGTCAGCAAAATCACAAATTACCTCGTATTTCACATTATAGTAGTAGTTCAGGAGCTTTCTCATCTAAATAAAACTGGCATTGTGTTTTCGGTGCATCGTGCACAGACGAAGAGAGGGAAATGAGGTAGTAGACACTCTGATAAAGGAAGCTCTATACACTGGTTAAGTGAAAAACCGTAAAATTCCGACTGAAAATCTCCTACATACCGAAAGAACTAGAATCAGAGTCCTGTAGAAAGAAAATCTACACAGGTCTTACGAAAGTAAAGCGAGACTCTAGGCCACATTGGTATCTAATCTCCCATTGCGTCCTAGGCACCAATATTGCAAATACAACGGATATCTTATAGTGACAATCGCACGCTTTCTATTTGACCACGGAAGATTCCGACAGCGTCTACCCCTCTTCATCATGATCCCATCTTCTTTGTCCAGCAATGACGAAGATGTGACTCTTCAAGCTTTCCCGGCGGATGTGTTGTATATAGTCTTCATGGTTTTGTCGCCGTATCACGTTGTGTAAATTTCACAATATTTCCTCGGAGCAACTGTCCGACATCTTCAGGTGGTTGCTCCGAGGAAATATTGTGGAATTTGCACATCGTGATACGGCGGCAAACCTGCGAAGACTATTTAGAATGAGGAAGATGTTAACCACATTTTTTCTTCTTCTTCGGTAGAAGAAATCAAGAAACCACGATACCAATGCAGCGTATGACGTTCTCTGGAAATGTATTACCAACGAACATTCAAACAGATTTAACAACAAAGACACAAAACCGTATAAACGTCTATACGATTTTATGACAGAAAGACAAGAATATAAAAACTATTTTTTTTAGATTGTAATATAGCAAGTGACTACTTACCCCTTATTTTGTCAATCCTCAATTTATATTATATTAATGATTTTATTTCAATTTTTTAAATCATGCACTTCATTCCGTGTACTAGACTGTAACTGTTAATTGTTGTTATACCGGTAATTGTGTTACATGCTTCCTTTCAATGATTACGGAATGTTGCACACTTAAATGTTAATAATCATTCTGAGACTGGCTCAATAGCGATATCCAAAAGGAATTAGAGTTTCTAAAAAATACAAAATAAAATATCTTGACGTATATGAGACAAAATGAAAGCTTTTTCAGGCTTCAAAAAGTAACTAGCTGTTGGGAGTGTATCAAAAACTATTAGTCTTTTGACACAGTGAGCAATAATACTAAGGTGGCGGCAACAAGCACGGTTGGTGCTAAAATACTTACTGTTATCGTTAATTTGTCAATCTGCTTTCATAAACTGTATGCTACCTTTCAAATAATAAAGCGATTTAACGACTCTTGGTGAGGTACAAAAGTCAATGCAGTATAATGATTGATATGTCTAAAGGACGATGTTGAAGCTGATAATAACAGAGGAAAATATAGCGTCTCACCACTGTTCTACGAAGTTTTGCGGTTTTGGGGAGGTTTTTCACATTTGTCAAGGTGAATAGCCAGCTATTTCCCACCTCCCTGCCGCACAAACAAAACGTGAACGGTTAGAATGGAACGACAAGACCTACACGATTCGCAGACGAATTTAGTCCATCAGGACAACATTTGTAGTGGCAGAAGAACATCCAGGCACACTATTTGAAAAATAAATTCCAAAACAGGCATGGGCGGATTACCGTTTATTAGGCGACCCTGCCAGAGGTGGTATGATTTAGAAAATGACAGAAAAATATCCTATATTTCCACCTAGGGCAAGTTAACGATTATCAAGGTAAATGCGGACTCTTAGATTGCATGTACAGTCTATAAACACGGATAACCTTAAAAACGTATGCCTTTACCGGACGTTTCTAATCACTATATTTTCGAAACATGCTACAAGAACATTTAAAAACTCAATGCATTACTTGTGCGTTACTCACCGGAAACTGAAAGTAATATACTAAATTGCAAAACACCGTATTTTGTACCACTTGCCTTCACCCAACTTTCTTGAAATAATCTTTCATTTTTTCGGTTTCTGTTTTTCATCGACACTTTCCTGACGACGAACCTCATTTTGCAAAGAGTCAGAAGACCAATATACTCAAACGAACTTGTCCTGCACACTCCTCGATCGTCTCGTCTTTACCCTCTTCCTCTGCCGAAAAGACTTGGTTCACTGCATCCACGTCACTTGGCTGCTCAAATCCCATTTCATGGTCATCGTTAGTTGATCACCTGCGGATGTTTTCAAAGTCTATGTCTTTTCAATGGTAAATTTGTAGTCTAAACGAAAACATTCGTTCTAATTATAAGAGAATACTTTAGGGCCCGTTTTTTAAATTTTTTTCAATAATCGCTGTACTATGCACGTACATTTCGCAACCGGATGACCGGGAGCTTGCTATACATTCATCCATCTGGAGGTTCTCAGAACGTATCCTATGTTAGTCGTTCACAGCAGTCAGGGATCTACCCACCAAAGAAAATATTCCTAAACGCGTTTATATTTTTACGTATATAAATTCCCTAGTTTTTCAAATAGTTTTCGGAAAATAAAGTAGCGTGAAAACAACAAAGGCAAGTAATTCTAGAAAAGGCAAGCTATGTCTATCATAGAACACTTTTCGGTTGCTCGCTTGAGGGTTGGCCCACATGTCTGCGCACCGACTGACAGGCAGTAGGTGATATTCCGGCCAGGTAAAGCAGTCCACCCCTATCACCAGATAATACGCCACGATTCCTAATTATGAAGGTGGAACTGTCAAACCACAGCAAGTTAAGTAAGGCAGGACAGAAACACGTCGGCGGTTATTTACATCTCTCTTACCATCTTTCTTGAAGAGACGTTTGATAAATCTCCGATTAGACAGGGCTTATGATATGGGTTCTTTTTAAAGCCTACAAAGATGTACATTACATTCTTATTGAAAATGTTTTTATGTCTGAGAATTAGTTCAGAACTAAAATTTGTTCTGAGAAACATTTACTTTGTTTGAAACTGGCTGGATACATGTAGAGGAAAGAGGGAAGGTCAAGAAGTCTACAATAGTATTAATTACATTCTTGCAATTTTTTATGTATGAGAAGTAGTTTCAGAAACAAAATTTGTTCTTAGAAAGATCTATTTTGTCTGAAACTGTCTTGATGTAGATAGAGAAAATAGGGAAGATCCAAAGAAGAGAAGCACATTTCGTTACAGTAAGTGCGAAAGTGTCATGGAGACGCTCAGCCATCTCCGGTGGCATATGCTGCAAGAGAGGCGTTCCGTACCACGGTGAGGTTTATTGTTTCATTTCAGAGAACATACTTCCCTAGAACATTTATCCAATATATTGCTGCCTGCCACGGATATCTCCCGAAAACACCATGAAGATAAAATTGGAGAGATTCGAGATCACACAGAGGGTTATCAGCAATCGTTCTTCCTGCGAACTATTTGCAAATGCAACATGTAAAACGGAAAGTGACACTGATACAGACAGTATCCTCCACCAAACACCGCGAGATGTCTTACGGAATATGAATGCAGATGCAGCTGTATATAAACATTGAGATAAAAATCTTGTTATTGTTGTGGTATTCTGTCCGAAGACTGGTTTGGTGCAGTTTTCCATGTTTCTCAATCCTGTGGCAACCTCTTCATCTCCATATAATTACTGCATCCTACGTCCTTCTGAAGCTGTTTACTATATATATTTTGGTCTCCCATTATGACTTTTACTCCTCACACTTCCCTCCGGTACTAAACTGGTGGTATCATGATGTCTCAGTATGTATCCTATCAACTGATCACTTGTTTTAGTGAAGCTCTGCCACATACTTCTCTTCTCCCCAGTTCTGTTCGATACCTCATCGTTAGTAATGCGATCTACGCTTCTGATCTTCAGCATTTATGGCCACACTCCACACAAATACATCCAGAAAATTTTTCCCAACGCTTATATCTGAAATCAATAGTAACAAATTTCTCTTCTTGAGAAACGTGTTTCTTACCAAATCCAGTCTAGATTTTATATGATAATTCCTAGCAAACGAAAACCGTGTGCCAGATCGAGACTCGAACTCTGGACCTCTGTCCTTCGCGAGAAATTGCTCTGCCACCTAAACACACCTTACAGCCTGTCCTCATTATTCTACTTCCGCCAGAATATCCTCTACCTTGTGCAAAACGTGGAGCACTAGCACTTCTGAAAGTGGCTCAGCCACAGTCTGGGGAATGTTTCCTGAAAGAAACTTTTACTCTGCAGCGGAGTGTGCGCTGTTATGAAACCGTGAAAGGCAAACGTTAAATGTCCCGAGTTCGAGTCTCGGTCCAGCAAACAGTTTCAATCCGCTGCCGAATGAAAATTTCGTTCTCAATTTTATATCAGCTCTGCTTTGGCGATCATCGGTTATTTTGCTGCCTAAATAGCAAAAACATCTACTACTTCAAATGTTGGGTTTCCTAATGTAATTCCCTTAGCATCAACTCACTAAATTTGACTACATTGCACTATCCTTGCATTACTTTTTTAAATGTTCATCTTATATCGTCCTTTCAAGACAGTGTCCATTCCGTTCAGCTCCTCTTTCAAGTCCTTTGCTGTCTCTGACAGAATCACAATCTCACTGGCAAAACTCAGAGTTTTAATTTCTTCTCCCTGAACTTTAATTTCTGCTTAAAATTTTTCTTTTGTCGTTTACTGCTTGCTCAGTGTACAGATTGAATAACATCGGGGATAGGATTCAACTCTCACTCCCTGCTCAACTGCTGCCCCTCTTTCATGCCCCTCGATTCAGATAACTGCCATCTGTTTTTCGTACATGTTGTGAATAGCCTTTTGCTCCCTGTATTTTACCCCTGATACCTTGTAACTTCCGTGAGTAAAAATATGTGTATTTGTTGTGAACTAGAAATGGAAAGGTTTCCCATCTTGAGCTTCATGTGTCTGTGTTTTGTTCCGATAAACGCAAGTGGTGTAATTACGAAAACGCTGTCTGATAAAATAAGTCGTGAAACTATTTGAAACTGCATATCTATATATTTGTATTGCAAACAGCTTCAACTAAATTGATTAGAAAACCATATTGTAAACTAAAGAAATTATCCTGTGTGATTCTGTTTTATACAGCGCAGTGAACAGTGCTATACTGCGTGACGTCAGAATAAATGGCTTGCAGAATAAACACTCAAAACTAACAGAATAAAACTGCTACACATAAAAGTACCAATCGAATTGTGAATAATAAATGACCAAAACGTTTCTATTAAAGTTCCCTGTGAATTTACGAGCACAAACTAACGGCATAAAATTCCGAACATGTAACAATGGACCCTAAGAATAAACCTCTCTGCATAAGAAATGTAATCTGAAATGAGTTTTACCCACATTGAACCTGATAATAATTTTCAAAAGCAACGCCTAATTATGGCCGATCTTATTGTCTTGACTATAACGTAAAATTCGCCCTGTCAAATTATCATAGCTTACCTATGACAACGGAAATTCGATATTGCTCGAAGTGATGGACATAAAAAGATACAGCCCTGCAACACCTAGCTAAAAGGAAAGAAAGCCTTGTGCAATGTATTGCAAGGACATGCATCTATTCTAAGGAGATTAAGCTTTGACCGACGTTGGTAAATGTGTTCTGCAGAGTGCAGTGCGGCGACACACTTCACCAAAAAACAAATTTTTGTGAGGAAACGGTGGTACTACTTTAACTTATGTCATAAAATCCAAATTACTCCTTTTGTAGTTTAGTGTTTTTATTGTGATGGATCCGTTTCCGCTAGATTGTCATCTTCAAATTATTTGCAAAAGCTACATATTTTTTATTTTATTTTATTATAATATTTGTTATAATACTTTCAGTATGCAAATTTTGTACTTACATTCATACACTGTGACTGTCACTCTGTATTCTATAACAACACGGTGTATATTTAGGACTCATGGTGTAAGTTGTTTTGTGGTTTGCTGCTGTTGTTCATCCTCCTATCTGTAATTTTTATAATTTGACTTTTTATCGTCCGATTTGACAGACTGGCGGTTGACTAAAGACGCTATATGTCTACAGTTTCTGTGATAAGATGATGTTATCATTTTGGGCTGTGTGTACCATTTTTGTGCTTGATGTGCCTGTGCGCAATTGTTTATGTCTAATCATTATCTTTTCTTAGGAATTCAATAAAATTTTATATGAAATATTTATGTTTCAAATCCGTTTATCATTTAAAATTTAAAAACAGCGTACCTGAAGAGAAAGAAATTTACGTACGAACAATACAACGCCCTGATGACATTTTAAAAGATAAACGGATTTAAAACATAAACATTTCATATAAAATTTTATTAAATTCCAAAGAAGAAACAACGGACAGATACAGACAACTATCCACAGTCGTATCGAGTACAAAGGTCATACGTACAGCCCAAATTATAACGTCAACACAACGTAGAAACTGTAGCCATATAGTGTCTTTGATCAACTTTCATAACCGCCAATCTCTCAGATCTGACAATGAAACGCCGAATTACAAAAACCACGCGAAAGGACGATAAACAATGGCAGCAAACCACAAAACAGCTTACAGCATAAGAGTCCTAAATATATTCCACGTTGTAATATAAGACAGAGTGACATGAGATGTGGACGTAAGTACAACTTTTGGTCATCTGAAAATATGATAACCAACGTATAATACAACAAAATAAAATAAAAATTATGTAACTTTCGCAGATTATCTGAAGATGGCAATCCAGCCGAAATGGATCCATCAAAATATAAACAACAAACTGCTCTAACAGCAATTGGAATTTTATTACATAATATGTCTAAGAGATACCTTCAACGATGCAGGGCCACCGGATCGGAAACTATCTACAATTGTTAAACGTATGAAGAGAAACAAATCTTTTTTAAAGAATTATGTTGCGAATACTAAAACTCATTCTTTGCCATTTAAAATGATCTTTATGAAAATTACTTTTGATAGCAAATATTACTCTTCCATTAGATTAATTACTGAAATGGCAAAGGGCTAGTAAATCAGTAACTTCTGAGTGCAGACCATCTACATCTACATCTACATGACTACTCTGCAATTCACATTTAAGTGCTTGGCAGAGGGTTCATCGAACCACAATCATACTATCTCTCTACTATTCCACTCCCGAACATCGAGCGGGAAAAACGAACACCTAAACCTTTCTGTTCGAGCTCTGATTTCTCTTATTTTATTTTGATGATCATTCCTACCTATGTAGGTTGGGCTCAACAAAATATTTTCGTATTCGGAAGAGAAAGTTGGTGACTGAAATTTCGTAAAAAGGTCTCGCCGCGACGAAAAACGTCTATGCTGTAATGACTTCCATCCCAACTCGTGTATCATATCTGCCACATTCTCTCCCCTATAACGCGATAATACAAAACGAGCTGCCCTTTTTTGCACCCCATATGAACTGATAATTTTACTTTATCATGTCTGAACAATGAAATTAATCCGAACAGGAAAAGAAAAATCCCATCAACTTTCCATTTTCCAAGCACATAATGAATTACGTGCAGGCAAGCAATACAGCAACAACATTAACTGATAATCTTTGCTTCTCAAACTAATGTTTACCAAATCACTTTTCCAAAATTCGCCATCCTCTGGATCTTCATCTCCGTGTTCCGGAAGGTATTTCCAAAGTGCTCAGTAGCGTGGCCAACTTCTGACTCACTTACTAGCTTTGGTTAGACTGCGCCAGAACTGGCAATGCTATCAGCAAACAGAGATCACATTGATTATACTCAGAAATTCTGTGGCGTAACATATCGACAAAACCTCTATTTGAAAATGGTTCAAATGACTCTGAGCCCTATGGGACTTAACATCTGACGTCATCAGTCCCCTACAACTTAGAACTACTTAAACATAACTAACCTAAGGACATCTTACATATCCATGACAGAGGCAGGATTCGAACCTGCGACCGTAGCAGTCGCACGGCTCCGGACTATAGCACCTAGAACCGCTCAGCCACCGCGGCCGGCGCTCTATTTGAAAAATATCCAGTATACAGATACAAAATATGACACATAGAACGAACGCACAGCTTACATCACTTTTTTTGAATGCCAAAAATAAGCTAAAAATATTACAACTTTCACAATTTGAAAGATAGTATTCCTCTCATTATCGCTACTGTTATTAAAATAAAATGCTGGGTAGCTATGGTACGCGAAAAGTGAGACTGATAGCAAGTGACACCGATAAGCCAGAACATGATGACCACTGCCCACTGCGACGTTGGATGCCGCCTGGTGGCGTTGCGGGAAGTGACGCGGTAACGAAAGCATGTAAGCGGAGCAGACACAGAGGTCGGATAATCCTAGCGAAGATTTGGCTGCAAATGGGGAAATCCATTGAGATAAGAACCATTGACAAAGGGCAGAGTATTATTACGCATAGCCTGTGAACGAGTGTCTCGAAAGCGGCGAAGCTGGTCAAATGTTCAAGCGCTACTCTTATTGAGCGTTTACAGAAGGGGGTAGGACAGTCAAACTACCAATGGGTGTACCTGTGGAGTGCTCATGAGGACTTTTTGGGCTAGACGGTAGTGTGAGATGCTCTGTTGAACACTCGCCAAGCGTTACGCAGCAAGGGAAGTTAGACACTGTTCAGAGTACAGACACTGCGGCTGTCATAATTTTATCAGTAAACTGTCGAAGTATTCGTAATAAACTTACTGTATTTACTCCCTCCAGGAAAGTTCTCACGCTCAAATTTTCTTAGGCTGGCTGAAACCCGAAGTGGAAAGCTCTGAGATATTTAGCGACTCGTGGAACGTATAACGGAAAGACTGATTAGAGGCCATGTAAGGGTTGTAGTTGACAAAAATATTGCATCTACTGAGGTAGAAGTTGAGTGTGACGTAGAAGTTATCTAATCGCGTATAACAGTGTGCATGAAACGACGTTAACTGCAGGATGTTTTTACCGGCCACTCAACTCGGCTGTGACAGTTCTAGAATCATTCAAGGAAAGCGTACGGTCAGTAGCGTGGATATACGCAGAGCCTGCAATACTAGTTAGAGGCGACTTTAACCTACCGAGTATAGATTGGAATGTCTATGAACTCATTACGAGGGGTGCAGACAGACAGTCATGCGAAATACTTTTGAACACGTTTTCTGAAAACTGTCCTGAGCAGCTACATCGGCATCCCACACTCCATCGAAATATTTTAGATCTTGCTGCTACAAATGAGTCCGACCTAATCGACAATATCAGTGTAGCAACGGGGATTAGCGATCACTATGTCGTTACTACAATTATGACTATGGAAGTTAATAAATCAGTCAACAAGGCCAGGAGAGTGTTTCTCCTAGATAGAACAGATAAGCAGTTGTTAGCATTTCACTTAGACAGTGAACTGACGTCCCTTAGTTCCAGATAGACGTAGGCAAAGTTTAAGCAGAATGTAAATCGCGGTCTGGAGAGTTTTGTGACCAGGAAGTGGATGATGGATGGAAAAGACCCTCTGTGGTCTGGAGAGGTATGTGCCCAATAGGTGGATAGTAGATGGAAAAGACCCACTATGGTTTAATAACGAAATTCAGAAGACGCCGTTGCGCTCGTGGTTTAAAATAGAACGCATGATTGACGACAAGCCAAAGTTAGTACAGTTTCGTGCGTCTTTGAAAAGATCTATAAGCGAAGCATAGAACAAGAACCACCGTCACACTTTAGCAAAAAATCTGGCAGAGAACCCGAGAAAATTATGGTTCTATGTAAAATCTCTAACCGGGTGAGGCTTCCAGTCAGTCCTATGTTGACCAGGCTGATGTGGTGATTGAAGATAACAAAATGAAAGCCGAGGTTTTAAATTTCAAGTTCAAGAAATCGTTCATACAGAAGAATCGAGCAAACATACCGTCATCGGACAGACTCTCGTATGGACGACATAGCATCCCCGGCATAGAGAAACAACTGAAAGATTCGAAAGCAAATAAATCACCAGTCCCGGATAGAATCCCAGTTCATCTTTACAGAGAACATTCTATGGCATTGGTCCCCGACCTAGCTTGTATTTATCGCGAATCTCTCGCCCAGCACGAAGTCCCAAGCGATTGGAAAATAGCGCAGGTGACTCCCGTACAAAAGAAGGGTAAAAGATACGATCCCTAAAATTACAGACCAATATCCCTAATTTCGGTTTGCTGCAGAATCCTTGATCATATTCTTAGGTTGGATATAATAAACTTCCTTGAAACTGAGAAGCTTATGTCCACGAATCAGCATACTTTTAGAAAGCAAAGCTTTTGTGAAACTCAGCCTGCCCTTTTCGCACATGATTTACTTCGAACTATTGATGAAGGGCAACAGGCAGATTCCGTATTTCTGGATTTCGGGAAGGCATTTGACACGGTGCCCCATTGCAGGCTGTTAACGAAGGTACGAGCATATGGAATGTGGAACAGAGTATGTTGTCCTCGACAGCGAGTGTTCAT
The DNA here is from genome assembly GCF_023897955.1 of Schistocerca gregaria. Taxonomy (NCBI): domain Eukaryota; kingdom Metazoa; phylum Arthropoda; class Insecta; order Orthoptera; family Acrididae; genus Schistocerca; species Schistocerca gregaria. Next base: position 626,542,500 of record NC_064922.1, read on the forward strand.
CAAAGACAAGGATATTGTCAGGAGTGCCCCAGAGCAGGAATATACTGTGGTGTATGATAGGGTGTTGAAGGTGAGTGACTGTAGGAAAATACAAGATGGTTTAGACAAAATTTCTAGTTGGTGTGATGAATGGCAGCTAGCTGTAAATTTGGAAAAAATGTACGTTAATACGAACGAGTAGGAAGAGGAAACCTGTAATATTCGGTTACGGTATTACTATTGTCCTGCTTGACATGGTCAAGTCGTGTAAATATCTGGACGTAACTCTTGTAAAACGATATGATGTGGAACAAGCATGTGAGAACTACGGTAGGGAAGAGGAATGATCGACTCCGGTTTATTAGGAGGTCGAAGTTGAGTGTGACGTAGAAGTCATCTAATCGCGTATAACAGTTGTGCAAGAATGGTTCACCCTTAAAGGTGACCGCATGTAGGACGCTGGTGCGACCAATTCTTGAGTATTTCTCGAGTGTTTGGGGTCTGTAACAGGTTGTATTGAAGGGAGACATCAAATCAATTGAGAGGCAGGGTGCTAGATTTGTTACTGGTAGGTTCGAACTACACGTAAGTGTTACAGAGATGCTTCGGGAACTCTAATGGGAATCCCTGGAGGGAAGGCGACGTTCTTATCGCGAAACGCTGTTGAGAAAATTTAGAGAACCGGCACTTGAAGCTGCGTGCCGAACGATTCTACTGCGACCAACATACATTGCACGTGAGGACCACAAAAATAAGGGTCGAGATATTAGGGTTCACATGGAGACATATAGACAGTCGATTTTCCCTCCCTCTATTTTAAAGTGGAGCAGAAAAGGAAATAACTAGTAGTGGTACAAGGTAACCTCGGCCACACACCGCAAGGTGGCTTGCGGAGTGTCGATGTAGATGTAAATGGTTGGACGTCCACGACTCTTCACGGAAAATGGTTCGGAGACTTGTCTGCTCTGTAAAGTAGGATACATGATGATCTGTGGCATCTCTGCCGAAAGAGCACAATGCTGGTGCACGCACAAGTTCTTCAGAGCACATCGTTCACTGTACATTTTTGAATATGGAGCTCCGCAGCACACCACTCATACGTGGTCACATGTTGACCCAACGACGGCGTCAATTACGATTTTAGTGGGCACGGGACCATCGGAATTCGACCGTCAGTCAACGGAAACATATCATCTCTTCGAGTGAATCACAGTTTTGCTACACTGTGTTGCTGATCGTCTCCACACGAGGTGAACGGCGGCTCTAAACGTGCAGTGCGCCACAGAAGCAGAGGCATGTGGGAGCAGTATTATGCTACGGCAGGCATTCTTCTGCGCTTGCATGGGATCTGTGATAGAAATCGAAGTCACGGTGACAGCCGTGAACCACACGCATCCCTTCATGCGTGATGTCTTCCCCGAATTCCATGGCCGGCCGCGGTGACCGAGCGGGCCTAGGCGCTACAGTCCGGAACCGCGCGACTGCTACGGTCGCAGGTTCGAATCCTGCCTCGGGAATGGATATGCGTGATGTCCTTAGGTTAGTTAGATTTAAGTAGTTCTAACTTCTAGGGGACTGATTAGCTTAGATGTTAAGTCCCATAGTGCTCAGAGCCATTTGAACTGTTTTTCGAATGTGATGTACTCCTCCAGAAGTATGGTTGTCCGTCTCTCCGAGCCAGAACTGTGCTACAGTGATTTGAGGAGCGTTATAGGGAACTCACGTTGATGTCTCGCGACCAAAATCGCCTGATGGAACCCGTCTGGTTCGCTATCGGGCGTCATCACCATGTACTCATATCAGCTGTCCGTTATTTACGAGAATTACACGAAATGTGCGTAGACATCTAATGCAAAATACCTTCACAAACCTATTAACAAACTATCGGATTCCCGATACATAGAATCAGTGAAGTATGTCGTTTGAAAGACGCAAAAAAAAGCTGTTAAGAAGGTGGTCATAATGTTTTGGCTCATGAGTGTATATTCGGCAGAAGATGGGGACTTCCTCCCAGAAGTCTACTCTTGAGCCCGACCTGGCTCGTAGTGTCCCAGTGCGCTGGCGCGGAGGGCCCCCGCGTGCCGGCCGGCGAGCCTGGCCTCGACGCGGCCTGTCTGACGCTGGCGCGTGTTGTGTACGGCCGGGTCGTTGACCCCTGGCGGCCGCGCGCCGGTAATTGCCGGCAAGGCGGGACGGCCTTCCGGGGGCCGAGGCGGCGGCGCTGGCTCCCAAATTACCAGAGGACGGACGCGCCACGCCGTGACCCCGCGCTCACATTCCACCGCGCCGCCGCCGCTGCCACTCCACGAGTCCTTGTTGGGGCTTCCCTTCTACTGCAGTTCGTCCACCGTATTTCTAGCTGTTGCCTCGCAACGAGCTACTCACAGGTAGCAGTTTGAGTTCTGCAAGCCGGGCGCACTTCTTTTGAAAGGAGAACAAGTGGAAATTTCGCGTCACGATTAGGGACATTCGTAAGAGCACTTGGGCCTGGGTTTGGAAATGTATCGCTCTGAAGCATAAAGGTGAAAATATTGAAGTTTTTGCCATGACAAGGCAATGGTTTGAAACTTTGTATATTGAAGCGCAACTCACTGAAAAAAATGGTTCAAATGGCTCTCAGCACTATGGGACTTAACATCGGAGATCATCAGTCCCCGAGAACTTAGCACTACTTAAACCTAACTAACCTAAGGACATCACACACATCCATGCCCGAGGCAGGATTCGAACCGGCGACCGTAGCGGTCGCGTGGTTCCAGACTGGAGCGCCTAGAACCGCTCGGCCACTTCGGCCGGCCAACTCAATGAGCTGTGCCCTTCTGACTTCATAATCATCTTAGGGTTTCAAGAAAATGGGGATTGGAGGCGTGCACATGTTTGTTAATGTAAATGTTTGTGTTTGGTTGTTGGGTCTGAGGGCCGCCAGTTATGCAAAACATCGTTTTTCTCAGTACCCAAACATATTTCGGCACCACTGTGCCATCATCAGTGGGTTTTCGTTTTTGTTTATTCTGCAATGTGAACATTTCTGTTAAATTATTTTAAAATTATGTGCATTTTTAGTTAAAACAACAGATCGTTTCTTTTTGTAAATACCTTTACATTTGGTGTGTATGAATTTTCTGGATCACTTGTTTGTTAATTACTACAGGTAGCTTGTCTTCTGCAGCCAAACGATGTTGATGAGAATTTCTTTTCTTGGAGTTAACCTACCCCGTAGGATGTAATTCAGTTTCTTACCATGTTTTCGGGCCTACATTCGTTTTTACTTACGCTGTCGTGTGGCAAGTACTTCCATTCTCCGCAGAATGCTGAGGTGCTGTGATGCACACGTGACTATAACAAGTATTTTTCACAAATAACGTAGTAAAAACACTTTTCACTTCACCAGAACACAGTGTGATTGTGGTTTGTTATGTGTCCCAGCCCAGTCAGTGTTCATTTGTTCACCAGAGAGTTCGGCGCCAAAATTTGAATTCTTGTTTGCATTTTATCTTTGTGTGTGTGTGTGTGTTTTCTGTGTGCCTCTTAGCTGTGTGTATTGATTTTTATATGGTATTCCTTTTGTGTGTAAATGGTGCGTCTTTCCAGATTTTAGTTTAACTATTTTTCCTGTGTGTGTGTGTGTGTGTGTGTGTGTGTGTGTGTGTGTGTGTAAAGTTCCTTTAATGTGTTAAATAGTGTGCCCTTGCAGAGTGTAGTGTATTCGTTTAAGATCTGTTTTCCTTCTGATATTGCCTTCTGTATATGGAAGTTTACTCAATGGTCAGTTTGCTGTATAGGCTGTGGTTGGGTTTTAGTATTCTTAGGTCTGTTTCTATTGTGGTTCGGTGGTGATTGTTGGCTACAAGGTGGTCAGCAAATGTGCTATGCGCGCTGTTGCTTTCTAAAGCTCTGAGATGTTCTAAATATCTTGTTTTGAAGTTTCTGCATGTTTGTTCTATGTACACTGACTGGAAAGAGTTGCTTCTGAGTTCATATATTCCTGATCTGTTAAATTTATCCACACACAAAATTTTTGCACACCAAATGTAGAGGTATTTATAAAAAGAAACGATCTGTTGTTTTAACGAAAAATGCACATAATTTTATAATCATTTAACAAAAATGTTCACATTTCAGAATAAAGAAAGACGACAACCCACTGATGATGGCACAGTGGTGCCGAAACGTGTTTGAGTACTGAGAAAAACGGTGTTTTGCATAACTGGCGGACCTCACATCCAACAATTTTAACTGCAAATACGGCCAATACAAGGAGCTGCAAATCAAAGTGATGGATATTTGTGTTTGGTGTCTGTGTGTGCTCAAACATTCAAAAGCTTGTGAATTCTTGAGGGACCAAACTGCTGAGGTCATCGGTCCCTAGGCTTACACACAACTTAAAGTAACCTATGCTAAGAACAACACACACAGCCATGACCGAGGGAGGTCTCGAACCTCCGACGGGAGGAGCGGCAGAGTCCGTGACAAGTCGCCTCAAACCGCGCGGCCGTCTGTGTATGTGTCATTAATCCATAAAGTAGCGGGTAAGTGTTTATTTTTGGGCGTTTTTTTGTGATAAGCCACAGATGGTTCTCCGCCTAAGTGTTGTATGAGGAGGTGTGGCGATACTGCGATTTTTGTCAAAATTTATTTGATATATCCTTTGAGTGTGTAAATGTTGGGTTCGTTCTATAGCTCTTGTATGTTTGTGTTGGGGACGTATTTGCCAGCATCCAAAATTATTCCGAAAGCATTGTTGTGGATGAGCTGTAAACTTATTAGGGTTGTCTCTGGCACCATACACCACACTCCCAAGACATGAAAGATGAAATGACGCCAGAGGAGTAGTATCAAGAGACGATACAACCGGTACAGGAGAACGCAACCTTCATTCGTTGTTTTACTTATCTGATTGTCCTACGTGAAGCGCCATGGTAGTCTTCTTGTCCGTCAGTCAGGAGTTCAAATGGTTCAAATGGCTCAGAGCACTATGGGACTTAACAGCTATGGTCATCAGTCCCCTAGAACTTATAACTACTTAAACCTAACTAACCTAAGAACAGCACACAACACCCAGTCATCACGAGGCAGAGAAAATCCCTAACCCCGCCGGGAATCTAACCCGGGAACCCAGGCGTGGGAATCGAGAACGCTACAGCACGACCAGTCAGGAGTTGTCGGTCGGAATGTCTAAGTTTCATCGAGAAATAAACGTCCTGACATTTGTTATGATTAATTTTTACCTTCCAAACATTACACCATTGCCTGATTTTGCCTACATGATCCTGTAATTTGGGGTGTATGAGTAACAGGTTGCAATTGCTCATGTAGATGGCAGTGTCATCAGCGTATAAGGCTATCAGTAACAATGTTAATACATAAGGACACCGCATGTCATTAGAACTGGAACCCAATGAACAAGGATGGCAACAAGTGTCATGTTGGCAAGGTGTGTTCTGCATGCTTGGAGATGCAAAGCATTATCATTTCAACATAGCCAAAGCTGAATATTGTTTGTTGGTGATAAAGTCGCGCTATGCCTCGCGTGACAAGGAGAAATGTCTATGAGCATGTGTCGGAATTGGAAAGTGGCAGGAATGTGGACTATTGAGACGGCAGTTTATAGTTCCGAAATATTGCTTTCAGGATGATCATACTCAAGACCATGCAGCATTCCAAACCCATTACGTAACTAGTGCCCGAGAAGACAGAAATATTGTTCGCTCAGCGATGCAAGATCTTAGTGCCATGTTACGTGCCTTCAGTCAGGAATTCGGCTACTTTGCAAAAAGAGAATTATCCACACGTGACACTGTCTGGAGTACCACGGACTGCCGGCACGCTGGCCACTTTTTCAACTTAGCTTGATGCAACAGCAAGGAGAGCGTCCAACGACACAGGAGTTCAAAACGTCGTCTTTTCAGACGATCCCCAGTTCTGGATGTAGCACTACTGTGGACTAACCGTGGGTGGAAGCGTCGGGGAGAACAAAAGTCGCCAGACTAGGTCCAGTATCTTCATATGGACAGAGCACGTGGAAAAGCGTTGTGAGTTGCCACTTTGTACACAATAGGATTACCCCTAGTTCGCGTGGCTGGTAATTTGAAACGTAACTGTACATTTCTGACCTGTTAACGCTAGTGGCAGTGGCCTGTCTGCGCAGTATCCGTTCAAACTTAATTGGCGGTTCGTTTCATATAAATTGACGAAATACGTGTGATTAAAAGTGTCATGCTTGTTGTACCACATTGTGTATGCCACAGGAAATTCTTATCCTGACAAATCTGCAGTAAAACCTCTGGAAAGAAGATGAAAGAAGTTAGATACTTTTATTTCATTTACTACGATGAATGCCGCTTTAAATTCCCTTTTTCCTTATTCCTTGTGTGATTATCATTGAATGATTGTATGAGAAGCCGAGAATTAAACTACGGTGGTGACACAGAAAGAAAAGAGCCGAGAAAGGAACAGAAAATCGCTGTGGATTTTAAATTTAACGAAAGATTTATCACATAACAGAATAATATTGGTCTGGATATGAGAGAGAGAGAGAGAGAGAGAGGCACAAACCGCTGTTGTCGCTTACGACTCACGTGAAATTTCTTCCATGCTACTCTAAACAGACCGTCAGTTTGGACGTGAGGGAGAAGCTCGGAGCACGAGTGAGACAGCCAAACGTGCGGCTGCAAACGGATCCCATGATCTGAGGTTTTCAAAATTTGCAGACCTCCCCCCCCCCCAACCCCACCCCACCCCACCCCATCCCACCCCACGCACACACCCTACCAGAGACAAAAAATGGTTCAAATGGCTCTGAGCACTATGGGACTCAACTGCTGTGGTCATTAGTCCCCTAGAACTCAGAACTACTTAAACCTAACTAACCGAAGGACATCACATACATCCATGCCCGAGGCAGGATTCGAACCTGCGACCGTAGCAGTCGCACGGTTCCGGACTGCGCGCTTAGAACCGCGAGCCCACCGCGGCCGGCACCTAACAGAGACAGAGTATTGCTATTTTAGAGAACGACTGGATGTTTCAAAATCTACCGAGATACCCTGCCCCCTCCCCCTTTCTTTTCAATGCGGAAGCCGTGTTCGTGGGACATTCGGTGTGGCGACAACAGACAAGTTGCAATAGTGGGGAGTGAGTCTGATTGGTAAAAAAAAAAAAAAAAAAATGGTTGAAATGGCTCTGAGCACTATGGGACTTAACATCTACGGTCATCAGTCCCCTAGAACTTAGAACTACTTAAAACTAACTAACCTAAGGACATCACACAACACCCAGTCATCACGAGGCAGAGAAAATCCCTGACCCCGCCGGGAATCGAACCCTGGAACCGGGGCGTGGGAAGCGAGAACGCTACCGCACGACCACGAGCTGCGGACGGTCATTTTGTAAGCAGGCTGTTTAGGTTTTTTTATTGGTAACGCCACGTAGTGCTCTGTATGAAAATCACTGGCTCTGCCGTGTGCAGTCAGTGGCTGGTTGGAATTGTTGTAATACTCGCCATTGTAGTGTTGGGCAGCTGGATGTTAACAGCGCGTAGCGTTGCGCAGTTGGAGATGAGCCGCCAGCAGTGGTGGATGTGGGGAGAGAAATAGCGGAGTTTTGAAATTTGTAAGACTGGATGTCATGAACTGATATATATATTATCACTTTTGAACACTATTGAGGTAAATACATTGTTTGTTCTCTATCAAAATCTTTCATTTGCTAACTATGCCTATCAGTAGTTAGTGCCTTCAGTAGTTTTCCAAAAAACCTCATTGCTAATTTAAGTGGGATCAGATACATGAGTGCGACTGCTACGGTCGCAGGTTCGAATCCTGCCTCGGGCATGGTTGTGTGTGATGTCCTAAGGTTAGTTAGGTTTAAGTAGTTCTAAGTCTAGGGGACTGATGCCCTCAGATGTTAAGTTCCGTAGTGCTTGGAGGCATCTGAACCAATTTTACAAAGTCTTCCCTTCTTCCATTCCTAAGGAAGGAATGACATCAGTTGTGGGACTGCTCATGGGCCAGTGATCAGTGTGCCCTTGGCAGCGCCTGGTTGCTGGATGCGAGAATGCAGACACATCCATGGAATCACTTGCTTTACTCTTGGGAGGACGGTGTTAGATCATGTTAGGGCTGTGATTCTTTCGCATTCGGTATCTCATATTCGACTCAGTTTTGTGTCGTTCTTGCGCCTCACAATTATTCAATCAACGTATCGCAGGTTTTTAGTTCTACCTCAGGCTGCGTTTTTTTTTCTTTCTCTGTCACCTTTGTTCGCAGTAGCGAATTCTAATAACCAGAGAAGCATGTTTCTCTAGTGTGTGAATGAGGAATGCAAAAAAAGTAGCTATGACGCCAGGTCCGACGTCCCGACTATTTGCGAGTGGAAGGGCTGGGAAAGGATGGGATTGAACATCACCGCTACACTCACAGCTTTCAGAACATCATTTGTTATCACAAAAAAATTTAATGAAACACAGATAGAGGTACGAAGCTGAATAGAGTAGTTAAAGATTTGCCAGCACTGAAACGTGAAAGTAGTTTAACTAAGCTGTCTGAGCCAGTTCGTTGAAAAAGTAACATTTCATTGCTTATTAAAACATGAAACTGATATGTCTACATTAACAACATTTAAAAATATCAAGACCTGAGACTATATCAGTTCAGTAGGAAGCATAAAAAGACACTTACTGTCATTGAGACCTGGTAATTTTCAACACTGAAACTAAAGTTGTAAATTAGAATACCAAAAGTTTTCAGAACGCAACTTAACCAAGCTCTGTTCAATTAAATTTTACCAGAACCTGTTTAAAACACAGTATCGAAACAACTTATGCACAGCGCCGGCCGCCTCTGGCTCGAACTCAAGAGAGTTAACAAATTGAACGGCTCAGAATTCCTGGCTCTCGCCTACCAGAACTCCCGTAGGAGACACATGAGACTACGCAGATAAATAATATAATTAACATTAGACAACATCAAATCAGCGAGCTAAAATAGAGTGGGCTGCGTTCAGGCAATACCGTAGCTCCGAAGGCAACTATATCGGGAGGCTGACGTGATAAATGCTGATTTGTTTACCAATTACAGAACAACTGCAAAATATTAAACAAATTGATAGCAATCCACTCAGAGTAATTTCTAGTAAAAATACTTCTCAAATAGAGGTAACAATATCAGACTCAAATCATCCTCAGATGCCCTCCATGGCCGGGGTTGGTGCAATCTCGCATAAACGCACATCCACGACTGCGGGTGCGGCTGTAGTTACTCTGGGCTCTGAATGTCGGCGCTGGCTGTGTACAAGTGGACGGGCACACTGTGTCTGGACGTTTGGAATGTGACTGCACGGGATGTGCGAGTGTTTCAGCTATCTCCAACATTTAACCACGGCAGATACTGCTATGGACTGGGCCGTGGTTTAAGTGTGTCTTGTTTAGTGCTTCTCAATACATCGCAGTGGACTGTGTCTTCCACTGGTATTTGCCACTGTCACAGAGTAGAATCTTCCTCCTCCTGGTTTATCCGAATGTAGCGGATAGAACCAATTTAGGAACGTAGTAACGACGCCAAATTCACGACTGATCAATTTATTGTTTCCAGTCGTTGTATTGCATGCACGCATGCGTTCGGTACGGGCGGGCATGGCCGGCGTCGATGTGGGTCCCTCTTTCCCTGGCGGCGACCGAGCGAGGTGACGCAGTGGTTAGTCACTGGACTCGTATTCGGGAGGACGACGGTTCAATCCCGCGTCCGGCCATCCTAATTTAGGATTTCCTTGATTTCCCTTAATCGCTCCAGGCAAATGCCGGGACGGTTCCTTTCAAAGGGCACGGTCGACCTCCTTCCCCGTCCTTCCCTCATTCGATGAGACCGATGACCTCGATGTCTGGTCCCCTTCCCCAAAACAACCAACCAACCCAGGCGGCGCGGATGGGGTACCCTGCAGACGGCGGGTGGGGCGCTACATCATTGCGAGTTTGTGCGATCGTCAGGTTTGTTCTTTTTTTTCATAATGTGTGTGTAGTTAAAACGTTGCGGTGGAGAACGGTGTTTATGCTCTCAGATGTCGGTGCGTACAAGGCAACAGAAATTTAGTGCCACGACCTATTTGTGATAGAAATTGCATTAGTTGATTTGCATAATGTTTGCTTGTGGTAGTCAGATGTTGAAAATACACTCCTGGAAATGGAAAAAAGAACACATTGACACCGGTGTGTCAGACCCACCATACTTGCTCCGGACACTGTGAGAGGGCTGTACAAGCAATGATCACACGCACGGCACAGCGGACACACCAGGAACCGCGGTGTTGGCCGTCGAATGGCGCGAGCTGCGCAGCATTTGTGCACCGCCGCCGTCAGTGTCAGCCAGTTTGCCGTGGCATACGGAGCTCCATCGCAGTCTTTAACACTGGTAACATGCCGCGACAGCGTGGACGTGAACCGTATGTGCAGTTGACGGACTTTGAGCGAGGGCGTATAGTGGGCATGCGGGAGGCCGGGTGGACGTACCGCCGAATTGCTCAACACGTGGGGCGTGAGGTCTCCACAGTACATCGATGTTGTCGCCAGTGGTCGGCGGAAGGTGCACGTGCCCGTCGACCTGGGACCGGACCGCAGCGACTGACGGATGCACGCCAAGACCGTAGGATCCTACGCAGTGCCATAGGGGACCGCACCGCCACCTCCCAGCAAATTAGGGACACTGTTGCTCCTGGGGTATCGGCGAGGACCATTCGCAACCGTCTCCATGAAGCTGGGCTACGGTCCCGCACACCGTTAGGCCGTCTTCCGCTCACGCCCCAACATCGTGCAGCCCGCCTCCAGTGGTGTCGCGACAGGCGTGAATGGAGGGATGAATGGAGACGTGTCGTCTTCAGCGATGAGAGTCGCTTCTGCCTTGGTGCCAATGATGGTCGTATGCGTGTTTGGCGCCGTGCAGGTGAGCGCCACAATCAGGACTGCATACGACCGAGGCACACAGGGCCAACACCCGGCATCATGGTGTGGGGAGCGATCTCCTACACTGGCCGTACACCTCTGGTGATCGTCGAGGGGACACTGAATAGTGCACGGTACATCCAAACCGTCATCGAACCCATCGTTCTACCATTCCTAGACCGGCAAGGGAACTTGCTGTTCCAACAGGACAATGCACGTCCGCATGTATACCGTGCCACCCAACGTGCTCTAGAAGGTGTAAGTTAACTACCCTGGCCAGCAAGATCTCCGGATCTGTCCCCCATTGAGCATGTTTGGGACTGGATGAAGCGTCGTCTCACGCGGTCTGCACGTCCAGCACGAACGCTGGTCCCACCGAGGCGCCAGGTGGAAATGGCATGGCAAGCCGTTCCACAGGACTACATCCAGTATCTCTACGATCGTCTCCATGGGAGAATAGCAGCCTGCATTGCTGCGAAAGGTGGATATACACTGTACTAGTGCCGACATTGTGCATGCTCTGTTGCCTGTGTCTATGTGCCTGTGGTTCTGTCAGTGTGATCATGTGATGTATCTGACCCCAGGAATGTGTCAATAAAGTTTCCCCTTCCTGGGACAATGAATTCACGGTGTTCTTATTTCAATTTCCAGGAGTGTATGTTTTATTATGAAGAAGGACCATCGTTAGGTGGCTCTGAGTGTTCGAAGTGATATATTTGACTCCTGTAAATTGTTAAACGATTAATTTGACAGAGACCGTAATTGCACCAGCTTTCCCCTTGTTTCCAGCATTATCCAATAGAAATACAGTATTGTGAGGAGAGATGAAAACTTCCATCTTCATGTTTGGAGACATTGGTTCACACAGATAAGCAAGGAGTGGCCTCGTGAGAGAGACAGGAAGAGAGTCAGGAATTTGTCGGTCAACAGAATGCCACCACTGGATGCTCTGTTCGGGAGCCTCAATATCAAGGGAGGCCGATATCCAGCCGCGGTCAGTGGTATTTAGTAATGTGAACTGTAATCAGGACATTGGACTGTTTTGACCTTCGTGGTGGCGTCCTGGCTATGGATACACATGCGGGAGCCCCCCAAGAATGGCTAGTGTACCACACTTCAATTCATTCGCTGGTGATGACAGTTATTATGTCACGGGAAAGAAGGGGAAGTACAGTAATATTGTCTATGCGATTGGGGGACCCTTGTCTCCCACAGACTGATAAAATAAAGAGTGTGTATGAGTATATGATTGATTTTGATTTGAATTTCGTGGCTTGAGATAAATCCTCTCCAGCACAGATGGCAGCTTAGAGCCCATGGCAGAATCCATTCTCAGGCAGCCATTTGCCTTGGAAGGAGTTGTTATGTGCGTTGGTATTCAGCAGGGGTTCCCTTACTAGGTAAACGCTGCTTTGTTTGAAGTTCAGTCCAAGCGCAATAGATGGCTCGTGCAGACCCGGCACTGGGACGCTACAGGAGGAGAAAGAGGGATAGAGAGCACGTGTTTCGACAGAAATTTCTCGGGTGCTTTTGTTTGGGGATTAGTGTGACATCTAGTCTGTCAGTTGTGGGGCTCAGGCACATGGCATGGCTGCTGATGGACATGTCGCTTCACAGGGCCATCGGCGTAGCCTGACTCCGGGCATCCTATGCAGGTGGCATACGCTGGCACTGGGTGCGGCTTAGCTGACAGTGCGTGCTTCGCGATTGAAAGGTTTTTAATTGTGTAATCACGTGTAATGGGTGATTCATGACGGTATTCCCCGCGTGATCGGAATGAAAAAGAAACGCAATAATTTAAATATTCCATATATTACCTTCTATCCCGTAAATTGGTTAAATAAGCAATGTTCCACACATTGTCTAAATTATTTAAACGATACTCCATACACTGCAATCGAGTTCGCGCCAAATTCTTTAAATAAAATATATTACATACACAGTATCATATACCATAAAATGTGTAAATATACAATGTTCCACATATTGTCTAAATTGTTTAAATAATTTCCAAACACTGCAGTCTATTTCCCAACAAATTATTTAAATAAATAAATAAACTATATACTGTCTAAATTGTTTAACTAACATTTCATATGAAACTTCCTGGACGATTAAAACTGTGTGCCGGACCAAGACTCGAACGCTGGACCTTTGCCTTTCGTGGGTAAGTGCTCTACCAACTGAGTTACCAAAGTACGACAGTCATGCTTAGGTAGCTCAGTTGGTGGAGCACTTTTTCACGAAATACAGAGGTATCGACTATGAGTCTCGGCCTGGCACACAGTTTTAAACGGCCAAGAAGTTTCATAACAGTGCACAATCTGCTGCAGAGCGAAAATTTCATTTTGGGAATATTTCATGCATTGCAATCGATTTCCTACCAAATTCTCGAAATAAATAATTAAATAAATAAAATGTTTTCATACACAGTCTTGTATCCCATTAACTGTTTAAATAAACAATATTCCTGGGCAATTTCACAGATGGAGATTGAATTAACTGATACATTTAATTAATTAATCAATCAAATTGATATGAAAAGTGTGCTTATATCAGTGAGGCAAGTTCCCAGAGGGATGGAGGGGGGAAGGAGGAGGGGGAGGGGGATGGACTGGGGAACAATAGGTTACAGACCTTTGAAACGGCCCCTTAGAAAAATTGTACATGGCTGTGCTTAAACTGACACACAATATTTTTTAGCGCAACGCAATCTGACTTTCAGTAATCCCTACAAGAGAATGGCCCTGACTAACATTAATCTATATCTTTCACAAATCACTTACCTCACCAAAAATCTTCGTTACTCGAACTACTGCAATACAGCAAGCGCCACTACTGCCAGCTAAATAAAAGATTCAAACTACGGGAGTCACTAACTACTGATAGGCACAGTTAGAAAATGAAAGATTTTAATAGAGAACAAACAATGTATTTACCTTAATAGTCATAATATATATATATATATATATATCAGTTCATGACATTAATTCTTACAAATTTCAAAACTCCGCCATCTCTCTCCCCACGTCCACCACTGCTGGCGGCTCACCTCCAACTGCGCAACGCTACGCGCTGTTAACAGCCAACAGCCCAACACTACAATGGAAGACAACAATGCAAACCAGCCAGAGACTGCACACACCACAACCAGTGATTTTCATACAGAGCGCTACGTGGCGGCGGCGTTACCAATAAAAAAACCTAAACAGCCTACTTACATAGCCCCCATGCTCCCCACAAAAAAATTTACAAATTATTTTGGCAGTGGCCAATACAGATTTGAAAATTTTTTTCATAATTACAATAACAAAGAAATGAAATGCACACACTTATCGATACAATGTTGGCAAAAGCTAAAATTTTCTCACAGTCCATAAAGACAGTCCTGATCATTCATCAAACTAAAATCGCAGTGTTTTTCTCAGAGACTGAGCAATAAAAGAGAATGCACACGGAAGTAGTGGATTTCCATGCAGTGTTGAAGAAGTAGTGTTGTCCTTCCAACGGAAAGACAGTGCTGACTCTTGACATGCAGACCGATACTGGGGCACAACAGAGCAAACCCACAGCAGAGTCAGTCGAAGTTTTGAAGAATATTGGTAGGTTGGTCATCACAGAGCAGGCCCACTGTAGTCTTGTTAGAGATTACGGTATTGGTGGGCCACCAGAGGTGCAGACCCACTGCAGTCCTTGTAGAAATAATGGTATTGGTCAATCATCAAAGGTGCAGACCCACTGTAGACCTTGTAGAGATGGCTAGCAGCCAACTGTTGCGGCTGTGCAGGTGCACAATCACCATCGAAGAGTCTTGTGGACAATATAGCAAGTCCATAAACCACCACTTGTCCACTCATAAAGAATTTGTTTGAAATGTCCTTAGAACCAGCAATGCTGTTATCCAGTTCCTTTCTGAATTATTAACACACGTGCAAACACTATCAGCCCCTAATTCTCACATATTGTCCATATACTATGACCAACAGAAACGTGTGCAGTGAAATGTAATTTACAAGTTACTTAATTTGATGAACTGGCGTCAATTACAATTTTATAACATGAGAATACAATAACAAAGGTACAAAATATATGATTAAAACGTAATAACACGATAACATTTGCAGTAATACAGGCTTTACAAAAGAATAGAAATAAATATGCACATCTGTGTTACAAAAATTATGACATAAGTCCATACATAAAGATCAGAATAACTTTTGAAACACCAACTTCACATATGATCAACAAAACAGAACAGATAAATAATGTCTAAACATCTTTCCAAAGTAAATAAAATATTATTAATGCAAATTATATTTGAGGATAACAGTATTCCTCATCACAGTTCATGTAGCTGAGTATTAGAAAAATTCTGCAACATAAGTCTTATCAGATAAACATATAAAGACCGGAAGAACATAAATACACAAGGGTACACAAACACATAGTGGAATAACACAAGGAAAGGACAGGGTTTGTTTTCAGAGTAACATTTGGTACTGAAGTCCAACCCAAAATTTCATTCCATAGATCTTTCATCTTATTTCAACATTTGTTTCCACCAAAAATATCTTATCCAAGCATGCTTTCTGTATTCTGTTCACATCCTCTTTCAAAAATAGTTTTTTTCCACTGTACTCTACTTTTTTGGCCAAACCATTTTCTTATAGCTTCTCAATGCATTTCTTCCAATTCATCACAACTCGTTCTCTTTTATAGCCTACCCCATCTTAAGCTAACTTAAAGCTACTGAGCTCAGACGCTAAACAAAGGGACTAGGCAATCCAGCAGCACAAAACAATTAACACAAAAAGCAATGAAAAAAATGGAAGTTTTCAAAGCAAGCAGCAATATTAAAACTAATATAAGGCAATAAAAAAATGGAAGTTGCCACAGCAAGCAGCAATATTACAACTAATATAAGGCAATGCGCAGCAAACAAGAAAAATAAATCTGTAGTAAAACTAGCTTAACAGAGTAATACAAAGTCAAATTCAGTAACATTATGCCTAGCAAACATCAGCAGCAAATGCATTAACTTATATCTAAACATGACAAAGCTGAAGGAGAAAAAATATTACAGTAAAAATGTTTAATACCTGTGTCACATCTTAACACTAGACTGATGCATCACGAGAACATACGCTAGCAGATAAGTTACCAAATCGTAAAAAAATTATTTTTGCAATTCATGTGAAGGGAAATGTCTATTTGTGCTCTCTTTTCTAAGGAAGTACAACATAAAATGATTCTTTGCTGGGTCTGTAGACAGAAAATAGTGATATTAGTACATCTATTAAATTTTATTTTAACCAATGCTGCAGTGCAGATAGAAACTGGATATTAAACAAAATGAGCAATCTCTCAGCTAGAAAGACAATAGATATAAAATGTTTCTCATCATTTCGTTTCAGTAAATATCATAAATTAAGAGCTTCACAGTGTAATCATATGTTTTCAAGTTTGGGCGTGTCGTATTTGCGATGCTTTCTACAAAGGAATGTCAATAGCGAGGTTACTGGCCTCCTTTTTTCTCCACCTGTGCCTCTGAAAGGCACACACTAATGACTTTTTCTCAAGGCGGCTGGCACACCTGGCCGCTCACAATGCATTATGTCACGGTCACTTACCTTTCTTACCGAAATATTTACGACAGCAGTTCCGCTACAGTGACAGTCTCATGTAAAAATATTTTCACAGATTGAGAATTTGCGTTACAAATGTGTAGAAAATAAAATCCTATAAATATAACAGTGTCCAAAAAATTCTCGTCGGCATTGTTATACATTCACGCATTTACTTACATTTCATAACTCTTAAAGTACGATTCTCGGTTTCCAACATCCTTTTTCACAAACCAGAGTTGCTTTAATACACATATACATATTCGTAGACACTTCTTCAATTTTTCATCATAATAAATACATAGCATAATCAAATCCCTCATATAGCATCAGCTTATTGATCATAAACATACCGCAACAGCATAATACATATCGTCATCATAACATCATGAAACCTCAGCCAAATCTCAAAATCATCGCAGCTTTCTGCAATAACTTCAAAACCCAAAAAATATTCTCTGCTCATTTCAATAGTGTCATCTACCTCAAACGTACTTTAAAAATCATGATCCCATACCAAATACATCATTCAAAGCTCTCATAGTATCACAATGGTTCCGAAAAAGTATGAACAGTTCACAAAGTACAGACAAAATACAGTTTCATAAGTGTCAAGTTATCCAACTGTGTAATTGTGTAAACATGTGTCACTGACGTAGTAAAAAAATTTTGTTTGTTTCTCTCAGTTAAATGATCAGATAGCTGTGTAATTTATGTGTTAGAGAAATATGGTACCGATGTATAAAGTTGTATAAGCAAATACCATATTAGCTAGGGCTCCTTGTGCTTGCCAAACACATGGTACACAAAGTAAGCGTGTACCCCCCTGAGGATTAATGTAATTATATCCTCAGGTGTTACAGATTACAGCAATGGAATGAAATGTATCACGCAAAATTTTCTTTGTAATTCAAAAATCTTGAAAAATAAATCGTTCAAGTACAAAATTAATCACTCAAATGGGTGTCCTGTAGCGCTAAATGTGTGTCTTGCTGTAAGATAATTCTGTGGAAGTGTCATAGTTATCGTCCTCTGTAAGCAAAGTTCTCAATGTACTCACCTCATCATAAACGAAAGTGAAATGCTTTGCGTATAGATATCGTAGTTATTACATACCTTATCGTGATCAAGAAAGTACTGTAATGTAACGTATTGTTGTGCTATAGAAAAGGCCATCTCATAGTAGCTATAAAACAAAAGTTACTACTAAAACATGTTTTACTTTCCAGAATAATTCAGAAAACTGTGCAGCTATAAAACAGATCCACCGCAAAAGCAACATTGTAAATTGTCACTCATTAGTAGCGTCGTAATATAATCGTGTAGCTGTCACATATACTAACCACTGTGTCGTCTGGTATCTCACAGAAAGTACTTTAAATTCAGAATGTATTTTCAAGTAAACAAAAATGTTGCATTAACTGTAATAATAATTCACAGGTGTCTAAAACATGTTCCTCAGTGCTATTCGGCAGTGCATTTCAACCGGCAATATTCGCATTTTGAAAAGCAGAAAATGTGTCTTGACTTAGGCCTATATGAGAAAACGGTGAGGACGCAAAACGTGAATCTACAGTATTTGCAAGATAATGTGCTGTCATTTCGGAACCCTGAGGCGAGCTGTTGCCGACCGATCGACCGATAATGCTTCCCTGTTTACTAATTGTTTCACTGTCTATACCATTATTTGTCTCCCGCTCCATTTCCCTATGCATAGTAACCAAATTACTACTTTGAATGTCTGTTAATTCATTACACAGTGGTGCTGGTAAGCTACGCTCGTCGTCGCTATTACTTCTCAGTTTACTTTGCAGCCTAGTGTTACGTTTTTCACACGCCATTATTGTCACAATATTTCACACGATAACACAGAAAACCACAATTTGAAGAGCAAAAATAAGAGAACACATTAACATAGCACTGAAAACAATATATAGTTAATTGCAAGCGCAGCTGCGAAATACTTGGTGCAAACCTACAAGCCTGCCACAACTGTTTTACTGTACAACAATGAAAGACTGCAACTACAAAGGAAATTCTCTCTATGATTACGTGCTAGCAATAAACAAAAGCTACACTAATTACACAAACTACAAGAAAAAATCAGAAGATTCCAGTGAGGTATCCTCAGCTAAGGTTCGACATATGCAACGTCCCCTTAGAAAAATTTATGCATGACTGTGCTTAAACTGACACACAATATTTTTTAGCGCAACGCAATCTGACTTTCAGTAATCCCTACAAGAGAATGGCCCTGACTAACATTAATCTATATCTTTCACAAATCACTTACCTCACCAAAAAACTTCGTTACTCGAACTACTGCAATACAGCAAGCGCCACTACTGCCAGCTAAATGAAAGATTCAAACTACGGAAGTCACTAACTACTGATAGGCACAGTTAGCAAATGAAAGATTTTAATAGAGAACAAACAATGTATTTACCTTAATAGTTATAATATATATATATATCAGTTCATGACATTAATTCTTACAAATTTCAAAACTCCGCCATCTCTCTCCCCACGTCCACCACTGCTGGCGGCTCACCTCCAACTGCGCAACGCTACGCGCTGTTAACAGCCAACAGCCCAACACTACAATGGAAGACAACAATGCAAACCAGCCAGAGACTGCACACACCACAACCAGTGATTTTCATACAGAGCGCTACGTGGCGGCGGCGTTACCAATAAAAAAACCTAAACAGCCTACTTACACCTGCCAATCAAAAGGACAGATTATCCCCAGGGTGTCATAATCCTCTTAGCAGAATAACTGGTAAGGACCTGCCAGTCAAATGAGAACAATAGCTTTGCCCCTGAACGTATGCCTGCCCCTGATGTAGGCAACCGGCACTAACAAAGTGTCCTGATACCCTCTTGTCTCACTACTATGGTCGATTGAATTCGGGAACCGCGAAAATGGGAATGTAACTCGAGGCAGTCTCTAATGTGTCAAAAGCTGTCTACTGACTCTCAGTCCACACAAATAGCTTCCTGTTTGTTCCGCAACTGATTTCACGGAGCTCCCAGCTCAGCAGACCTGGTTACAAACTTAAGAAAAAAGTTCTTCATTACGATGGATTTGGGTAGGCTAAAGCTGTAAATGGGCCGAGTTCTAGATTGGTCGATCCTGACTTCCTCATAGACACCAAATAACCCAAAAAGCAAATCTTCTGACCCATTGAAATAGACCAGAATCCAATAAAGTACGCAGCAGCTTTTGATTAATGCTGGCGCACACAAGAGAAAGAGGACTGCTGGTCGGCAACCCAGAAGTTGCACGCTGCCCCGTCAGCCCCTCTGACCTCATCTCTCTGAGCGTGGTCTTCTGTCGGGCCGCCACTGACGGCAAAATGGCACTGTTGACCGCAGCGACAGCAACCACCTTTGCCAAAATTAATAATACCGACTGACCCAGTCTCCTGAGTAGGACCCACACTTGACTGCGACTGCTCCTCTCAGCCGTCTCTCCTCTGATTGGCTTGATTAACCTTCTTTACGGTCGAGACTGATATGTCCAAGACGCGGCTGTGGTAGGCTTTACAGCAGATAGCAATCGCGAACGATCCTCTGTAAAACGGTGTCCGCAATCTCACTCTTGCTGGCCGCTGTGGTCCGGCGATTCTAGGCACTTTAGTCCAGAACCGCGGTGCTGCTACGGTCGCAATTTCGAATCCTGCCTTGGGCATGGATGTGTGTGATGTCCTTAGGTTAGTTAGGTTTAAATAGTTCTAAGTCTAGGGGACTGATGACCTCAGATGTTAAGTCCCATAGTGCTTAGACCCATTTTAACCATTTTTTGAACAATCTCACTCTCAGTAAAGTGCTGATGAGTTTCCCAGATCACTCTTATCCCAACCAGAAAACCGTTTCTTGAACACACTACAGCGTCTCAGTAACATTCTCTCCTTGTTATCGACAACGATTGTCGCAGTTTCCTCCTTAGATGAATTCATTCCCGATATATTTACTGTATCACTCCGATTGGGGGACCATTCCATGATGTGTGTTACTTTTATAATTTGTTCACTGCGTACTGGTTCGTTGCTTTTCTTGAAATGTCTTGGTTTTGATTGCACGCTTTACTTGAAATCTGTGCCGTGCGGGCAAGTTTTGATATTGATAGTTTCCGCTCGTTATTAGCCTCTCTGGCCGCAATAGCTTCCCGAGCGTTTGTCATCTGCAGAGAGTAGGTCTGTGGACCAGCATTTAAGGGATGTCGCGGGTAGGAGGAGCTCTCGAAGTGACAGGCGGTTGAGCGGTCCGTTTTATAGCGGCTGAAGTAAACGCCATGAGGTCGTGGCCGACAGTATCCTTGATCCGCTGTTAAAGGTTTCGATTTTGGTCACTGCGGGTTCGGTGGGATTGAGTGTCAGCTGGGGCCGTGAAGATCGCTCGCTGAAGATGTGTCCACTGTGGTACCGCGCTACGTTCCTGTCTGCCAGTTTGAAGAATGGGTTGAAGGAGCATCTGATGAACAGCATCCGTTGTTTATTGACTCTTAGCAATCTACGTGATGGAAGCCCTTGTTCGAGCCATTCTCAACTTACGCTTCGATTTGCAAGAAATTATGGCGGGTCTACGATTACCGTATGCATGATTTTGTTGTGTCGCACAGCGGCTGTTCTGACTCGCCATCCTTGTTATCCATTGTGACGTGTAAACATCTCCATTCACGAATACTTTAAATGGTGTCACACAAGTTACGTTTCTGTGACTGTGCATGACTAAACTTGTGATGCTTGAGCTGTCTGACTAAGTTTGTCCTCATCTATAATTAAAATTTGTCGTCTATTCTGGAACCAGGATAGCTTGATGTGTCTTTTGTTTATATTGGTGGGTGCAGGTAAAGGAGCCTGGGTACGATAAATGCCTTTACTGAGAGTGTCTATCTCTCTTGCAGCTATCACCATCAACACTTAACTGAAGACTGCTTGGCTCTGCAATTCTCACTTGTATTATACTTCGAATTAAGTGTCGTCAGATTATTCCTCTTACTTGGAACCAGTGGCCTTCCTTTTTATCTGCAATCACGTGATATAGGATGGCTGATGTTAATGACCTATTAGCTATTTCAATATGTTTTTGAAACTTGTAACATGGAATGCGCAGGTTAATTATATAGACTTATGATCTGACTGGACCTCTGTACTAAGCATCTATCAATTTTTATAACTTAATTTGTTCATAAAAATATTTTTCTTAAAATTTCATTCAGTCATTTCTGAAAGTTGTGAATATCTACAAACAGCTGTGATGTTGAAAAAAAATTTATTTAATTCTGGGGTAGCTGCTCAGATTGTCTTGCACCATTTTATGTGTTTTAATAAATTGGTTTCTGCTTTTTATAAATATGTTAATAAATTTGTGATCCATTATCCTTCCACTCAACATCAGCTACCTAAAACACTGCAAAATCGTTCACTTATTTTAAGGAATAAAGACTCGCTTCGTCATTTATATCATTTCACCACATATAAAAGAAACCCCAACGTTTTAGAGATTTGGATTGCTAGAAAGAGCGGCGGATACATTTTCACACCCCAATAAGTAAACAAGTTGCAACTGAACAATGTCCTAAGTCTCCCCACCCCCCTTCCAAGTCACCTTCCAGCACATGCTAGTCAATAATCCGTTTTCCGTTGTTATGTAAGCCGTTATTTGGTTGTTCAACGTGCTTATTAAAGCAGTAAACCAGGGATGTTTATTTTGCTTTTTTCGCCTTCATAACGAGGTCCGTTTAAAACAAAGGAACGGATTACACCCCACATTTCACTTAAACTGCCCCTGTCATGATGTACACTAGATTCCACGAACAAGAGCCATCTGTCATTTAAAGCTCCTTGCCAGAATATACCTACATTAAATATACTGCAGACGTCTTTCAACGTGTCGTCATCTTTCAACAAGATAATGTAAGATCGTGTGTTCTCTGTGCTGTCTACATCTACATCTACATGGATTCTCTGCAAATTACACTTAAGTGCCCGGAAGAGGGTTCATCGAACCACCTTCACAATAATTCTCAATTATTCCAACATCGAACAGCGCGCGGGAAAAACCAACATCTACATCTTTCCGTGCGAGCTCTTATTTCCTTTATTTTATTATGATGATCTTTTCTCCCTATGTAGTTCAGCATCAATAAAATATTTTCGCATTCGGAGGAGAAAGTTGGTGATTGAAATTTCGTGAGAAGATTCCGCCACAACTAAAAATGCCTTCGTTTTAGTGAAGTCCACACCAAATCCCGTATCATGTCAGTGACACTCTGTTCCCTGTTTCATGCTGCTGTTCTTTGAACTTTCTCGGTGTACTCCATTAACACTATCTGGTAAGGATCCCAGACCGTGCAGCAGTACTCCAAAAAAGAAGGGACAAACGTAATGTGGGCAGTCTCTTTAGTATATTTGTTATATTTTCTAAGTGTTCTGCCAATAAAACGTAGTCTTTGGTTTCCCTTCCACGCAATGTTTTCTATGTGTTATTTCCAATTTAAGTTGTTCGTAATTGTAATTCCTGGGCATTTAGTTCAATTTACGGTTTTTAGCTTCGACTGATTTATCGTGTAACCGAAGCTTAGCGGATTCCTTTTAACACTCATGTGGATGACATCTCACTTTTAATCCTTTAGAGTCAACTGCCAATTTTCACACCAAACAGATTTTTTCCAAATCGTTTTGCAATTTGTTTTGATCTTCTGATGATTTTACTAGACGATAAACGACAGCATCATCTGCAAACAATCTAAGATGGATGCTCAGATTGTCCTCTAAATCGTTTATGCAGATAAGGAACAGCAGAGGGCCTGTAACACTACCTTGGTGAACCCTACAAATTACTTCCGTTTTACTTGGTGACATTCCGTCAATTACTACGAGCTGTGACGTCTTTCACAGGAAATCACGAATCCAGTCAGATAACTGAGACGATATTCCGTAAGCACGCAATTTCTCTACGAGCTGCTCCTATGGTCGTGCATCAAAAGCATTCTGGAAATCCAGAAATATTATGTCAATGTGAAATCTTTTGTCAATAGCACCCAAGACTTCTTGTGAATAAAGAGCCAGCTGTGTTTCACAGGAACGATGTTTTCTAAACCCATGTTGACTGTGTGTCAAAAAAAAAAATATGGTTCAAATGGCTCTGAGCACTATGGGACTTAACATCTGTGGTCATCAGTCCCCTAGAACCTAGAACTACTTAAACCTAACTAACCTAAGGACATCACACACATCCAGTCCCGAGGCAGGATTAGAACCTGCGACCGTAGCAGTCGCGCGGTTCCGGACTGAGCGCCTAGAAGCGCTAGACCACCGCGGCTGGCTGACTGTGTGTCAATAGGCCGTTTTCTTCGAGGTGATTCATAATGTTCGAACACAATATATGTTGTAAAATCCTGCTGCATATCGACGTTAGTGATATGGGCCTATAATTTAATGGATCACTGCTACCACCTTGCTTGAATATTGGTGTGATCCGTCCAACTTTCCAGTCTTTGGGTGCGGATCTTTCGTTGAGCGTGTGGTTGTATATGATTGTTGATTATGAAGCTATTGCAGTAGCATACTCCGAAAGGAACCTAACTAGTATACA
The DNA here is from genome assembly GCF_023897955.1 of Schistocerca gregaria. Classification (NCBI taxonomy): domain Eukaryota; kingdom Metazoa; phylum Arthropoda; class Insecta; order Orthoptera; family Acrididae; genus Schistocerca; species Schistocerca gregaria. Next base: position 626,566,635 of record NC_064922.1, read on the forward strand.
GCGTACAGCGTGGTCCGGAAGCCTTTCGTTAAGTGATGTAAGTTGTTTCACTATTCCGAGGATATCTACTTATAAGTTAATAATGTTGGCATGTGCTCTTAATTCGTAATCTGGAATGTTTACTTGGTTTTCTTTGGTGGAGGAATTTCGGAAGGATGTGTTTAGTAATTCTGCTTTGGCAGCGCTGTCGTTGTAGTATTTCCATTGCTCTCGCGCAGAGAAGGTCTTGTTGCAACCATACTTTACGTGCGACTCGTGTCTCTTTGGATTTTCTGCCAGGTTTCGAGACCGAGTTTTGTTGGGAAACCATTATAAGCATCTCGCATTGAAGTTCGGGTTAAATTTCGAGCTTCTGTAAAAGATCTCCAAACTTGGAGATTTAAATTTGGCATGCTTTTTCCGTTGTTTCTGAAACAGTATTCCGACAAGTTTTGTGTACCAAGGAGGATCAGCTCCGTCGTTTGTTAATTTATTTGATATAAATCTCTCAATTGCTGTCGATACTATTTCTCTGAATTCAAGCTACATCTGGTCTACACTTACATTGTAGATTTGGAGGAGTGTAGATTGTTTCTCATGAAAGTATCAAGTGAATTTTTATCTGTTTTTTTGAATACGTTTATGTTTCCTTTAGTTTTGGACAATTTGGGGGTTATAGTACTGAATCTCGCTGCGACAACCCTGTGTTTACTAATTCCTGTATCTGTCTTCATCCTCGTTATTAGCTCAGGATTTTTATTGCCAAGAGGTCAAGTGTGTTTTCACAACCGTTTACTATTCGCTTGGGCTCATGAACTAACCGCTCGAAACAATTTTCAGAGAATTGGGGAATTATTTTTTCGCGTACTTCCGGTCTTAAACATGTATTTTCGCCAACATATCGAGGGTAAATTAAAGTCACCACGAACTGTAATTGTACGAGTCTGGTGCGCGTTTGAAAATAAACTCAAGTTTTCTTCAAAACTTTCAGCAATTGTATCATCGAAATCGGGAGATCGATAAAAGAAACTAGTTATTATTTTATTGCGGTTGCCAAGAATGGCCTCTGCCCATCCTAACTCACAGGAAGTATCTACTTCAATTTCGCAACGAGATAAACTACTTCTAGCATCAGCAAGTACGCCACCGCCAACTGTGTTTAGCCTAGTCTTTGTGAATACCGTTGTGTTCTTCGCAAAAATTTCAGCTGAACTTATCTCCGGTTTTAGTCAGCTTTCAGTGTCTATAACGATTTGAGCATAAGTGCTTTCTAGTAGCGCTTGCAGCCATGGTACTTTCCCAACACAGCTACGACAATTTACAACTGTTATACCGATAGTTCATGGATCTACGTTTTCCTGTGCGCCCTTTGATACTGTAGCCCTTTCCTTGTTTGCCCGAGACCCTCTAACCTAAAAAAAAACGTCAAGTCCGCACAGCCTGTGTAGCCGCCTCCTGCATGTAGTGGACTCCTCACCTATTCAGCGGAACACGAAACTCAACCTCCCTATGACGCAAGGCGAGGAATTTGCAGCCTACACGGTCGCAGAACCGTCTGAGCCTCTGATTCAAGTCCTCCACTCGTCTCTGTACCAGAAGCCTTGCAATCGGTTCTGTCGACTATGCTTCAAATGGTGAGCTCTGCTTTCATCTCGCAAGCAAGACTTGGTGCCTTTACCACTTCTGTTAGCCACTCTAAACCAGAGAGAATCTCTTCCTATCCAAAGCGACACACATCGGTGGCACCGACATGAGCCAACACTTGCAGTTGTCTGCACACTGTGCTCTTCGTGTCATCTGGGAGGACTCGTACCACGTCTGGAGTGACTCCACTCGATATGCACACGTATTGCACAGTGGCTTTCTTCCCCTCCTTAGCAGCCGTGGCCCTAAGGGGCCCTGTAACGCGCTTAACACTGGAGATCCCAACTAACAAAATCCCACCCTCTATGATTGCCCGCATCTTGCAGGCGGAGAACCGAACGGTTCTAGACGCTTCAGTCCGGAACCGCGCGACTGCTACGGTCGCAGGTACGAATCCTGCCTCGGGCATGGGTGTGTGTGATGTCATTAGGTTCGTTAGGTTTAAGTAGTTCTAAGTCTAGGGGACGGATGACCTCAGATGTTAAGTCCTATAGTGCTTAGAACCATTTTTGTCAGACTTACTGGGAAGGTCTCACATGCGGTCCCTGTCCTGACCTAGCACCAGCACTTTCTCCATATCTATAACCCAATTTTAATTAAAGTAAAGGACACAGCTTGCCGAGAACCTCGCTCACATCGATTGCCATCACTACGCTTGAAGACCTCTGGCACAAAATTGAAGCAGTATGGAATGATACCCGCTAATCCCGCGCGCCGCGTTTTGCCTCAGCGCATAATTCTTAACATCATCATTCACTCGTCCTGTATCCTTTCCAGCATCTCCCTGAAATCTTTTTCTGTTCTAACGACTCTGATTATAACTAGGCCAGCCTTCCGGAAATTCTGACTACATCTGACCTTCTAACTTCAAATTATGAATCATTCATCCCTTCTATACCACATTTAATTTTTTCCACCTCAGCTGTTACACTTTGTGCTACACTCGTCTCTACATTTTCAATTTTTGTTTCTACACTCTCTGTTTTCTCACCTGGGCGCGTTATGAGTGCCGCAACTTTAGCCCTCAAATGTATCAGTACGTCCTCAAAAACACCATTGAATCAACCACAATTACATCGCCCTTTTCTAATTTCAGACTATCTGCCCCACTAATATTGTCCGTATATGAAGTGCCACTTCCAGATTTTGGACTAACTAACACACTCACATTTTATGAACCACAGAAACAAGGTGACTGCTTAATCGTTGAAAGTTCCATCACTGACGATGATGCCGCAGATTCACACATAATAAAGCTATCGACTCTTGTACTACTTCTAACACTTGTTCAAGAAAAATCCACAAAATTTTACGAAACAACACAAACTTCCCCAAACTTTCTCATACAAAATTCAGGAAACGAACCACCAGAAGCTTCCCACAAACGCCCAAAATTAACCCTTACATGCCTCTTTAGAGACCAATAACACATTCACAAAACCTCAAACACAAGCTTACACACAGAAAACACACACACAACCCCAATCCATCAGCATCACGTAAACCCCTAGCGCATTCCGAAGTCAGACAGGCACAGCCCAGTGCTACTTCGTACACAACCAAAACATCCATAGCCTCGTCTACTTCTAAGTCTCCCATCTAGGTGCCCTTTGCTAGCAGAAATACACTATGTGATCAAAAGTGTCCGGACACCTGGCTGAAAATGACTTACAAGTTCGTGGCGCCCTCCACCTGTAATGCTGGAATTCAGTACGGTGTTAGCCCCGATGACAGCTTCCACTCTCGCAGGCATACGTTCAGTCAGGTGCGGGAAGGTTTCTTGGGGAATGGTAGTCCATTCTTCACGGAGTGCTGCACTGAGGAGAGGTATCGTTGTCGTTCGGTGAAGCGTGGCACGATGTCGGCGTTCCAAAACATCCCAAAAGTGTTCTATAGGATTCAGGTCAGGACTCTGTGCAGACTAGTCCATTACAGGGACGTTATTGTCGTGTAACCACTCTGTCACAGGCCGTGCATTATGAAGAGGTGATCGATCCTGCTGAAAGAAGCATTCGCCATCGCCGAGTTGCTCTTCAACAGTGGGAAGCAAGAAGGAGCTTCAAACATTAATGTAGGCCTGTGCTGTGATAGTGCCACGCAAAACAACAAGGGGTGCAAGCCCTCTCCATGAAAACACGACCACACCACAACAACACTGCCTCCGAATTTTACTGTTGACACTACAAATGCTGGCAGATGATGTTCACCCATATCCTGCCATCGGATCGCCACATTGTGTACCGTGATTCGTCACTTCACACAACGTTTTTCCCCTGTTCGGTCGTCCAATGTTTACCCTCCTTACACCAAGCGAGGCGTCGTTTAGCATTTACCGGCGTGATGTGTGACTTATGAGCAACCGCTTGACCATGAAATCAAAGTATTGTCACCTCGGTCTGTACGCCTTTGTGCCCTTCACTTTTCTAGTTCACTATCACGTCGGTAAACTGCATCTAGGGATGTATTGGAGTGTGGAAATCTCGCATACAGACGTATGACACAAGTGACACCCAATCACCTGACCACGTCCGTGAGTTCCGGTGAGGGCTCCATTCTGCTCTCTCACGATGTCTAATGACTACTGAGGTCGTTGATATGGAGTTCCTGGCAGTAGGTGGCAGCTCAATGCACCTACCGTGAAAAACGTATGTTTTTGGGGGATGTCCGGATACCTTTGATCACATAGTGCATGTTTGCCACTAGAGTATTGTCCGCTACAAGTGTGAAACAGTGCACACGCTGCATGTACTCGCTCTGCTGTCTCATTCTAAGCCGCGCGGTCTAGGGCGCTGCAGTCGTGGACTGTGCTGCTGGTCCCGGCAGAGGTTCCAGTCCTCCCTCGGGCATGGGTGTGTTTGTTTGTCGTTAGGATAATTTAGGTTAAGCAGTGTGTGAGCTTAGGGGCTGATGACCTTCGCAGTTAAGTCCCATAAGATTTCACACACATTTGAACATTTTTTTCATTATAAAAACGTCACCCAACAATGAGCAAAATGTTCGTTCTATCATTAGTCAATAACGTAATTTTTATATTGTTAATTTCTTCCACAAAGACAGCGCTAAAATCGACATCCTATCATTTGTCTTCCCGCTCACACTGTACTGAGAATTACAAGGAAAAGGGACTACGTCAGAGCTTCGTTTCTTGAATTACCAATCTGCAGTATCCTCTACAAAATAGAACTGAAAGCGGCCAGTGACCTCTATACCTTAGCTGTCTTTTTCGGTACCGCACACGCAGTAGCAGTTTCCATGACCGTGGGATAAAAATGTTTTCCCTGATACCACCTTCAAATGGTTCTAATGGCTCTGAGCATGTCCGAGGCAGGATTCTAACCTGCGATCGGAGCGGTCACTCGGTTTCAGACTGCAGTGCCTAGAACCGCACGGCCACAACGGCCGCAGATCCCACCTTCCTCCCGTGAACTTGGTGCCCAACGTGCAGTGCCCTCCACAGAAAGTGCACTGACAGAAGGGACCAGCAGCAAAACGTCAATTATTGCAGGTGCTGAGTCGGCACAGCAATCTTTCAGGATATACGCTGAGTCCACATATTGTTCTCTTCTTTTCAAATTTACGGGAGAAGACTGCGGCGTCCGCCATGACGGCACCAGGAGGACACTGCAGGTCCCTAACACTTGCCTTTGGCGGCCAGGAGCGCTGCAGCCCTCGCTCGACATCCCACTTTTAAGTCGCCGCAAGGGTCTCCTGTTAACACTGGATATGCACAGCCTCGGCTTGTGAGCGAAAATACTACATTCTTGTGCCGATTCCCAATTATCGGATAGTAAGGAGATTAATAAATATTGCTTGACTTATACAATCACTGTCGTAATATTCGTCCTTTTACTTAAAGATAATGAGGTATCGGCCTTTATCTGTGTCAGTTGTGATTTGCGTGTCAGAAAAATGGAAAGTGTCACGCTGGGAATGGCATTATGGTTTTCAAAGTAACATATTTTCTCGGATATCACACACATTATATAACTGGATGCAAACTGCCATATTCCGAAGAAATTAAAGTGATACAATGTTAACTATGTGGGAGGTGATGATTTACTCCGAAAATCATGAATTCCGACACAGAATACGATAAATTATATACCAAAATTAGAGACTGTATACCAACAATAGAGACAGGTATAAAAATTTGGTGGAAGACCACCAGAAGGTCATGAAGAGCATATTCTAATACTTTACAGATCAACATGCCACCAAGTTTTTGGTCAGAGAACACTCGAAAGGTGAGCCATGCACGGCATGGATGACCAGTTGTTTGAGAAAAAAGAGAGGGCGAACTGCCGTGAAGAGGAGAGAGCGTAGAAAGTGTGAATTTCAGCGATTCAGTAAGTTACTTACTGTATTTATAAAAGTATTAACTAATTTGGAAATGAAAAATAAATAAAATTTGATGGTCATTGAATGTTGATAATTTTCGGAATATTTCAGTCGATTAAATTTCTTCATTCTCAAAACGTAATGCACCATGCGCTAGTAGTCACAAAAACCTTCACAAAAACTACCTTTTATGAGTATTGAACTTAAGGTTACTTACCATATTTAGTCATATTTGATATTTTAGGATTTGAATGTTCAAAGCAACAGTTATTGACTACAAAAAAGCTATCTCTAAGTAGGCAGCAGACTGCCCAAGTTCCCGCTGCACTGGGGCTTGCAAACTTGGTAACAAAAAAAATCTCCACACCTGGCAACAGTTTGGGCCAGAAACTTCTCCACTTTCACTCTGTACAGCCTTCTTCACAGCTGCCTATCACAGATCAACCTAAGCTCTGAACACAATGAACTGGCCAACAACTATCAAAGATGACTCTCGGTGTAATGGGAGAAGCTGAGTTCTCAAATACATTACTGGAACGAAATATTAAAGGTAGAAGTTATGAATTTTACTGGTGACATACTACTACAAGACATTAGCTTTTCCGGCCCCAGGAACAAGCCTCAATGGTGACGTAATTAATAAAGTTAAAGGCATTTCAGGCAGTTATGTCTATAGTTTGCAGTTATTCTGTCCACGGTCCTAAGTGGTCGGTAAGTTCACTTGCTTCCAACGTCTTCACAACACTGATTTCGGAGCGTTGATACACCTCACTACGTGCTCTTATTTTCCCAGCTAACTTTTAGGGAGAAAGTTTATAACGGACAGAGTCAGTAACTTACACTACTAGCCATTAAAATTGCTACACCATGAAGATGACGTGCTACAGACGCGAAATTTAACCGACAGGAAGGAGACACTGTGACATGCAAATGAATAGCTTTTGCAGCGCGGGATTAGCCGAACGTCTAAGACGCTGCAGTCATGGACTGTGCAGCTGGTACCGTCGGAGGTTCGAGTCCTTCCTCGAGCATGGATGTGCGTTCTTGTCCTTAGGATAACATAGGTTAAGTAGTGTGTAAGCTTAGGGACTGATGACCTTAGCAGTTAAGTTCCATAAGATTTCACACACATTTGAACATTTTTCGATTAGTTTTTTAGAGCATTCACACAATGTTGGCGCCGGTGGCGACACCTACAACCGATTTCTGATACACAAACAGCAGTTGACCGGCGTTGCCTGGTGAAACGTTGTTCTGATGCCTCGTGTAAGGAGGAGAAATACGTACCATCACGTTTCTGACTTTGATAAAGGTCGGATTGTAGCCTATCGCGATTGCGGTTTATCGTATCATGACATTGCTGGTCTCGTTGGTCGACATCCAATGACTGTTAGCAGAATATGGAATCAGTGGGATCAGGAGGGTAACAAGGAACGCCGTGCTGGATCCTAACGGCCTCGTATCACCAGCAGTCGAGATGATAGGCATCTTATTCGCATGGCTGTAACGGATCGTGCAGCCATGTATCGATCCATGAGTAAACAGATGGGGACGAATGGCTAAACTTCATTTTTTTTCGGATGAATCCAGGTTCTGTTTACAACATCATGATGGTAGCATCCGTGTTTGGCGACATCGCGGTGAACGCACATTGGAAGCGTGTATTCGTCATCGGCATACTGGTGTATCACCCGGCGTGATGGTATGGGTGCTATTGGTTACTTCGTCTCGGTCACCTCTTGTTCGCACTGACGACACTTTGAACGGTGGACGTTACATTTCAGACGTGTTTCGACCCGTGGCTCTACCCTTCATTCAATCCCTGCGAAACCGTACTTTTCAACAGGATAATGCACGACCGCATGGTGCAGGTCCTGTACGGGCCTTTCTGGATACAGAAAATGTTCGACTGCTGCCCTGGCCAGCACATTCCCCAGATCTGTCACCAATTGAATACGTCTGGTCAATGGTGGCCTAGCAACTGGCTCGTCACAATACACCAGTCACTACTCTTGATGAACTCTGGTATCGTGTTGAAGCTGCATGGGCAGCTGTACCTGTACACGTCATCCAAGCTCTTTTTGAGTCAATGCCCAGGCGTATCAAGGCCGTTATTACGGCCAGAGGTGGTTGTTATAGGTACTGATTTCTCAGGATCTATGCACACAAATTGCGTGAAAATGTAATCACATGTCAGTTCTAGTATAATATATTTGTCCAATGAATACTCATTTATCATCTGCATTTCTTCTTGGTGTAGCAATTTTAATGGCCAGTAGTGTACAATGGTTTGTGGAGATAAGAAATCAGTGGTTGAAACATCTTTCCGGAATGGTGTATTCCCAGCAAACATGTACAGGCAGTTCTGAAATATCGCTACAGTATTAATGTCAGTCAATGAAGTGTTCTTCAGCAAGTCTTTGATTGAACTGAGTCATTTCACAGGACTGTGGCGGTCGCTCCCTTTAAGTGGCACATGTTTTCTTTTCAGATTAGTATTCATGCAATCTTGACGGTACGAGCTAACTTAGCCTCTAACTCTGGATGGAGTCTCCAAAACAAAACGGCAGAGGAATCGTTGCTTCCGATGGGAGCACAAGATGGAACTAGGGTCGTGTTCTGCCTGCCCAGGCCACGTCGTAAAACCCTTGCCGTCTGCACCGGCCGTCCCAACCCGCGCCCGCACAGCTGAACCTCCACGTCTGACAACCTTCTGTTCCACAAAGGACACCCTCTTGCAGCTCTTCCATCGGTCCTCTTCCCACCAAAGATAGTTACCACTGCTCTGTAGATCTGTACATCGTTCAAAATGTTATAAAGGAAAGAAGGAGGGAAATTAGGTTAGGAGTATTACAGTAACTCGGAGTTTACTTTCTTAGTCGGAAACTAAACATACAGCAAAAAATATTTGAATAGAAGAGTTACTTAAGTAACATAGAAAGGTTGCTATTGGAATTTAAGTTTCAGGTTTTACGCCAATGACACAGGTTTCTTGCCTGATCTCTTTGTTTTTGTTGTGTAAAAGACTCGCGGGCGTCCGTCTTTGTAACAGTGTTGCTCCATATCTGATAACTGGCGGAAAAAAAGATATAAAAATGTATAGCAGAACTGTTACAACAGCGAACTTTTAGATGCGCATTTGTTATTGTTGAAAACTGTTTTGGGAAAATACATCTTCATTTATCTTGCAAATGTCTGATAGGGGGAGTCTTTGGGGCCTTGGTACATTTTTCAGATTTTTGCCTCTATCCAGCCCTGTGACAGCAGTTTAAAATATTTTTTTATTCCGTTTTTAAATAATGGAATGCATTTTATGTGTTGTAGTCTTTTTCAAAAATTCCACAAAATACTCCGGAAAATTAAGGTTTTGCAAATGTGAAACCATGTTCCATGGTACAATGTGATCACGAACCTATAAATCAATATTCGATTGGAATTTAAAAGCGTTAAAAGCGAGAAAATCTTCTCAGTACTCTATTTAAAAGTCTATCTTTTACATTATTACTCTACTAAACGTCAATAACCAGTAAGTGAAATCAAATTAAGCAGAAATATTATTAATAATGAGTCACAAGTCAAACTCATTTTAAAACAGAAGCTATTGGAAACTAACTCAGTTTTCTATTTTGAAGTTAAATGAAATTGGTAAGATATTAAAGAAACTCAGTTCACTTGCAATCAGCACATTTTCCGTTTCACGCTACCAGATGGTGCACGACGATAAAGTACGGCTTAACTGTTCACACGTCATATGAGTAGTTATAAAAATATGTAGCATTTTACTTACCATAAAATTCTGTACCTGAAGAAGTAACAATAGATTCCAAATAACTTTAATATAGTACATAGCACTTAAATGAGCAAAACACGAAATACTTAAAAATGCTGCGGAAAACACAATCACACTTCAAATAACAACAAAAATGGTAAAAAATGGTGGAGACTGCTTATGCTGGTCTCTAATGCACATTCCTTCATATGATTCTAAAATCAATCACTAGACTGAAGTTCAGACGGGAAAACATTTGCGTTCCTAGGTTCAACACCCTCTATGTAAAACACTCCCTCCAACTCCCCCCTCCCCCCCCCCCCACCCCCTTCCTCACACACAAACAAGAAATTGTTCTAGAAGCATTTTTAAGAAAAAGATCAGCTACAGAAACAGAGATCCGATTATGCTAGTACATTTTAAAACGCTGCAATTGAACCAATAGCAATAAATTCCAAACTGGAATTCAGAAAGGAAAAGTCAAGAAACACTTGGATTAACTCTATGTGTTTCGAATTCTCAATTTTGTTCGGAATAATTTGAGAGAACAGCAGCCTACTAAGCAATATGTTGAAAATTTAGAATTAACTGGCATCTCTATTGTCAAAGCACCATCTCGTGCAGTTTCTTTCAGTGTCCCAGAGACTATCCAATGCAAAATGAAAGACCAAGTTTGATTCTGTATCTCCTCTGATGTCAAGACACTTATCTGGTAATAAACGTGTGACGTACCGTCAAGTAGGATGCTAACGACCATTGTTTCAAATAAGAGTAGATTTGTAGTTAAGCTGGCTAGATCACGTATAAAGTCCAACAGCAGGTGAAGAATGACTTTATTGATCACAGAGAATGTATGACGCTTTTGGCAATCATTTCCAACTTCAGAAATCCAAGTGTAAAGGTGGCACAAGAACACGAGCGTTACAAGTTGTATGCGTAACATGAGGTGAGAGACCTCACCTATTTAGGTTTCAGTATTTTATCACAACTTTACGAATATCGCGTTGTCGATCGTGACTGTCTGAAACTGCTTTGTATGAACTAAATAATCATTTATAATTGTCTCTTGTTCTGTCTCTGACGTGTAGGCTGTACCTGTTCCAAATTAGGCTTCTGAATCGAAAGTGAAAATAACGTATGCAATGAACGCTAACGCAGAACCGGAAAACGAAAATTTTGCAACGTTTCAAGTACCATTTGATCAAATCCCACCAATAATGACGTCAAGCAATCTTTTCCTAATAAGGATAAGAATGTTGCTCACCAGTTTTAATTTGAGTGACAATCTCCTTAAAATAGATCTTTCGCAGTGGCATAAAAATGAACATTTCGCTAAAGCTTTTTGGTAAAGTGAAATCTGTGAATAGTCCGGCTCAGAGATTTGTCAACTTAATGACGGACTACCATAAATAACATACAAAAAAAATGAGAAACAGAAATCGTATGTTCTTCAGGTTGTATCTAACGATAGCCATACATTTCCATGGCATAAAAAGACATCATCGAAGAATAAAAAATTTTGATTTAAAATATGTATCTCATCATATTTGCCTCACAAATGTTGTAGCGTCAGTGTTTCAATTAATTATCCAACCGTACTCCCATTTTTTACTCTTTATCGTAATTTCACATAAATCATCTTAGACAAGCTGACCTGCCCCATGCTACCTGTTATAAGCTCACGTGCTGTGCACGTGCATAATGGCTCCTTGACCACCATCCAAGTGACAGCTTTTCCAGCAGCGCACATTCTGTATTTCTCTGTAGGTAGCCTCGTTCTGAACGAGGTCACACGGATTCAGATTCCCATAGCTAAGATCACACAATAAATTATTCTTAACGTACAATGTACACCCGGAAATTGCAGTAGCACTTTCATACGCAAAAAGTAACACTCTTTGTGCCGTTTGTATGCAAAGAATAACGCCTTGTGCCTATAACTTACGACGATTATGTTAATCTTGGCGCAGTGAAAACTTTTCTAGAAGTGAGCAAATATCTTAGAATTATAGGACTCACCTATAAATGTTGATTTCAGCAGATGGGTGTAGAGTAATAAAACTTGCCTGTCGCTGAAGTAGATGGCTACCTCCTGACAAGTTGTTAATAAGTTGTTTTTACAAGTTCAGCCATTAGAGTTCTTCGCACAAGTAACACAATGTTTAGCATTTGATTGGTAGCCATATTTATCTAGAATGAAGTCGTAGGCAGCATCATGCACACAAACACATACACAAACACAAACACACACACACACACACGCACACACACACACACACACACACACACACACACACACACACACAAAGCACACGAGCGCCCACACCCACCCACCGAGGATCTGTGGCTGCAAACTAGAAGGAAATGAGGACGAACGCAATTGGTAAAACATACTGAAATGCAGAGAATTCTACTTACAAATCAGAAGAGTTAACGTTATAATTTATTCAGTAGCGCCCTTTAATCACGAACTGTGAATAAAAATGAACTGAAGACACGGTCCCTTGGAATCTAGGTTGTGGCGACATACTATCAACGCACGTTTCGTAGCCAGGAAATACAGAATGCCTGATAATATTGATTCAGACACTTCGTTGACAGCTAAAATACAAAAAAAGAAAAAATTCAGTGTTTAACAGTGCCCCAAGTTACTTTCTTGAAAACTAACTGTGGATGAAGCCTGACCAATAGGCATTACATGCATCGATCAAAAATGATAGTGCGTTGAGAATGGCTAGTTTATTGCTGAAATCTAGATCTGCCAATAAAATTTAAAAAGGAACAGTTTAGCCAGTACTTGGACAATACAGGGCGTAGAATTACGTTCAGGCGAATTCGATCTGCGATGAGGACAGCATCACCCTGGAACGTATCAGTAACCTGATGCTATCCCTTATGTTCAACCTGTGCACGACTGTGGATGATGAAGTAAGTGGGAATAACGTAGCTGCAGAAGATATTGTCTACGTGGGGCACGAAATCGTAAGGAATACGATGGCTAGATCAAATATACACTTAAGAGCCAAAAAAACTGGTGAACCTGCCTAATATCGTGTAGGGCACCCGCGAACACGTATAAGAGCCTCAGCACGATGTGAATACCGTTGGAGGGAACCGACACCATGAATCCTTCATGGCTGTCAATAAATCCATAAGAATACGAGGGGGTGAAGATCTCTTGTGAACAGCACATTGCAAGGCATCCCAGATATGCTCAATAATGTACATGTCTTGGTAGTCTGGTGACCAACGGAAGTGTTTAAACTCGGAAGAGTGTTCCTGGAGCAATTCTGGATATATGGGGTATCGCATTGTCCTGCTGGAATTGCCCAAGTCCGTCGGAATTCACAGTGGACTTGAATGGATGCAGGTGATCAGACAGGATGTTTAAGCACTAGTCACATGTCAGAGTCGTTATCTAGACGTATCAGGGGTCCCTTATCACTCCAACTGTACACGCTACACACCATTACAGTCTCCACCAGCTTGAACAGTATCCTACTGACATGCAGGGTCCATGCATTCGTGAGGTTGTTCCATATCCGTACACGTCCGTACACTCGATACACTTTGAAACGAGACTCATCCGACCAGGCAACATGTTTCCAGTGATCCACGGTGCAATGTTGACGAGCCCAGTCAAGGTTTAAAGCTGTGTGACGTGCAGTCATCAAGGGTACACGAGTGGGCCTTTGGCTCCGAAAGCCCATATCTATGATGTTTTACTGAACTGATCCACGCTGACACTTGTTGATGACCTAGCATTGAAATCTGCATCAATTTGCGGAAGGGTTCACTTCTGTCACGTTGAACGATTCTCATCATTCGTCGTTGGTCCCGTTCTTCAGGATCTTTTTCCGGCCGCAGCGATGTCGAAGATTTGATGTTTTACCGGTTTCTTGATATTCGCGGTACACTCGCGAAATGGTCGCACGTGTAAATCCTCACTTCATCGCTACCTGAGAGATGCTATGTCCCATCGCTCGTGCGCGGACTATAACACCACGTTCAAACTCACTTAAATAATGATAACCTGTCTTTGTAGCTGCAGTAACCGATCTAACAACTGCAGCAGACATTTGTTGTCTTGTACAGGCGTTGACGACCGCAACGCCGTGTTCTACCTGTTTAAATATCTCTCTATTTCAATACGCATGCTTATACCAGTTACTTTGGCGCTTCAGCGTATATGTTGGCACAACATATAGTTATGGTTTTGAAGACTAAGATGAGGAATCTTGCACAGGATCTGTGACCAAACAGGGATATTCTTCTCATGGCAAATAGCAATTCTGTATATGATCATGAGGAGTGGATTACACGTGCAATGTAGAATAAATGGGGAGATTTGCATGGTGTGATAACTGACTTAATAGGAAGTTGCGATAAAAAAATCAAATAATTCACTCAAGCAATAATCGAGTTCGAGACGAATCTCACGTGTAGTGGCCAGCGACCCGCTTCAAAACCAGAAGAAATAACTTACAGAACAAATAATCACTGTCTTGAATTTATTTGCGTAATGTAACCCTGAACAGGACTCAGCTTTAAACGAGACGCAAGTCAATTCAACTGAACAGTCCAACAGATAGGTACCAGTACATATTAATCACTTACAATAACGGCTCTTTATTATTTATTTATTTCGATTCATCCCTCTTCTGACTGATTTGATATGGCCCGCCACGAATCTCTATCCTGTGCCAACCGCCTCATCTCGGAGTAGCACTTGCAACTAACCTCCTCAATTATTTGCTAGATGTATCCCAGTCTCTGTCTTCGTCTACAGTTTTTGTCTTCTACATCTCCATAGAATTTATTCCCTGATACCTTATCAGATGTCCTGTCCATTCTTCTTGTCAGTGATTTCCACATATTCCTTGCGCCTCTGATTCTGGGCAGAACGTCTTCGTTACTTACCTTATCAGTCCACATAACGTTCAACATTCGTCTGTAGCACCACATCTCAAATGCTTCGATTCTCTTCTGTTCCGATTTTCCCACAGTCCATATTTCACTACTGTACAATGCTGCACTCCAGACGTACATTCTCAGAAATTGCTTCCTCAAATTAAGGCCTATATTTGATACTAGTAGACTCCTCTTGGTCAGGAATGCCCTTTTTGTCATTGCCAGTCTGCCTTTGATGTCCTCCTTGCACCGTCTTTCATTCGTTATTTTGCTGCCTAGGTAGCTTAATTCCTTAACTTCCTCTACTTCGTGGTCATCAGTCCTGACGTTAAGTACCTCGCTGTTCTCATTTCTAATCTCATTACCTTCATATTTCTTCGATTTACTCTCAATCCATACTTTGTACTTATTAGACTTTCCATTCCATTCGTCAGATCACACAGTTCTCTATGAGGGGGAAGATTCGTCTGATGCGATAAAAGAAGAAACAGAAGTCTATTTAGAGAGGACAGGGAATACAATATTACACTTAGAATTTAAAAAGAGGTTTGGAGGCAGAAGGGATAGATAACATTCCTTCAGAATTTCTAAAATCATTATGGGGGAAGAGACAACAAAACCACTCTTCCCGTTGGTTTGTAAAATAATAATAATAAAAAAAATTAAAAAAAAGATCACATAATTCCGAAGACTGTAAGAGCGGAAAAATGCGAGAATTATCGTACAATTACCTTAACAACTCATGCATCCAAGTTGCTGACAAGAACAAAACAGGGAAGAAATGGAAAGAGAATTGAGGATGGGTTAGATAACGATCAGTTTGGCTTTAGGAAAGGTAGACGCATCAGAGACGCTATACTAACGTTTCGGTTGAGAATCTATGCAAGACTAAAGAAAAATCAAGACGCGTTCATAGGATTTGTCGATCTGGAAAAAACGTTCGACAGTGTAAAATGGTGTTCAAGTTTCTGAGAAACGTAAAGGTACAGGGACAGATGGGTAATATACAATATGTGAAAAAGCCAAGAGGGAATAATAAGAGTGGACGACCAAGAACGAAGTGCTCCGATTAAAAAGGGTATAAGGCAGGGATGTAGTCTTTCGCCCGTACAGTTCAATCTGTACATCGAAGAAGCGCAGCCGCCGGAGTGGCCGTGCTGTTCTAGGCGCTACAGTCTGGCGCCGAGCGACCACTACGGTAGCAGGTTCGATTCCTGCCTCGGGCATGGATGTGTGTGATGTCCTTAGCTTAGTTAGGTTTAATTAGTTCTAAGTTCTAGGCGACTGATGACCTCAGAAGTTAAGTCGCATAGTGCTCAGAGCTATTTGAACCATTTAAAATCCATCCGCTCTCTCCGCTGATTTGAACAGTGGAATTCCCGTTGCACTCTTAATGTTATAACCCTTGCTTTTAATTTCACCGAAGGCTGTTTTGGCGTTCCTATATGCTGGTCAGTCCTTCCGACAATTATTTATTTTTCGATTTCTTCACATTTTTCATGCAGCCATTTCGTCTTAGCTTCCCTGCACTTCCTATGTATTTCATTCGTCAGTGACTTGTATTTCCGTATTCCAGAAATTTCTCTGAGCATTTTTGTAAGATTTCAGTAGACAACCGCGTGGACTCATGCACAAGAAATATGAGGTGTTGTTTACAGTTGTTTGAAATGAAAAAGGCACAAAATTATGTGAACAAGTCAGGTGGAGGAAGACGTGTCTCAATTCAAGCAAGTAATGGCGACGCCTGAAAATCACATTTAATAACAATAATAATATGGGGCCTACATATAAACCACAGTCCAATCAGTATAATCACCACATGCATATGGACCCAGTATAAACGCTCGCTACAATTATTAACATTTTATAACAGCAAAATAAATGAATGAATTTTTAAACGCTACTAACGCCTGTGCACCTTCTGTATTCAGTGTACACAATAAGACACGTGGTGAACAAATGCTGAATCATTAGAGACATACGAAGTCCACAGGTCATTCATTCAGCAAAAAGTGCATCCGCTATTGAATCCACGGTACGTCAGCACAGTGGACCTTAATTCAAATTTCAGAGCCACAACAGATCGGACATTTCCCAGTCTCGACTGCCGCCATCGGCACTGCTCAATCTTACGGATAAACATTCACTGGCACGGTGCTGCACCCGCGGTCACGCGCTGCCTCAGCTGTTTACATTCACACCGTAACCCCGAATCAACCCCAGCTGCCACCATTCGGCCCTCTCCCGCAAACTCAAAATCTCCTTTTTCGACAAATCCTGAACTCTTATGGTCGGCCACCCGCCACAGATACTCCAGTCTGCGCTATATCGATTCTAAACTCCAAGGACATCGATATAGCTGGCGCAATGTACAGTAAGATTGGAGGAAGGTTTCATTGACGATGAAGGTTGATATTGACGCTGTGAAGCAGTATGCGTAAATTACGGTTTGGTAACTGGATGAAGGCGATACTGTGGAACAGAATGTTATACTGCTGCCACACCATGACGCAAGTTTAGAAATGGCATGAATTGGAAGCATTCTAGAGTAGGATAACGATGTGGTTAAAACGAAATGTACTTCTTTGTGGGAATAGGTAGCTAGGGTCTTTAGGTTTAATTCAGACGGAGCTGCAAGGGAGATCTACAGGACGATGTTTAGTCTTTGGAAGCGGCGCATATTTTGCAAAACAATACTTACAAATCTTATTATGCCCTCAGCAGTGAGAAGTGGAAGTATGGTATTACTAGAATGGATGGCATTATCAATAGGCCAATTGTGTAGAGATATTTTTTTGGCAGAGGGCTTGGCTTTACACATGAAGGAATGGGTGAGGTGGGCTGCTCACGAGTGTTGTAAATGGGAGTGGGGTGAAAATTAGGAGACAGTTTTTGAGAGTGAGGGGTTCTGCAATGGGGGCTCATGGGTGGTTTTCCACAATCAGTGGTGAGACGATTTGTCCATTACGCACAGGTAGGTCTGGGAATCGTATTGGGATTTTGACAGTTCAACTTTGTGATTATGGTAGTAAACCAGAGCTTCCTCTTTAAATACATGGTCTATTATGGAGACATATTCGGGAAATATTCCGATGAGGAAAGCGAGGCCATAGTAATTTTTCATTCAGAGAGCTGTAAGACATCGATGTCAGGCTGGAAGTTCCAAATCCACTTCCTCTTCAGTGATCACAGAGTAGACCTTAGTAATTACAGCGGCGATGGTGGGATGACGGTGAGGAGGTTGTGATCGTTTGCCTGCGAGTGTTAATAATCAGAGGAACTAGCTGGACATTTTGAGACTGAAGACAATACATAGAAGTTTACGGTGGAGATCGGCCTGAAAATTCGAATTGTATGATTTGACTGGGACTGAAACTTTCCTGGGAATTATTTGCATCATGGTAAAGCTATCGAAACACCAGGAACTGGGAGCACGTTGAAGCATTGTTCTGCTCATGTTAACACAAAGTCTTCCGTCACAAAGATATGGTAATTTATTTTATTGTAGGTCACTTCCGCTGCGTATTGTTCTCGTTTGTGCTGTCACTTTTAAACTATTTGCTTACCAGACAACTGTAAGCTTGACTACTTGTCTTAAGTTTTATGTTCGCTGCCGTATGCTACTGGCTAGATAGTTCATTAGCTTGTCTTCAGTCACTTCAGGTACCGCTTGAAAACGGCACAATAACCGAAATTTGACCCAATAGTGGAAAATAAACAATAATTACAGTCGATGGTGTAAATGTCAATCCAAAACTTTTGTAAAACTGTGTTACTTGTCCGAAGGAAACTAATTAAATGATAACTCTTGCAAGCGGTATGGAAGCATTCAAAAAATTCTTAGGAATTGTGGAACCCGATTCAAAGAAAAATCATAGGACAGAAAGAGGAGGGAAGCACCATCGGCACAAATGACTAAACATAAGTGAAGGTGATGAGGATGTCCAACTCTTTCAGAAGTATACATAGCAGATTGATTTAAAACTTCGTACCCGAAAATACGGATACCTCCCTTACTCGGGAGGATGCACATACACATACGTCGTAACATTCTAGTTTGCCAATAACGTGCCTTCAGTCTTACCAAACTCCAGAATACTATTTCTGTAAGTCGAGTAGATGGAATCGAGTTTCGATCCGGTTCTCAGTTTTTACTTTGCCCAGACGGGTAAATATTAATAAAGGTGTTCACAGACTCTGCCTAGCGTACGGACTGAACACTTTGTTGAAGCACAATTCAAATAACAACTGAATTTATGTAACACAATGAAGATTCTCTTAATCTCCACGCAGGAATTGAAAAGAAATAAAACAGCAATAAAAACAGGTTTGTAGATCGAACTAGAAAATTAATACAGCAGATTTTAAGGTGAGCACTTACAAAGAAAACCAAAGAAATCGACAGGCTAAAGACATATTTGAATATACCGGGTGTCTCTCCCTAGAGTCGTCGGGTGCATTTTCTCTAGAGTTTCGGCAAATATTTACAATTCCGTTTCTGCATTGGGTAGATGCAGTCAGCCCAAATAATCACTGCTCGTAACGTTTTTCATGCAACGCTCAGTGCCAACAGAAATAGCATCGGTTTGTTTCCCATTACAAACAAAATTATTTTCAAATCGGAATCTTACGTGTCCATTCAGTAGATCATTCCCAAATTAGTCTAGTTCAATATTCATTTAATCGGTGTGCATTAAAGGGGCCGTAAAACACGAAGAATGAACTGCAATCCGGCAGTGACTGAATAGTGCTGCATGGCAGTCAGCGCGAGCCAGGGCAGTGCTGTCTCTTCCGGGGTACCGGTTAATGTTCGGGTTTTAATGTCCCTTTTAATACATATCGATAAAACAAATATCGCACTAGACTAACCTACGACCGCTCTATGAACGGGCACGTATAAGATGGCTTTAAAAATAATTTTGTTCGTAACGGAAAACAGACGCTTTTCGTCAACACTGGTACTCGTATGAAAGGTGCGATGAGCACTGTTTCTTTGGGATGACTCCAGCTACTCTACGCAAAGACAAAATTACAAATATCTCCTGAAACATCAGTGAAAATGCGTCTGACGTCTCCTGGGAGAGACACCCAATATGCTCAAATTTATCTTTACGTTGTCGATTTCTAAGTTTTTTTATGAGTGCTCACTAGGCACGGTCATATAGGACGTGATACGTCCTTACTTTTCTCCAATCTGTAATGGGACTAACCAGACAATGGAAAGATCAGTGTGAAATAAGTTGTGTCTTTTTTGTATCTAGCTCAAAGAGTTGTGGAAGGTACAAGTGGTAACGAGAGATTGAAAAATGTTTATTGCCAGATGGAGATCGAACTTTTTACGAGGGACGTTCAATGAGTAATGCAAAATATTTTTTTCTGAAAGTAGCTTGGCTTTACTGGGAATTCCAGTACACCATATTATTCCCCAATCTTTTGGCTACAATTTAATTTTTCAATACAATCAGCGCTCAATTCTACGGCGATACGCCATTTACTGGGAGGGCCTTCACGGCCGCATGGTACCATTCTACTGGTCGACGCCAGAGTTGGTGCAACAACAACCTTATTTAATTAGTTCTAAGTACTAGGGGACTGATGACCTTAGAAGTTAAGTCCCATAGCACTCAGAGCCGTTTGAACAACAACCTTACCGTCGTCTACGTACTGCTTCCCGCGGAGTGCATCCTTCATTGGGACAAACAGATGAAAGTCAGAAGATGTGAGATCCGAGCAATAGGGTGGATGGGAAAGAATAGTCCAGTGGAATTTTCTAAGCTCCTCTTGAGTGCGGAGACTCGTGTAAGACCTTGCATTCTCATGGAGAAGTTCGTTTGCATTTTTGTGACGACGAATATGCTGAAATCGTTTCTTCCGTTTCCTGAGGGTAGCACTATACTTTCGGAGTCGATTGTTGCACCATTATGGAGGAAAACAAACAAAATAACCCCTTCAGAATCCCGGTCGAGGATCCAGCTTTGAACTTTTTCTTCAAAGAAGAAGCAGAGTGTTGCCACTCCACGGATGGCCGTTTTGTTTCTGATTCGAAGTGATAAACCCATGTTTCATAGCCTCTGACTTCGTTCGACGAAAAACTGTCATCAGCAGCTTCTGTTAGGCGGCGGAGCACCCACCTGGCACACTCCTTCGAGAACCCCAAGTAGTGGACGAGTGCGTCAACACAACCAACAGAGATGTTCAACTGATCGACGACGTGTTTGATCGTGATCCGTTTATCACTTCCAATGAGAGTGTCTACACGTTCCAACACTGCAAGAGTCACAGATGTGCGCAGCCGGGCAGCATCCCAGAAATAGGACAGGTTTGAGTGACCTGGTTGCGATGCTAACAGACGTGTCGCCCAAGGGCTCATCGTACTTTTGTTCACTGCCACGTCTATGAATATCTGCTATGCTCTGGTTTCCCGCCAGAAGAAACTCAATGACAGCTCTCTGCTTGTAACTCATCTCTGTTACAGACGCCATTTTGGAAGATACATATAGCGTAGCCACCTATGGGCACTTGATGAAACTATGATGGTTATAGCGGGAGTATTCCACGATGTCCCACGACAAATTTCACATTTCTTCATCAGAATTAGTTGAGAAAAAATATGTTGCATTACTCATTGAACACCCCGCGTAATATAATTTGAGACGTGCCAGTTCAATCATCATGCCAAGTTACTTGATTTAATGTTATTCAAAAGAGTGTAAGAGAACAACAAAAGTTGAAAGAGTGATGTCAGTGAAGGTGATCGAAGTCCGATAAAGACTAATGTTAAGACGACGAATATAATCCGAGGCATAAAACAATGGGAGATTAGAAGAAATACTGTAGTGCTGGAAAAGGAATTTGATGGAATCGAATGAGAGCAACCACATGTTTATGCCATGATGACGGGTAAAGAGCACGAGTACCGTAATAGTGATTAAGCATGATTTCAACCTCAGCAAGTACGAAATATTTATTGTTTTGAAATCCACTCTCCTGGTGCCGGACGTATATGATTCCCTAGTATAATCATATAAGAGGCTTTTGGTCCTTGGACAGAATGAGAAAAGACTCGTTGCAGTGCAATCCTAGCGTAAACTGACGGGTCGTTATCATAAAACTTGTAATATTAGTAATTTTCGCGTCACAAACCTTAATATACGCACAATAGTAAACGCCTGGTGGCCTAAAGTTATCGAACAATTGTAAAGTAAAAGAAATGAACCATTGCATAGCAGCGACAGAATCTATTATTCTTTATCTTAGCCGTTCTTGCGCGGTTCCTGTAAATCTCTATATTCATTTATCGATTAATGATATAAAAAAAGAATTCTGTTGTTTCAAGACAAATGAGGCATTCGGCGCGTCACCTTTTACTGTTTGTATTCCATGAAAGGCGGACGTGGACTTGCTGCGTTCCGCATCGGTATTTTATATTTCATGTGAAAATATTCAATAAATGTGCTAATTGTTATTTTTTCAATCAGAAAACATGTAGTTTCTTGTAATTGATTACGAACAGACAGCATCAAGAGGACATTTTGACTGTTATGTATGAAGTATTTAACCACAATGGTCATCTATTTTAATTTAATTTGAAAAGGTACGTAGCATTAAAGAAACGTGTGTTAAAGATAAGTGTGCTTATTTTAGTAAATTAACCTTGATGATTTCCATCTCCTCATTTACTTGAATGATCATTATTTTGTGTTCGTTCATCACCAGAAATTACGATCACGCTGATGGGTCGAACGCAGCATGAGGCAGAAGGAACGTTATCGTTTTCCTATTATTTCTGAATCAACTCTTTTTTTTAATTGTGTAGTGTTGCATTTCTTTTGAAGTCTATAAATCTTCTGGTCCGTCGTGTTGTTCCGGGTATGACTACATCGCGACTGTAAAAATGCACAGAAATGATAATGTTTCTTCCGAACGATCTCAAATAAATCAATCTGCTACTCCTATTCAGGTATTTAATGCTCAACGTATGTTATTATTATAGCGTAATCAATCCCTGATTCTGTTGCCAAGTGGCCCACCAAAATATTCGCTTTTTCGACACTTTTCAAAAAAATATGAAATAACAGTTCTTTTTCTTTTCGTCCCCCAAGAGCAACGCTACAAAGTGAAAAGTATTGTAAAACAAGAAAATTTCATGGCTGTTCTCCAATTGGGTGTGATGTTGAAAGCAACGGATAAAAAAACGAGCTCTGGAGGGACAGATTCGTTACAGTTTAATGGCACATAGCTGGAGGTCCAATACGGAAAACCGAATGAACAGGAAAAGGGTGAGAGAGTGGGGTAGATAGCGATGGTGCGTTACATTTCGGGAGTTACTGACGGCGAGGTGTGGAGTGTAAGGGGTAGAAAGCATTTTACGGAAGAATCGGTAAGCGCCTACCCTCCGCGGCGCTCCATTTATTTAGCAGCAGCAGCAGCAGAGGGGGAGAGAGCTCGTGGCGCACCCCTGGTTTTTTACGCAGGCCCCGCTCAGCGACGTCAGCGCAGTTAACAACCGGCTGGCTACCTGCCTCAGCCGCAGCCGACAGCTGACTGCGCACTCTGAGCCTCTCCCCTCAGCCAACGGTCGTCGCCCCTGCACCTCCAACACCTGCCCGCTCACACAGTTTTCTGCCAGGAAACTATCGGGGGGGTTCCAAATCAGTTGGAGCAGTGATAAAATGCTGACATTTTATTTCTTTTATGTACACTAAAAACTGGAAAGCTTTGTCGACAGATGTGTGAACCTGGTAACTGTGCCTAAGTCGGCGCCAGAAAATGCTGTTGATTGGAAGAACTGGACATCTGGTAATTCAGAACAGAATTCAGCATTGATAGGAACAATACCTCTATATCACACTCAGAATTTAAAAGGAAACAGAAGTGATTGCGTTCCCCAAGGTAGTGTTATAGGCACTTTGCTGTTCCTTATCTATATATACGATTTGGGAGACAACCTGAGCAGCCGTCTTCGGTTGTTTGCAAATGGAGCTTTCGTTTATCGACTAATAAAGTCAGCGGAAGATCAAATGCGACCCCGGTAGCTGAATGGGTCAGCCCGCACGGTAGCTCAGCGTGTTCGGTCAAAGGGTTAACTACACTCTGTAATAAAAAAAATGAGTTAATCGATCAACAACGAACTTAAACGTATGTCTTACGATGTCTGCCCCGAGCAGATGCAACGAACAAAAGCGAACAATATGAGATATATGAGATTTAACAAAAAAAAAAAAAAAAAAAAAAATGGTCGGAGCGACGGAATATCAATCCTAAGGGCCCGGTATCGATTCCCGGCTGGGTCGGAGATTTTCTCCGCTCAGGGACTGGGTGTTGTGTTGTCCTAATCATCCTCATTTCATCCCCATCGACGCGCAACTCGCCGAAGTGGCGTCAAATCGAAAGACTTGCACCAGGCGAGCGGTCTACCCGATGGGACTTTTTTTAATCAGAAAATCAAAACAAAATGCAAAACGATTTAGAAGAAATATCGGAATGGTGCGAAAAGTGGCAGTTGACCGTAAATAACGAAAAGTGTGAGGTCATCCGCATGAGTGCTAAAAGAAATTCATTAAACTTCGGTTACACCATAAATCAGTCTAATCGAAAAGCCGTAAATTCAACTAAATACCCAGGTATTATAATTACGAACAACTTAAATTGGAAGGAATACACAGAAAATGTAGTGGGAAAGGCTAACCAAAGACTGCGTTTTATTGGCAGGACACTTAGAAAATGTGACAGACCTACTAAAGAGACTGCCTACACTACGCTTGTCCGTCCTCTTTTAGAATACTGCTGCGAGGCGTGGGATCCTTACCAGATAGTCAGAAAAACACTTGATTCTTTCTTTGGTCGTGACAACAGGGCAGTCAAAAAATACTAATTTGCAGAATACACGCAGCCGAAGCGGCCTAAAATGTTGACTGATCTTTCTAGTACATTTGCTGTCTGTCACCAAACATCAAAGTGCTTGTCTAAACTAGCTGGTAGTCCCACATGCCAGCCGTGACCATGATTGTAAAACAAAGTCCAATGGTGAGACAGGTCAAAAAACAGCAACACTGTAAACATGATCAGGCCTCAAAAGAATATTAGTTAACATATAATAATTATTCAGAACCAAATCAGATTCAAAACAGATAGTAGAATGGGCAAGTCCCAAGAAAGCCAATTAAAGCAAGCTACAAACAATGGAAATAAAGCAGCTTTAAAATTTACCCCGTGACCTTCATCATTACTATAACAAAAAATCGTTAACAACCTTTGTGGACGAATTACGGGAAAATGGGGCAGTCAGGGTTGGCCAAAGTACACTTACCAGCAGATGACTTACATAACAGTACACTTTAAAAATTGGTTGTCTTAGCGACACATTAAACCAGTGGGAGCGATTTCGTATAATAGCTTATTATGTATCACATGACGGCTTGCTAATAAAAAAGTAGGTAGGCCTACTCAAAACGAACACCTTTAATAACGTTAGCGCTACGAACTATCATTAGCCTTCACAGGAACTCAAACATCGAAAATGAATAAACGGTGTTTAAATAGTGAAAGTCTCATACAGGCATGCTACTTTTGATATCAAAATTGCTTACAGCTTTCAACATGCTTTCCTTCACCCTTTACACGGCTGGTGAGTTCTACAACAACATTTTTCAGTGCTGAAGTGTTGAATGCGTTTAATTTCACCAACTGTTATTCGCCTGTTGTCTCCCAGTTGTGAACGTCAGTGTTCTTTCTGGATACACAACCTTTATTTCAAATAATTTAGTTAGTAATCACCGGCGGAGCCTCTGTTGCATGGTAAATAGTTATTCAGTAATAGCTGCGCCGTCATGGGCGCCTTGCCACCGTTCGCCCAGCTCCCCCCGTCAGAGGATCGAGTCCTTCCTTGGGCATGAGTGTGTGTGTTGACCTTAGCGTAAGTTAAAGTTGGATTAAGCAGTAGTGTGTAAGTCTAGGGACCGATGACCTCGGCAGTTTAGTCCCATAGGACCTTACCATACATTTCCAAATTTAATTCAGTAATAGTTGTTGCTACTTGTATTCTGTGGGCATTTTGTGCGAGGACCTAAGACAAATTAATCTTACATTTCCTGGGGCAAGGTGAAACATAAAGTCTCAGTGTGTCTCATTAATATGCCACTATCTCTAGAACTAAATAGTTTCTTTACAGCTTGTCCCAGATCTTATACTGTACGATGTAAGACGATCGCATCCATCTAATAGTAAATAATGTCACAGTGACGTAGTATTGCGCCGTCCTATAGCGGGTACTATATGTATACTGAAACGCCGGATTAACGGTCGCAGGTTCGAATCGTGCCTTGAGCATGGATTTGTGTGATGTCCTTAGGTTAGTTAGGTTTAAGTAGTTCTAAGTTCTAGGGGACTGATGACCTCAGATGTTAAGTCTCATAGTGCTCAGAGCCATTTGAACCATTTAACTACAACGATCCTGTAAGCGACGAGTTAGTACGCTCTACAGCAGTATTCTATGTACCAAACCTAGGTTTTCCTTCCTATGATTTCCATAATCATCTGCTGCAACAAAATTATTTGCAGTACCCTGCATCAACAGTATTTCAGTGACTAACAGCCTGAGAAAGAGAAATGTACATCTGGCGATTGTGAATGCAGTGCCCAGTACTGCATTTCAGGGAGAAGCTTTAGGAGCAATTTGTTTTCTGCAAGGAAGCGGAAAACAAGATTTCTACCTTACGTACTATTGTGTTCCATGCAAGCTATGTACATTCGAAGAACGGTGAGAACGGAAGTCCTTGGCTCTGGACAAACTCCACATCAATACCCTCATGTCACGAAGCTAAGGGGTTTTCGAAAGGCACGAAAATGTGCTGTACCACAGAGGAACTGTGCAGGCTGAACTGTAGCAGCACAATGTGGAAATACGTGACGCAAGTCGTAAGCCAGCAGCAGGCTGCAGTAGTAACGGATTGGTGCCAATTTATCGTCAGTGACTAATGTTAATGTAAATTTTTAGTTATTACTGATTTGACTCTAATTCTGAGTTCAGATATACTAGCTACAATTTATTTTCAAGATCATGTACATTTCTTCGTTCAAAGAGGTGGACTAAAAATGGCTCTGAGCACTATGGGACCTAACTGCTGGGATCATCAGTCCCCTAGAACTTAGAACTACTTAAACCTAACTAACCTAAGGACATCACACACATCCATGTCCGAGGCATGATTCGAAACTGCGACCGTAGCGGTCGCGCGGTTCCAGACTGTAGCGCCTAGAACCGCTCGGACACTCCGGCCGGCAAAGAGGTGCACTGTTACACTTAGATTAAAGTGCTGGTTCATACCTTGAACACAGAACACCAAATTCGTACGACTATTATTACAGTCGTGTCTGTCTTCATAGCTCATTGACAATCCGGCTTCGCATGAGGGAGAATAGTTTCTGCCTGTTCCCATCTCAATCGTAGTGCGGCGAGAGCTTCCTTGTTTGTCCTCAGTGTCGTGTGAGTCGTTGTGTGCGTCACATCATTGTTTGTCTCTCAGCGCCACGTGTTTGTGACACAATTTTGATGCAGCGTTGTCTTGTGCCGTGATGTCGTTTGTGGTTCCCAGGAACATTCCATGTGCAGCAACCGTCAGTTTTAATTCTGTCAAGTCCACGCGGCACGTGCAGTCAAGTTCCTTAGAAATTCGTGATTGGCTTGCAGATACGATCAACGTAACTTCAGAACAGTTCATAAGGTGTACTTAGATTCTAAATCGTATGTGTTTTATGTCAAGTTTCTAGACCTGCTTCAGGTTGACTGGCTCCTTTTGGGGCACAGACAACATGTCCATTTCACTCATCGTGATGGCTCTAATAGTATGGTTATTCTGATGAATCAGGAGGTGGAATATACGAATATTAGGGTCTGTAACGTTCGACCCGAAATTGATGACAGTTTCCTCAAGACCGTCCTGAGTCAGTTTCGGACATACGGAATAGGCGATGATAATGCTTGTCTGTTAACACCTTTTACATCTTTATAGTGGAGTTCGATCCTTGGACAAGGTGATCAAACGGTATATTCTCTTTCATTTGCACTTTTGTGGCTACCGGGTACATATAACTTACACAGGAGAGGAAGGGACCTGTTTTAATTGTAACGAGAATGGACACCTCCGTACAAATGTATGAATTCAGAAAAGTTTATGAAATCACTTTGCCGGCCGGAGTGGCAGAGCGGTTCTAGGCGCTTCAGTCCGGAACCGCGCGACTGCTACGGTCGCAGGTTCGATTCCTGCCTCGGGCATGGATGTGTGTGATGTCCTTAGGTTAGCTAGGTTTAAGTAGTTCTAAGTTCTAGGGGGCTGATGACCTCAGAAGTAAAGTCCCATAGTGCTCAGAGCCACAAATGCCTGCTCCATGTCACGGTTTTAAAATCCGCTGACTTTAGTGGACCTGGTTCTTCAAGTGACAACCATTGTGTCTAACCAAGTTTCTGAGGGGCAATACGAACTAGTGCGTGATAGTCCTAGCTCATTTCCGCCGTTAACCTCGCGCAGGAACTTTGCCGCTGTAGCTTCCGTGCTGCCACGATTCCTCTTCGCTTCTTCGCTTTACTGAAAAGATTCCAGTGGAGGACGCCTCTAACCTCTCCGAGTCCACACCGAATGATAACATGTCAGCTGCTGTTCAAGATTCAAAAGCGTCCAGCACTCCCTTCGAGCCGCGCCTCACTAGCCGAGCGGTCTGAGACGCTGCAGTCATGGACTGTGCGGCTGCTCCCGGCGGAGGTTCGAGTCCTCCCTCGGGCATGGGTGTGTGTCTTTGTCCTTAGGATAATTTAGGCTAAGTAGTGTGTAAGCTTAGGAACTGATGACATTAGCAGTTAAGTCTCATAAGATTTCACACACATTTGAACAACTCCCTTCGACCTGAGTCAGCCTCTTCGGAATTACGTGAGGATAGACCTGTTCCGGAGCTTCGTACTACATCGACGGACTTGCCGCGCATCTCTGAGTCTCTAACGTATTTCCATCCTCTTCTGGGCTCCCAGATGGGGAAAGCACGCCATAGCCCGCTGTTGGTCAGAGCCAGATCTGCAGAAGTGCGTCAACCTAACACATGCTGTCGGTAAAAGGCGTGCCGTTGACTCTCAGAAGCCGTGCCGTCTACCTGTGGAAGGGTGGGGTGTATCCTCTATACCTGGTACTGAATTTCCGAAAGATCGCCGCACGTTTCCTCATGCGGCAGTCGCCTTCCGCTCAGCCGCAACAAACAGCGTTTTCAACCTGAGCGCGTGGCATCGCTAAAAAGGAAAGAATAGAAAGAGGGTGGAAAAGAGGGATCCTTCTCTTTTCATTATATTTATCCCTTGATTCTGCCCTGGACTGTGATACAAGTCTTTAAAGGTCACTCTCAAGTAATAAACTGCATAGTTTTGGTAATAAATAGATGCTGGCCTATACCTTTCCTACCTTTACAGTCAACAGAATTAGTTACGAGCTAAGACTTGAGGAGATGCGTCAATTTGTTTACTATTCAAGTGCAGTCATGATCTTTTTGCAAGAAGTGTTATCTGACCACATTTCAATTCAAGACTTTTATACTTTCTTTAATGTTGTTCCTGAACTATCTACTGGCACTCGTTATTTCAAAGAGAGGGAATACCACTGACTGACTTCGAAGTTCTTGGTAATGGACGAGGAATATGCTGCATTTTTTGTGACCTACTATAATTCTTATTTGTGCCCCTTCAGGATCTGGACGCTCCACAGATCGCTCGAATTTCCATATGAAAAGGATATAACTAATTTATTTTGTAAAATTTCGTAGTAACTTCTCTTAGACGGAGATTTGAATTGTGTTTTGCGTCCTGTGGATCAGTAAGGAACCAGATAATTTGGTGCGCTCTTCGCAATTACGCGATGCTTGGATCTCTTACTATCGTACCCACGTCAGATATAAGCATTTTACAGCTACTTCCAACAACAGACTCGATCGCTTTTATATTTCTGACTCTTTATGTGGACAGCTATTAGCGGTGGACGAGATACCCACTTGTTTCACTGATCTTGCTGTACCTTAGCTCATGCGCCGCAACCAGTAAACCTGTGTCGCCTCCCTGGGTGTTGAACACATCTCTCTTTAAGGATTCTTCCCTCGAGATTATCCTTCGAGAGGTTTGGGCCCGCAGCTCGCGTTCGCTGTAACGTTATCCTTCTCTCGTGGAATGGGGGCCAGGGAATGAAAAACCATCGCCCAGCAAAGCGTTAACGCGTTATGGTGCTGAGAGGGCGAGGGATCTCCACCTGACACAGGAATTTTATTATTCCGTCTTGCGACAGCTTTATGAAGGCGCCAGACAAGCTCCCTTGCGGATTATCTCTCGGTTAAGGCGAAGCTTCTTTAGTTAATAGGGTAATAAATGGAAGGACTCAAGATGCGATCAAAACTCCTCTCATTCCTACGATACGAACCGATTTCGTTATATCACCTTACCCTCTTGCGGATGCGTTGGAACAGAGCATTTGTCGCGTCGCTCACTCACACTCATGGTTTTGTACTGACGTCCATATTTGAGATTTCCACAGCGATGTGCAATTATTTTATCGACCTTTTTGTCATACCTGCTACTGATGCGATTGCGCCTGATGGAGTTACTCCTCTCCTGGACTGCGTCGTTACTCCAACATTAGATGACGAATTTCTGACTGATTTAATCGCGATGATATACATCGCCTTATTGTTCGTTCACAATCGCAAAAATCGGCAGGACTCGACGGAATTCATAAGTAATTTACTGTACAGTTTTGCCTATTATAGGTGATGCCATTCCTTCGCAGGTAAATAAGGAGATCCAAGGCGGAGGCGGAGGGAGGGCGATGGTGGATTCCTGACCCCTTCAAGGTTGGTAAACTCATTCTAGACTACCGGACGTCCAGACATTGATAAATTCCGCCCGATCAAACTACTTAATTTCGATTACAAAATTGTAGCCCGGGAGGGGGGGGGGGGGTGGTTAATAGCCGTTTCTCGATATAGCTAGACAATATTCTTGCCCTTCGTCAAAGCTGTGGACGTTGTCTCGGTGAGTGCACCGACTTCTGTCTCCGGAGCCTTGCTATTTATTGATTTTAATAAGACATTTGCTCGTGTCAGTCACGGTTTCTTGTTGCAGTTGCACAGCGTGACCAGTCTCAACCATAATGCGTCAAACATTATCCAATCTTCTTACTGATATTCAAGCATCTGTCGTAGTGAATGGACAACTTACTCTCCAGATCACCATCCGACTCGCTTACCACAGAGAAGCCACCTCTTCTAGTATAAATCGAGCAAAAAAGAATAAGGTCAAATAGCGATAATGTGATATATTGACAGTAACGTGATATGGATAATATTACAAGTAATAATGATAATGCAATTTATACTACATTCTGCACTCACAGCTATTTCTTACCTGATTTTGGTGCAGGTCGGAGAGAGAGAGTTTTGAACAGCGCTGCCTCTGTTCACGATTATGTTCAGGAGGAATAATGTCAGAGTACGCAAAGGTGGTTTGACACTGACGTTTAACCCTGATTGCCTTCACGCAGTCTGATTCTTCGATACAAATACCTAAGAGACCTAACTGAACATTAAAAAAAAAGGGAAAATGGATGCACGAATGTGGGTTTTGGTAATGGTTATCAAATATGAGATTGAGTACATTAGTAGCCTCCTGAAAACAACCGAGATACCGCTATAAAGAGCTGACCCCTAACATAGCTAGCATACATAAAAAAAACTGAGGTTACTTAAAGAAAAGAATAGAAAGAAAAAGACTTTATTATGACTCATCAATATATTCTAAAACAATCCATACCACTGAACGTAAACAGATATCTAAGGAACATACAACTTATATTTGATATTTCTTTCACACATTTCGTGCTACAACAATGTCCTGTTTTGTCTCTCCAATATCTTCTTGAAATTAAATGTCCTTGCTTGATCGTGAGCATTTCTTTGCGTCACACGGTTTTTCGAAGATTTACATTTTTTAGAACACAAAATATAGTATAACTTGTAGCGGTGCCACACTGCACTTCTTCACATGTCGGCAACGAAACAGTAAAAGGTAATCAAGTCATTAGAACTATTGATGTTGTTGTTGTCTTCAGTCCTGAGACTGGTTTGATGCAGCTCTCCATGCTACTCTATCCTGTGCAAGCTGCTTCATCTCCCAGTACCTACTGCAACCTACATCCTCGGGAATCTGCTTAGTGTACTCATCTCTCGGTCTCCCTCTACGATTTTTACCCTCCACGCTGCCCTCCAACGCTAAATTTGTGATCCCTTGATGCCTCAAAACATGTCCTACCAACCGATCCCTTCTTCTAGTCAAGTTGTGCCACAAACTTCTCTTCTCCCCAATCCTATTCAATACCTCCTCATTAGTTACGTGATCTATCCACCTTATCTTCAGCATTCTTCTGTAGCACCACACTTCAAAAGCTTCTATTCTCTTCTTGTCCAAACTAGTAATCGTCCATGCTTCACTTCCATACATGGCCACACTCCAAACAAATACTTTCAGAAACGACTTCCTGATACATAAATCTATATTCGATGTTAACAAATTTCTCTTCTTCAGAAACGCTTTCCTTGCCATTGCCAGTCTACATTTTATATCCTCTCTACTTCGACCATCATCAGTTATTTTACTTCCTAAATAGCAAAACTCCTTTACTACTTTAAGTGTCTCATTTCCTAATCTAATTCCCTCAGCATCACCCGATTTAATTTGACTACATTCCATTATCCTCGTTTTGCTTTTGTTGATGTTCATATTATATCCTCCTTACAAGACACTGTCCATTCCGTTCAACTGCCCTTCCAAGTCCTTTGCCGTCTCTGACAGAATTACAATGTCATCGGCGAACCTCAAAGTTTATACTTTGTCTCCATGAATTTTAATACCTACTCCAAATTTTTCTTTTGTTTCCTTTACTGCTTGCTCAATATACAGATTGAATAACATCGGGGAGAGGCTACAACCCTGTCTCACTCCTTTCCCAACCACTGCTTCCCTTTCATGCCCCTCGACTTTTATGACTGCCATCTGGTTTCTGTACAAATTATAAGTAGCCTTTCGCTCCCTGTATTTTACCCCTGCCACCTTTAGAATTTGAAAAAGAGTATTCCAGTCAACATTATCAAAAGCTTTCTCTAAGTCTACAAAATTCTAGAAACGTACGTTTGCCTTTTCTTAATCTTTCTTCTAAGATAAGTCGTAAGGTCAGTATTGCCTCACGTGTTCCAACATTTCTACGGAATCCAAACTGATCCTCCCCGAGGTCCGCATCTACCAGTTTTTCCATTCGTCTGTAAAGAATTCGCGTTAGTATTTTGCAGCTGTGACTTATTAAACTGACAGTTCGGTAATTTTCACATCTGTCAGCACCTGCTTTCTTTGGGATTGGAATTATTATATTCTTCTTGAAGTCTGAGGGTATTTCGCCTGTCTCATACATCTTGCTCACCAGCTGGTAGAGTTTTGTCATGACTGGCTCTCCCAAGGCCGTCAGTAGTTCTAATGGAATGTTGTCTACTCCGGGGGCCTTGTTTCGACTCAGGTCTTTCAGTGCTCTGTCAAACTCTTCACGCAGTATCGTATCTCCCATTTCGTCTTCATCTACATCCTCTTCCATTTCCATAATATCGTCCTCAAGTACATCACCCTTGTATAAACCTTCTATATACTCCTTCCACCTTTCTGCCTTCCCTTCTTTGCTTAGAACTGGGTTACCATCTGAGCTCTTGATATTCATACACGTGGTTCTCTTCTCTCCAAAGGTCTCTTTAATTTTTCTGTAGGCAGTATCTATCTTACCCCTAGTGAGATAAGCTTCTACATCCTTACATTTGTCCTCTAGCCATCCCTGTTTAGCCATTTTGCACTTCCTGTCGATCTCATTTTTCAGACGTCTGTATTCCTTTTTGCCTGCTTCATTTAGTGCATTTTTATATTTTCTCCTTTCATCAATTAAATTCAATATTTCTTCTGTTACCCAAGGATTTCTAGCAGCCCTCGTCTTTTTACCTACTCTGCTACCTTCACTACTTCATCACTCATAGCTACCCATTCTTCTTCTGCTGTGTTTCTTTCCTCCATTCCTGTCAATTGTTCCCTTATGCTCTCCTTGAAACTCTGTACAACCTCTGGTTCTTTCAGCTTATCCAGATCCCATGTCCTTAAATTCAAACCTTTCTGCAGTTTCTTCAGTTTTAACCTACAGGTCATAACCAATAGGTTGTGGTCAGAGTCCTCATCTGCCCCTGCAAATGTCTTACAACTTAAAACCTGGTTCCTAAATCTCTGTCTTACCATTATATAATCTATTTGATACCTTTTAGTATCTCCAGGGTCCTTCCACGTATACAACCTTCTTTCATGATTCTTAAACGAAGTGTTAGCTATGATTAAGTTGTGCTCTGTGCAAAATTCTACCAGACGGCTTCCTCTTTCATTTCTTAGCCCCAATCCATAATCACCTACTATGTTTCCTTCTCTCCCTTTTCCTACTGACGAATTCCAGTCACCCATGACTATTAAATTTTCGTCTCCCTTCACTATCTGAACAATTTCTTTTATTTAATCGTACTTTTCTTCAATTTCTTCATCATCTGCAGAGCTAGTTGGCATATAAACTTGTACTACTGTAGTAGGTGTGGGCTTCGTATCTATCTTGGCCACAATAATGCGTTCACTATGCTGTTTGTAGTAGCTTACCCGCATTCCTATTTTCCTATTCATTATTAAACCTACTCCTGCATTACCCCTATTTGATTTTGTGTTTATAACCCTGTAGTCACCTGACCAGAAGTCTTGTTCCTCCTGCCACCGAACTTCACTAATTCCCACTATATCTAACTTTAACCTATCCATTTCCCTTTTTATATTTTCTAACCTACCTGCCCGATTAAGGGATCTGACATTCCACGCTCCGATCCGTAGAACGCCAGTTTTCTTTCTCCTGATAACGACATCCTCCTGAGTAGTCCCCGCCCGGTGATCCGAATGGGGGACTATTTTACCTCCGGAATATTTTACCCAAGAGGATGCCATCATCATTTAATCATACAGTAAAGCTGCATGTCCTCGGGAAAAATTACGGCTGTAGTTTCCCCTTGCTTTCAGCCGTTCGCAGTACCAGCACAGCAAGGCCGTTTTGGTTAATGTTCCAAGGCCAGATCAGTCAATCATCCAGACTGTTGCCTCTGCAACTACTGAAAAGGCTGCTGCCCCTCTTCAGGAACCACACGTTTGTCTGGCCTCTCAACAGATACCCCTCCGTTATGGTTGCACCTACGGTACGGCCATCTGTATCGCTGAGGCACGCAAGCCTCCCCACCAACGGCAAGGTCCATGGTTCATGGGGGAGGGGGGGGGGGGGTCATTAGAACTATACATAACAAAAGATAGATTTTGGAAGGAGAATCAGCATTGATCGTATCGCTCTAAGCTTGCTGATACCAGTGCCTACCAATTTTAATTGTATATTACAGCACTAAGGATGGTCACTAAGTGACCGAAAATCGATTTTGCGGATAATAAAACATAAAAAAAAACGGCCAATGCTGATTCTCCTTCCAATTATATCCACTATTTGGTCGTGGTGCACAGAATACTCCATGGAGTCGCCAATCAATAAAAAGATAGATTTCTTACGTTCATATGTTTCGCATCTAAATACGATCGTGAGCTGCGGCAGTGATTTAAATATCTGCGCCCAGCGGGTCATAGTGTTTATTTGAAGCAGTTAATGCTGGACGCGCAACTTTGTGTAGACGCACATTACAAAAATAGAACATTTTACCAACTACACCTCGATGGCTGTTCTTCCGTTTTATGACAAATATTTTATATACAGAGCATCCGAAAAACAATAATATTACAGTTTTAATCTGCCAGGAAGTTTCATATCAGCGCACACTCCGCTGCAGAGTGAAAATCTCATTCTGGAAACATCCCCCAGGCTTACGCTAAGCCATGTCTCCACAGTATCCTTTCTTTCAGGAGTGCTAGTTCTGCATGTTTCGCAGAAGAGCTTCTGTAAAGTTTGGAAGGTAGGAGACGGATACTGGCAGAAGTAAAGCTGTGAGTACCGCGCGTGAGTCGTGCTTCGGTAGCTCAGTTGGTAAAGCACTTGCCCGCGAAAGGCAAAGGTCCCGAGTTCGAGTCTCGGTCGGGCATACAGTTTTAATCTGCCAGGAAGTTTCATATCAGCGCACACTCCGCTGCAGAGTGAAAATCTCATTCTGCAATAATATTACATTCTCCATGTCGCTTTTTGTCTTGCCCATAGAACCTTCACTTCACCGTGTTGGGTTTGATAATGCAGGCAAAACTAATGAAAAATCAAGACAGGTTTATAGGATTCGCGACCTGGAAAAACCATTCGACAATCTAAAATAGTGCAACATGTGTAAAAAAGGTTAGTTTGCCTAAGCGGATCATTCCAAAAGATTTAAATATGCTAAGTCTCATGTTAGTAAATTGTCGAAGTGTCTGTAGCAAGATCCCCGACTTCCTTTCCGAAATAAACAGTAGTAATTCCAATATTGTATTAGGTACCGAAATCTGGTTGAAACCAGACATATATAGCAGTGAAATTTTGAACTCGGATTGAACAATGTTTAGGAAGGATACGACTCATGCTATGGGAGGTGGTGCGTTCATTGCAGTTAAAAGCCGTTTAAACGCAGTTGAGATCGATACTGGATCGGACTGTGAAATAGCCTGGATAAAGCTGTCAATCAGACAAGGAGTGACCATTGTATTTGGATGTTTTTATAGACCACCAGCATCCGCAACAAACGTCTCAGGGAAAGTCTTGAGTACATAGGAAATAAATATCCAAATTACCCGTTAGTTATAGGTGGAGACTTTAATCTGGCGCCCATTGACTGGGAAAATTACATGTTGAAGCAAAGACGCGTATGAAGTTATTCTAGGAGCGCTCTCAATATACAACCTTGAGAAATTGATTAAAAAACCAACTCGAGATAGGAACATATTAGATATCTTGGCAACAAATATGACTTTGGCGCGAATAGTGCCCTCCGCCACTCACCACTTGGTGGCTAGTGGAGTATATATGTAGTCGCAAATGTAGAAATTCTAAGAAAAATAGGGGTAAGCTGTAGGGAGGGACGGGTAATATACAATATTTACAAGAGCCAAGAGAGAATAATAAGAGCGGACGACCAAGAAAGAAATGCTCGGAATCTAAAGGGTGTAAGATAGGGATGTAATCTCTCGCCCCTAATGTTCAAATTGTACGTGAAAGAAGCAGTGATGGAAATAAAAGTAAGGTTCAGGAGTGGTATTAAAATTAGGTATACAATGACACGATTCGCTAATGAGATTGTTATCCAGAGTGAAAGTGAAGAAGAATTACATGATATGCTGAATGGAATGAACCGTCTGATGTGCACAGAATGTGAACTGAAAGTAAATCGAAGAGAGACGAAAGTAATGAGAAGTAGCAGAAATGAGAACAGCGAGAAACTTAACATCAGGATTAATGGTCACGAAGTAGTTGAAGTTAAGGAATTCTACTATCTAGGCAGCAAAATAACCAGTTATAGACAGAGGAAAGAAGATATCAAAAACAGACTAGCACTGGCAAAAAGAGCATTCCTGGTCAAGAGAAGTCTACTAGTATCAAATATAGGCCTTAATTTACGGAAGACATTTGCGAGAATGTAGATTTGGAGCACAGCATTGTATGCTAGTGGAACATCAACTGTGAGAATAGATGTGATGCTATAGACGAATGTCGAAAATTAGATGGAATGATAAGGTAATGTATGAGGTTCTGTGCAGAATCGGAGAGAAAAGGCAAATGTGGAAAACACTGACAAGGAGAAGGGATAGAATGATAGGACACCTGTTAAGACATCAGATGTTGACTTCCATGGTACTAGAAGTAGTTGTAGTGGGAAAAAACTGTACAGGAATACAGAAACTGGAATACATCCAGCAAATAACTGAGGACGTAGGTTGTAAGTGCTACACTGAGATGACGAGGTTAGTACAGGAGGGTAACTCGTGGCGGGCCGCATCAAACAAATCAGAAGACCGATTCTAAAAAATAAAAAATAAAAATAAATAAAAAATTCTGATCAGTTATGTTGCTGGAAGGTATTAGAATAAACCTCCTCGATGCGAGCGTACGCGGACGATGTTATGCTACAAATCGTCTACATATTGGATTTGTTTTTTTCTCTCTGTATAGAATGTACGCTGTCACCACTGGGGGGTTTTCATCACGTTGTCATTCCATGGGCAACGGTGGTTGCCACAAATAGTTGGTGATTAACGTCGATTGCTGCCCGATGAAAATGTCTGCACTCAGCTGGCAGTAGGTGACGAATGCAATTCAGGGGGTAATTCGTAAACACAAACACAGTTCCCTTAGTATTCTTCACAAAATCTGGATCTTAGATTCCTGCATTTTCAGGAGAGTATACTATGTTGCACAAGTTGAGGGTTGAGACTTCCCATCATCAAAGTGAAGGCTTCAGTATTGTATATACGGCCTAACGTTTTTACATATACTCGAGCTACTCATTCTACTATATCTCGGTTGTTTACATGTCTTTGACCAGCCAATCTGACTCCCCCTACCGATATTGGTCGGATCAACTCTAAACTGCGCAATATACGTGAATTTTATATTATAACACATTGTGTGGAAGGTGACATTTTATCAGTGACACACTTTACCACCAGATATTTACTTTCTCGGTCGGGCGCACAATTATCGTTGCGCAAGCTGAAATCACCGCGCCATTGACTGGAAAAATGTTTGGTTTCACGTAAGCGTCCTATCCTCCATATGGGAGTCGCCTTATCGTGGTAGAGGGTCATTCACAATCTGCTAGCGACCAACAGATGCCTCTATCGCATTGGTCTTAGTCCAACCGATTTTTGCGACACATGTCATCGACCTGATACACTACAACATAGGCTAGTCTCCTGCGGGCAAGAACAGTGGTTCTGGATTCACCGACAACTGGCTTCCTTACCCGGTCAGCTGAAGCTATTTTCTAAGTTGAACGTCTTCTGTATCCGGATTTTTCCGTTTTCCCTCGGACGAAGTCGTATGGGCCCACTATGTACTCGGGTGTGGCAACGTTTTTGACCCCCGTGTTTTTCGCCAATATATGGTGACCGCTCATTGGAAGTGGAAGAAGCATTCACATTATCATGCTCTGCATGCAATTATGTTGCATTCTGTCTTTAATCTCAAGGAATTGGATAGCCCTGTTTTTTTTTTCCCCTTTCGTTTTCCTTCTTCCGGTGCCTTCTCTCATTGTGTTCTTCCTAGAGAAAAAAATTGTTTTCATTTGAGTCCTAGAATTGTGGATTTCGTGTCTATCACATTTTAATTTCACAAAAAATAAAAATGTGAAAAAATATAAAACGAAATTTTAAAAAAACGTAGCATCATGTCCATATGAGGGATCAGCATAGTGACAGGCATGGGGGCCAGCCTCGTGTTTCTTTGCTCCCTGCCCAACTTACATCCACCCAAAATAAAGGACTAATCACATGTCCCTCCATACCCTACCCGCATGGCTCCAAGTCTGAGAAAGACACAGGGACCCGGTAGACATCCCTTGGGCCTCCACGGCCTGGCGATAAGTTCGTTTTTATTATCCTCTATGATATGCGTAATGTCACTTTCATAAGATGTGATACTTAGATGATACTTCTACTGATTGGAGGCTACCCGCCATCTAATACGCAGGCTCCTGTGCTACGAATAAGATCGACGCATCTAGTATGGACACCATCTAATGCACGAATATAGTTGTTTGTCCTTAGGCGACAAAAGAGGAAATAAATAAGTAGTGAAGGAAATAAATACGATCATTGGTTCTACCTTTGTTTAAGAGACATGGATAAAATTTCAAGTTGGCAAAGCTTCTTCGAGTAAACTACACTATACGCATTTTATTCAAATCATCTATAACAAAAGAATTTTGCTCTATGGAAGCTCGCAGTATTACAGTGTTACTATTAGTTATAATCTAATCAGTAAAGCATCAAAGAGAGAACTGTTCCAGGAGTTACTGACATCACCATAACCGTTCCTGGAATTTTGGCGTCATTGCATATGGACACATGCACCAAGGCAAATGAAATCATTGTACTGGGAAAGACGACTTGAGCCTGAGGTTCCTTATAAATTTTGTGTGTATTGGCACAGAGTATTCGAGTCATAAGAAATCAGGCTCCTTCAGAGAAAGCGCTAAATGACATTATTTGCGGAAGGATAATTGTTAAATCAGGGACCGACCGCAGTCAGCATTATGTCGGCCAGAAACTAAATGTATGACATATCTTAATTTCACGGCTGTGGTAAATATTCCACGATGAAGTAACACTTCACAGCAGTACAAACAAAGTCAACCTCATTACGCAGGGGCACTGAAGATGTATAACGACCATAGTGTCTGCCACAAGAACAGACTTCGCGAAAGCCTTTACGTTACACATCTTTCGTCAGTGTGTCTTCTGCATTGAGAGGGTGCTGTGAATACTCAAACATCTACCGGAAGAATTCCCCTAATCGAAATGCATACCTTAACTCAGTGAATGTCACACCTATCTGTGTGGGCTAAGCATTAGTGAGACAATATCCAGGAGTAGCCTGTGGAGCGGTTCTCTCCTTCTTTTAATGTGTTGCTCTCTTGGGATACTTCAGAATCCTATTAATACTGTGAAAAGAGACGGATATTGTGCTATTAGTGTCCTCGTGTGAAATGACACAATCTTAGATGTTGCTGCTGGTGTTTTATAGGTGTACTGTGACGAAAGAAGTCCATAGGGATGGTTTCTGCAAATGATTTCTGCAACGTATTGGTGCTTTTCTCGTAACCAGAATTCACATATACTACTGCAATGTTTTTCTGTTTAAAACCTCGTTTCTAAAATTGTCTCACCATTATCATATCTGTCTGAAACCTTTTGGTGTCAACAGATCTCTTCCTCGTTTACAACCGTATTTCATGATTCTTAAACCAAATCCTGCAGCGATTAAATTGTGCTCTGAGGGAAATACTTCTAGGTAACTTCCCCTGTCATTTCCATTTACCATATCATGGTGTACTACTTTTTCCTTCTATTGATATTGCCACTAACAAATTCCAGTCCGTCAGTATAATTAAATTTTAGATAGTGAATAATGTGTTTTATCTCATTACAGTTTTTTCTATCTCTTCTTTATCTGAGAAGCTAGCATGTATGTATTCTTGTACTAAAGCGGTTTGTCTTGTTTTTGTTCTTGGTTACGTTAATCCGCACACTATGATATTCACAGGGACTTAGCCACATTCCTGTCCACTGGTATTGCATTCCTAACCCTGTGCTCTCCAGACTAGACACACTGTTCTTCCTGCTTGCAGACTTCGCTAATTCCCACTAACGAACAAATACGATGAAAGCATCTGATATTCCACACTTCGACCTGCAATATACCTGACTTTTTAATCTGACGTCATACTGCCTTTGTAGTCCCCAGCCGGACATCCATGTGTGAGCTATTTTACTTTTGGAATATTTTTTTCCAAGAGTAGGCATATTTGAATGAATGTTCTTCCCCCTTGCTTTCAGCCGTTCCGCAGCAACAAAACGACAACATCATGTTGAGTAATGTTACAGGCCCGATCAGACAGTCATCCAGACTGTTGCCTCTGCAACTACTGAAAAGGCTTCTGCCACCCTTCAGAAGCCACATTGTCTCCTGCTTTCATTAAAGCTGTGTCCCACTTGCGTTACAATTTGTTTTCGGCAAATTGTTAACACTGTTTTTAATTTATCTCTTTCACTTCGCTGAAACCCTAATTGCCTAGCCTTGGTAAAGAAAAATCCACATGGGTGTCTTATTTCTTTGCTTGATGCAGTCCGTTATCCGTTCCATTTCGCAATGTATGTATGTGTGTGTGTGTGTGTGTGTGTGTGTGTGTGTGTGTGTGTGTGTGTGTTTGTGTGTGTGTATGTGTGTGTGTGTGTGTGAGTATGTAACTGTGAATATCCGAATATTTTGATGCAAACTGTCAATAATTAGAGAGTATCGGGGTGTCATTGGTGTGTACTACCAACTTAACTTTTCAGCTGCATCGGGTAGGACCAGAGACATAGCTCAGTAACTGGAAGTGAACGCTCCATTCCGATGCAAGGTGCAGATATTGGCAACAATTGTCTCTTCCTTCCCCCAGCATGTTTGGAATAGAGGCGCACTGGGAGAGAAAGCTTTTGGCTCACTGTCATTCGCGGTTGGTATGTACTGGATGTGCTTGGCTTACTCTGCTCTTAGACTGTGAACAAAGCGTTTTATAATACCACTTGGTATTTCAATTAGTTCAGGTCAGATGTTCATCGTGACAGTGCATAGGATTTGCGAATCTTGATTATTCGGTATTTTGGTGTAAATTCAAACGGTTGAAGGAATTTAGTGAGTCTTAATTTGTTCCGGCAAATGATCACTAGACTTCGAGCTCTCTATCAGTATCTACGGTACTAACATGAAAGGGACTGCTTGTGAAGAGACTCTAGTTTCGCTGTGTCCACAGATTGTATTTTATTAATTCGGTTGGTCTAAATTCTGATAGTGTTCCCATTATGATTTTGGTCATCAGCCACCACGTGTCCTCCAGACTAAAGCTAATTCATTTTAAGCATGTTTAATGCACAGATCTCTTTGTGAGTTCAATTGATACCGGATGAGTGATAACTTGAATAATGTCACAGTTACAGAACTTTTACGAAACTGTTAGATTTTAACCATCAGTTAACACGTATCATGAACGGGCATGGTCTCGTAATCCTAATCGGAGCGTGTAACAAGGCACATCTAATCAGGAAGATGGTGACGCACTTGTATGGAGGGTTTCTACCCACCAATGACTTTCATATTACTGTATCTTTGTCTGTGTTAGAGATGAAGTCGTGGGGCACACTGACACGCACCTTGCTGACTTTCCTGATTGCACTCTACGTCCTACTGAACGT
Source organism: Schistocerca gregaria (assembly GCF_023897955.1). Lineage (NCBI taxonomy): Eukaryota > Metazoa > Arthropoda > Insecta > Orthoptera > Acrididae > Schistocerca > Schistocerca gregaria. The sequence goes on from NC_064922.1 coordinate 626,609,312, forward strand.
TCAGTATTCTCAGATCACTATAGATGAATTACTGCGTTTATCCTTAGTGAATGTCTCGAGCAGTCTGGTGTCTATTTCAATGCCCAGACCCTGATAAATCGGGCTGCACCCCATTAAACTGTAGCCCAGCTGTGCCATTGCTGTATAAGAGAATAATAACTAAATTTCAGATTCATACTGAATCCTGTATCTGGTGTTTGTGAGATACTGAGAGGAGCCTGTGGAGCAGACGTAACAAATCATCGGTATAACCAAGTAACTTTCAGATGAGTAAACGCAATCTGCCTTTCAGATCCATTTCCCTGCCCCATTCGTTACGGAACCGGAAAAGAAATTCGTCATAATAATGATGAGCTCCGAAAGCCAAGTAGAAGAAAGAGTTGCCCCTCAATCCCTAGCTATTAGTTGCACAGCGCACGGCGTTATCGCCTCTTGAGCCTTCGAATATCCATTCGAAACCTAAAGCCGTTATGCGTTGCACTACAGAGGTACATGATTAATTATTTCATCGGGCTTTTCATGCCGTATATTATGTTCAAAGCTTGTCGATTGGCGTATAAGCAATTGAAGAGCGTGGATGTGAGGCAGAACTAATTACAAGAGCAGCGTTTAGCAGGACTAGATCTTAAGAAAGTATCCCAGAGATTAATTTCATATCCAGAGATTGGTCTCACATACGAGGGGATTCAATACGTTAGTCTTGCTTCTCCACAGATAGCCACACAGTTTTTGTGAGTGTAGAATTTGGATGGGTCCACCGGTTATGGGGGAGGTGTAGGCACATGGGCATACATGTAGGCTAGTGTGTTCGTTTGTATACCATGGAAGTTACTCCATGATGCCTTAACACATGTCATATCCCCCTGCTCTTTCTTTTTGATGCACCATATCTCACAGGCCCCAGTTCCCGTCTTTCCGGTTTTCCCACAGTCCATGATTCATTAACATCCAATTCTATAGCCTAAAGGCGCATCCTCATAAAGGTGTTCCTCAAACAAAGGCCAGTGTTCGGTACGAGGGATGTTCAATAACGACTGGCACTGAATCTTTTCCTTCCGTTAACTGCTTGGTTGCGGCATCTGTGTGCAAGCCGTTGAACTACGTACCAGTAATCGTTTAGTGTCTACAAATCAAACAACGATATTGGCAGTCTGTGAGAGTGAACGTGTTGCATAATTGACTCTGAACCTCCTCGTGGCTGATTTTCGTAAACAGCGATATGCAACAAATTTTCGTGTTCTTTTAAAGGAAAACGGTACCGAAACTGAACGATCTGAAGAGAGCAAATGAAGACTCTGCATATTTCCGTTGGTATCATGCTTTCAAAAACGGCCGGGAAAATACTGGGTTGCAGCAGGAGCGGTTGCACTTGTTACTGCCATAAGAGAAACAACAAGCAACACAGTAGGTGCTATTATTCGTCATGACTCACGTCTCGCTGTGAGATAGCTTGCACACATCCTTAGGAGCACTCGCGTAATTTTAAAAGAACATTTGCAAATGTCTCGGGTGTACGCACAATGGATACCGCGACTACTTACTCCAAAGTAAATGCAGGCAAGCGTCTATAGGCGCTACTATTGGAAGCAATGTGTTTAGGACGAGGGCTATGCTTGATGGCAAAACATCATCACTTAAGACTAATCATGGGTGTACTGTTATGACCCAGAGATGAAGCGGAGCCGCACAGAATGGATGTAACGTGGCAAATGTTCATCACAAATGCCACAAGCGTGGAAGACAGCCAATAAGGCCTTGATCATCACTTCTTTTTTACTATCACGAGACCGTCTACACTCACACAGACACACTACAGCAACTGCAGATTACTGTAAGAACATCCTGAAGCAACTACTAAAGGATAACATCCCAAAAAAACAAAGGAACGTCATTGGACAAGAGACAAGAAATGGTTGTATAAGCATTAGTGCCAGATTTATCGAACGTTCCTTTCATTGATAGACTTCTCTTGATCATAAATGCTCTCTTCCCCTGTGTTAGCACCGGCCAGAGTGGCTTTGAATTTTAATCACACATTTGAACCATTGTTTTAGTTCCATCACTGCTTGTTCAATGTATAGGCTAAACAGTAGGGGCGGAAGACTGCATCCCATTCTTAAACTCTTATTAATCGGAGCACTTCGTTCCATTCCTAATATTCCCTTTGGTTCTTGCACATATTGTATGTTACCCTCTCTCCCTAATTCTTGTACATATTTTTCTCAGAATTTTGAATACCTTGCATCGTTTTAGGCCCTCAAACTCTTTTTCGAGATGGGCAATTCCTATGGAACTCTGGCAGTCGATATCAATAGCAACGTAAAAACTGCCTTTCTGTGTCCTTTAGCGGTACCTTGTGTACACATTTACTGCGAAAAATTTACAAAAATATAACTTTTTTAATTAAAATTCCCTATCCTTTGTCAATGAGGATGTGCATTGTTCTTCCCAGTAAACAATTTCAAAGTATACATGGTTTGTCAAGAGATAGTTAGCGGTTCATAGAACATATATCCGAAAGACAGATTAGACGCTATAGGAGATGGAGTGTTCATTCCAGATGAGAAAAATATTATCTCTATTAAGGTCGAATTTGACTGCGATAGAGAATTTACCTGGTAGTATGACAGGTCAAGATGAAATCAGGTTGATTGTTGGCTGTTTTTACCGGCCACCCTATTCCTCTGTGACAGTTCTAGTGTCATAGAAAGAAAGTCTATGGTAAGGAGCGCTGAAGTACACAGATCATGCAGTATTAGTTGGAGGCGACTTTAACCTATCGAGTAGAGTGTATTATGTCTGCTGATTTATTGAAAGGGATACTGACAGACGGTCTTGCGAAGTAATTTTGAACACGTTTTCCGAAAAGCGTGTTCAGTAGTTATTTCAACATCCACGCCCAGTGGAAGTATTTTAGGCCTTGAAACTACCTTGTCGACGACGTCTTTATAGAGAGGGGGATAACTGACCATGATGTCATCACAGCGAATATGGTTACTAACATTAATAAACCAGTCAAGAAGGTTAGTAGAGTATTTCTCCTAGTAAGAGCAGGTAAGCAGTTGTTAACATCTCATTTAGACAATGAACTGACATTTACTTCCACTATGATAGACATAGAATAATTATGGACAAAGTTTAAACGGATTGTAAATCGTGTTGTGGAGAAGTAGTACCGAATAGGTGGGTTAAGGACGGAAAATATTCACCGTGGTTTAACAACGAAATTCTCAGAATCTACTGAAGCAAAGGCTGTTGCACTCTCGGTTCAAATGAGAACGCGTAAATGACGAAATGTAAAGGTTAGTAGAAATTAGTGGGTCTGTAAAACGATGGGTGCGCAAAACATACAGCTACTACCGCCGTCATGTCGTAAACCAAGATCTTGCCGAAAACCTGAGAAAATTCTGCTCCTAATTAAAATCGTTAACTGGTTTAAGACTTCTGTACAGTCACTTGTTGACCAGTCTGGTATGGTAGTAGAGGAAAGCAAAATCCTAAGTTTTAAAATTCGCGTTTAAGAAACCCATCACGCAGGAGAATAGTACAACATACCGTCGTTTGATCACTCCACAGACTCCCGTATGGAGGATATAGCGGTAGATATCCATGGCGCAGAGATGCAACTGAAAGAGTTGAATAAAAAATAAGTCACCGGGGCCGGATGAAATCCCTGTTCTGTTTTGCAAAGAGTACTCTACGGCTTTGGTCCCTTTCACAGCTTGCATTTGTTCGGAATATCTCATCCAGCGTATCGTCCCAAGCTCCCGCAAAAAAGGATAGGTGCATTCTTATTTAAAAAGGGTAAAAGGAGGACTCCCGAAATCACAATTCAATATTCTTAACATTCAGAAACGGGCTGCTAGATTTGTTACCAGTAGGTTAGACGCGGCCCGCGGAGAATTCCTCTTCTTTGTCATCGCCTTCATCTTCTAGTAGCACATGTACCACACGTCCTCAACTATTTGTTGGATGTATTCCAATCTCTGTCTTCTTCTACAATTTTTACCCTTACATCTCCCTCTAGTACTATGGAAGGTATTCCCTGATGTCCTACCATCCTGTGCCTTCCTGTTGTCAGTGTTTTCCTTACATTCCTTTCCACACCGATTCTGAGCACACCGTCCTCTTTGCTAACCTTATCAGTTCTCCTAATTTTCTGCATTCTTCTGTAGCACCACATCTCAAATGCTTCGTGTCTCTTCTTTTCCGGTTTTCCCACAGTCCATGTTTCACTACCATACAATGCTGCGCTCCAAACGTACATACTCAGAACTTTCTTCCTCAAAGTAAGGCCTATGTTTGATACTGGTAGACTTCTCTTGGCCAGGAATGCCCTTTTTGCTAGTGCCAATCAGCTTTTGATGTCCTCCTTGCTTCGTCCGTCCTTGATTATTTTGCTGCCTATGTGGCAGAACTCCTCACCGTCATCTGCTTCACGATCACTAATCCTGATGTTTAGTTTTTCAGTGTTCTTATTTTTGCTACTTTTCAAAACCTTCATCTTTCTTTGATTTAGTCTCAATCCATATTTTGTATTATTACTGTATATTGTTAATACCACTCAGCAGATCCTATAAGTCTTCTGCGCTTTCTCTGAGGACAACAATGTCATCAGCGAATTGTATCATTGACATCCTTTCATTTTGAATTCGACGCGCAAGTCGCCGAAGTGCCGTCAAATCGAAATACTTGCACCCGGCGAACTGTCTACCCGACGGGAGGCCCTAATCACAAGACATCTTGAGTTTTAATTCCAGTCTTGAAACTTTCTCATATTTCCGTCATTATTTCTTCGGTATATTAATTGAACAGGAGGCACTAAAGACTACGTCCCTGTCTTAACGCCCTTTATAATCCGAGCACTTCGTTCTTGGTCGTCTACTCTTGTTATTCCTTCTTGGCTCTTGTACGTATTGTGTATTACCCGCCTCTCCCTACAGCTTACCTCTCCTTTTCTCAGAATTCCAAACACCTTGAACCATTTTACACTGTCGATAGCTTTTTTGAGGCCAACATACCCTATGAACAGTCCTGATTTTTCTTTAGTCGTCCATTACCAACCACAACGCTAGAATCGCCTCTCTGGTGCCTTTACCTTTCCTACAGTCAAAATGATCGTCATCAACACATCCTAAATTTATTTTCCATTCATCTATGTATTAATCTTTTCAGCAACTTGGGTACATGAAATGTTAAGCTAACGCCGGCGGCGGTGGCCGTGCGGTTCTAGGCGCTGCAGTCCGGAACCGCGGGACTGCTACGGTCGCAGGTTCGAATCCTGCCTCGGGCATGGATGTATGTGATGTCCTTACGTTAGTTAGGTTTAAGTAGTTCTAAGTTCTAGAAGTTCTAGGGGACTGATGACCTAAGATGTTAAGATCCATAGTGCTCAGAGTCATTTGAACTTTTTTTTTTGTTTTTTTTGTTAAGCTGACTGAGATAATTCTCGCACTTGTTGGCTCTTGCGATCTTAGGAATTGTGTGGACGATGTTTTTTCCGAAAGCCAGACTTCCAAATTTTACAAATCAACGTGAATAGTCGTTTTCTTTCCACTTCTCCCACTGATTTTAGAAATTCTGATGGAATGTTGTCTATTCCTTGTGCATTATTCCATTTTAAGCCTTCCACAGCTCTTTTAAATCCCGATGCTAATATAGAGTAACCTATCTCTATTATATCGAGTCTCGTTTCTTCTTCTATCACGTCATCAGATAAGTTCTCCAGCTCATAGAGGCCTTCAGTGTATTCTTTCCACCTATCTCTTCTCTGCATTTAACAGTGGAATTCACATAGCAGTCTTAATATTAACGCCTTGCTTTCAGTTTCAACGAAGGTTGTTTTGACTGTGCTACATGCTGAGTCAGTTCTTCCGACCATCATTTCGTTTTCGATTACATCTTATTTTTCATGAAGCCATTTCGCCTTAGCTTCCGTGCACTTCCAAATTATTTTGTTCTGCATTTCATTCTAAATTTCCTTGAATATTTTTGTACTTCTTTCTTTCATCTATTAGTTAAAGTATTTCTTCTGTTACCCGTTTTTTCATCACAGTTTCCATCTTTGCACCAATTGTTTTCTTTCCAACTTCTGTCATTGCTCCTTTTAGCGATGTCCATTCCTCTTCAGTCGAACTGCCTACTGACGTATTCCTTACGGCAGTATCTATAGTCTGAGAGAACTTCAAGCTTACTCTTCATTCCTTAGTACTCCCTTATCCCACTTCTTGCGTGTTGATTCTTCCTTAGTAATCTCTTAAACTTCATCCTTTTTTTCATCGTTGCTAAACCGTAATCTGAGTCTTTATCTGACCCTGGGTACAGCATCTGATTTCGGAATCTTTGCATGACCATGATGCAATCTAACAGAAATCTTCCCGCATCTCCTGTCCTTTTCCATGTATATCTCCTCCTCTTGTGATTCTTGAACAAAATATTCGCTATTACTAACTGAAATTTATTACAGAACTCAAATAGTCTTTCTCCTTTCCGGTTCCTAGCCACAAGCCAATATCCTCCCGTAACGCTTTCTTCTATTCTGTCCTCTACAACCGCATTCCAATCTCCCCCCCCCCCCCCCCCCCATGACGATTTCATTATCATCATTTATGTACTGTATTACCCGTTCAATGTTCTCATATACTTTCTGTATCTCTTCATCTTCTTCTTGCTACGTCGGTACGTATACGTTAACTATTGTTGTCGATTCTGATGACATCCGGACATCCATCCTATCATTGAACTGCTCACAGTTGCTCACATAAGGAGAGTTTCCAACCGATATCTCATACACAAACAGCAGTTGACCGGGATTGCCTGGTGAAACGTTGTTGTGGTGCCTGGTGTAAAGAGAAGAAATGCGTACCATCACGTTTCCGACTTTGATAAAGGTCGGATTGTAGCCTACCGCGATTGCGGTTTATCGTATCGCGACATTGCTGCTCGCGTTGGTCGAGATCCAATGACTGTTAGCAGAATATGGAATTGGTGGGTTCAGGAGGGTAATACAGAACGCTGTGTTAGATCCCAACGGCCTCGTATCAATAGTAGTCGAGATGACAGTCATCTTATTCGCATGGCTGTAACGGATCGTGTAGCAACGTCTCGATCCCTGAGTCAACAGATGGGGACGTCTGCAAGACAACATCAATCTGCACGAACAGTTCGAAGACGTTTGCAGCAGCATGGACTATCAGCTCGGAGACCATGGCTGCTGTTACCCTTGACGCTGCATCACAGAGAGGAGCGCCTGCGTTGGTGTACTCAGCGACGACCCTGGGTGCACGAATGACAAAACGTCATTTTTTCGGATGAATCCAGATTCTGTTTACAGCATCAGGATGGTCGCATCCGTGTTTGGCTACATCGCGGTGAACGCACATTGAAAGCGTGTATTCGACATCGCCATACTGGCTTATCACCCGGCGTGATGGTATGGGGTGCCATTGGTTACACGTCTCGGTCACCTCTTGTTCGCACTGACGGCACTTTGAACAGTGGACGTTACATTTCAGATGTGTTACGACCCGTGGCTCTACCCTTCATTCGATCCCTGCGAAACCCTACATTTCAGCAGGGTAATGCACGACCGCATGTTGCAGGTCCTGTACGGGCCTTTCTGGATACAGAAAATGTTCGACTGCTGCCCTGGCCAGCACATTCTCCAGATCTCTCACCAATTGAAAACGTCGGATAGATGATGGGCGAGCAACTGGCTCGTCACAATATGCCAGTCACTACTCTTGATGAACTGTGGTATCGTGTTGGAGCTGCATGGGCAGCTCTACCTGTACACGTCATCCAAGCTCTGTTTGACTCAACGCCCAGGCGTATGAAGGCCGTTATTACGGCCAGAGGTGGTTGTTCTGGGTACTGATTTCTCAGGATCTATGCACCCAAATTGCGTGAAAATGTAATCACTTGTCAGTTCTAGTATATTTGTCCAATGAATACGCGTTTATCATCTGCATTTCTTCTTGGTGTAGCAGTTTTAATGGCCAGTAGTGTAAGAACGGCACAATTCCATCATCATTTCTAGGAAAGCGCTCTTTCGTAAACATCAGTGGTCAGTTAGTGTACTCTCAACGCTGGAATTTGAAGGCAATATAAGACCGCCCTAGTTCAATCAGTAGTGAGTTAAGGAACGTCTACCACGTCAGAATGAGTTTAGTACTTCCTAGTAATACTTTTATGAAATAAATTGCATAGCTTTACATTTTTTCCTTTCTCCATTATCATCTGGAATATAAAACTGTGAACTGTAAATAATCTCAAGAAACGCGAAATAAGACACGCTTATGTCTCACGGAAACTCTAAATCTCTCAATTCCTATTTTCCTATTTTTCTTCTCATTCAAAAAGTGATTTCATTTCTTTTCCTCCTCACCGTAATTAAAACCTTAAGGCGTATACATCCGCTGTGTATTCACAAGATGCTTGAAATAAACGCGGACAGTTCCTTAGTGATGTGGAGGACTCCCCTCTGGCTTCTTGGGCCGGTGATTTGGCAGAATCCTGTCCCGTCCTTTCAGCGCGTCGAATAAAAGGATCGATTGTAGGCACCACTCGAGCTACCTCTTACCGAGTTCCGCACCCTTTGGCTCCGCGAATTTTGCGAAGGCCGATTCACATTCTCGTCTCTTTTTGTTGTGCCTGCCGGACGTCTCCCATTTCGGTTTTGAACTACCTCTCCATACCCACGTGTAAACGTATACACCCTCTCAAGGTCAAATCCCAGACTTCACTTAAGAATTTAATGTAGCTAGACGGCATGACATACGCTTTGTTTACGAGTCTTCGAACGCGCATAAATGAGAGTACACAAATTTTTGCGAAAATTATATACGTACTTTATAACTGATGCCATATCTGGATCACAACCTTTCGTTTACCGACTATCAGTTTCAATATGGGCTTCAGATCATGTTCAGATCTGGCGCCGCAAAGTACAGTTTGTTAACGTTTTGTGAAACTAACACAAAAATAAAGTAAATTTATTAAAACTGTGCAATTGATTGAAGCTATTTAATTCTATAAGAGCTCCGCAGAAGGCATTCTATTCGCATGTGAGTTCGTTGCTTTGTTATTCACTATATACTCTGAAAAACTATTCATAAAGACGAAAACACTTCGATTGCACGAATACGAAATAGCACTGCCTGTTTTATTAGGAAGTACGATGCGATGTTCCTTCGGATATGCATGCAAGAAATACAGGAAATGTATTCGCAGTTGTGTATATGAACCACCTTTGACTGTATATTAGAATGACGACAGTGAAAATTTGTGCTGGACCGGTGCCCGAACCCGGATTTCCCGCTTTCTCGAGCGGTCGCCTGAACTGCTTTTTCATTGTGCTGACATAGAGAGCCGCCGCTCGTACTTGGACTTTGACAAGACCTAGACTGCCTTCATTGGTGGATAGGAGGAGTGCATCGTATCGAACTATTAGTGTCAGATCTGCACTCACGAAGTAGCCAAATCCACCCTCAACATGTGTGTCATCACCATTGACAATGGTAAAATGCTATCCAAGTGGGGTATTCTGGACGCCTGCTTAACACTGACATAATCAACCCTTTGAATCATGTACAAGGTCTCACACGCTCGTGAGTATCTCTTGAAGTCGGGTATAATTAACCACCGCCGTCCGTCTGACTTCGTGTGTGAATATAATCCCGAAAAATTTAAGTGCATCTTGTTATCGGTAAGTGGCTACTCTACCTTCCAGTAGAGTCCTGGATATTAACATTGCCACAGACTTCGTTAAACTCATATTCCTACCCGCAGCAGCTTCACATCTGCCGATCCATTCCAGCGTCCCTTCCACTTCGTCACCCTATAACACGAGAGCTGCAAGTTTGCGTCTAGTACAACGCTATACTCACAGTTTAGTGTTACCCTCTGGGAGAAATTGTGAAATGTTTTGACCGTGTGTTTACTTAATGAATAGAGGGTATTGAACAGTAATTTCCTATATATGGCAGTTAATAGAAAACGAAACAGGTTTTGCTTTGGAGATTAGGAAAGTACTAAATGCATACAAATGAAATAACAAACGGTCGCCAACCTAATTAAGCATCCTAATTTGAAACATTATGTTTCATGAAAAATGAATATGAGTTACCAAATGGACTTTTATTAATACTCCTTTTAAATAGTGCAATGAATACACACGACTACCGGACGAACAGAGTAGTGGGTAGCAGTAGTTACTATATACACAATTCAGCAATCATAGGAAATTTAAAAGTTATTTCACTCGTAGTAATAATAGTTCCTGTTGCAATCAATAGCTAACTCAGCACTAATATGTTATTAAAGAACTCACAAGACTAAAAGGGGCCATGACAAGAGCCGGTCGGAGTCGCCGAGAGGTTCTAGGCACTACAGTCTGGAACCGCGCGACCGCTATGGTCGCAGGTTCGAATCCTTCCTCGGACATGGATGTGTGTGGTGTCCTTAGGTTAGTTAGGTTTAAGAAGCTCTAAGTTCTAGGGGACTGATGACCTCAGAAGTTAAGTCCCATAGTGCTCAGAGCCATTTGAACCATGACAAGAGTCCAACTTTAACTAGCATACAGACCCTACAAATGAGGTTAAATATCATAACACAGATACTTTTTATACTCACACTTTTATGGAAATGCTTCAGATTTCCTTAGCAAAAGCAGTATTTAGCTTATCTTTCTTATAACAGAAAAGAATATAGTGGGGACCCATAAAATGAAGTTGTCTTTACAGGCAAATTCTGTGACTTTTTCAGAAACAAATTGCAATTTGCCAATATTGAATTCTAACCCTACTTGGAATAGTTTGTATGTTCATACTTAAAAGCAAGTAATTCAAATATTAAGTTCAATTAACTTCAGAAATTAGTTCATGGTAATAATCAAAGCAAAATTACTTTTCATATAGGTTCATTTTGTATGCCTTATCCATCACTTGTGAAGCAGGTGACGGTGGTAACACTACACACTTTGGCACTGCATTTTAGCACATTTAGTACAGAAGAAAACCATTAATTAACTGGAAACAGGGTACTCGGTTTCTGCACATTTAGGATGGGACCCTGTATTGGTTTCATGATCAAGTCAATTTTAAAGTTCAAACACATGTTTATATCACAGAAATTATTATTGAAAAACACTTACACAAACATACTGGTTCATACTATACTATACTATGAAGTTGGCGGAGCAGTGGCACAATAGTTGTAGCAAGCACGTGGCGGATATCTGGTCTCTCACTCTTGATGTTGAATGCTCTTAATAAATTCTTCTTTGAGGCGTATTATCCTCGTTTTAGAGCCATTCTATGATACCAAGAGCACAATATGACAGCCGAAACCACATCCGAGACAATTTCAAAACAAATTGGCTTCCAAATGCCTCACTTGGCACCCTCGATGTTAACCGTACAATGGCTAGCCGCTGACTGCGTAGTGTGTTCACCCAGTAGCCACCCAGATCGACCGCCAAATCCACCTTTTAGCGCGCTCCAGGCCACTTCCGTAGCGGAGGGTGTTCCTGCACCTTTTATACTATACAGTACAAGATCCCTAAGCATGAACCAGTTTTCTACATATCCATTTCTCTTTCTTACCATACATATTTAATTAAGTTTCATTATTTTTAAACATTATTTTGGTTTCCATAATACACATATTATAAACTTCAACTTTCTCTCTGACAGTTCAATGACCTTCATTAGTAAAGACCAAACACTTCATAGTCACATACATATAATTACACAGTATAAATTACTTACAATCGTTATTGGTGTTACAACCCGATAACACCAAAAGCTCCAAACAATTCGTGTACGCTAAACATATAAAGGCATGAAATCTAAACGAAATTCCCGTCAGCCAGCATCGCATCAAATGTAACAGTGACTCGAGGGCGACGGCACATAAAATCATTGACAGCGGTCATCCCCGCTGTACCAGCTGGGGAATGGTGAAATGGTGAAGGCATTACCTCGCAAAGCAATTCCCGTCAGCTGGCATTGCAGCCTATATAACAGCAGCTGGATGGCGATAACATACGGAATCACCAATAGGGGCAACCCTGCTGTAATATCTGGAAATAGTAATAGAGCTTGCCATACATTCGATGATCATCACTCGCGACGTAACACCTTGGAGCAAATGCATGACAATGTAGATGAGGGCTGAGGTTGGAGGGTGAAATGGAGGAAGGCAATCTGCCTTAACACCATCTCGAAGTAGTTGGAATTCATCCTTTTGAAGGTGTGGTCAAAGTCCACCATAACCAAATTAGCTCGAACGACAAGCCTCTGCAAGAGCGATGAGGTCCCTATAATCTCTAGGCACCGTCTGTACATTACTGTTACCACTCAGACATGTTTCGTCCAAGGAAACAATTCAGGACAGGACACACCAAATGCGAGTGACTAGAATCTGGCTAAAGATTCTGTAGGCACTGTTAAGCCTAATGAGAGGCCAACAATGTTCAAAGCTCCTGCGACCAGATGGTTTGGGGATTGAGTGAAAGAGATCTTTGACGAATTCAGATGGCAGGGGGACCCAGAATCATCAGTTCCTGGTACATCTTTAGCCAGCGAGGAGCCATTAGGTCGTTGAATGCGATATAACTCTAGCAAGAAACAATCTGGGCCCGCCATTTGTTGGCAGTCTCCTTGAGTAGAGCATCTTTAATGTCGTTGATCGTGATTGGGTCTATTAAAGTCACTGCTTCCTCTCCATTGGGAACCCCAGTCAACGAATGGAGAACATCGTCTGCCACTGAGGTGCTGGTAGTGTTCCAAAAACGCATCTCCTATATCTTTTTGGGTCGTCAGACGTCGACCATCTGGCATGTAGAGGGCATTTACTAACATTAACTGGTATCGCTGTTTTTCGCGGATTATAGAGTGCATATGTTCTCCTCCAATCCAATCCTGACAACATGCACATACAACTGTGCCCTTCAGACGGCGTTGTGTGAGCTTGATGATCTTCCCCTTTGTCTATTGTAATTCCACCCAAGATACAGTAGACGATGCTTGGGCGGAGATATCCCACAGCAGGATGAACTAGTACTCCATTGTTTGTTGATGGCAACGCATTGTTTCGCAGCCATATGGGATGAATGCACGTCAGAACGCGGGTTTAGCGCTTTCGAGCCACCATCTAAGCATACACAGTTATGACAGTATGCATCATCCACATTCCCTTCATTTCTCCTTTAACAGATGCCGGCACGCTGCTTCCTCGAGGAGGGCAACATTCAGTTTCCATAAGAGCCATCCACGCCATCCTTCCATCGTGGTAAGGATAATGTGCATACCTAAGCGACATGGTCGGAAAATGCCATCGGCCATAGCTCCGCATCAAGCACCACCACAATAAGCTCTGGGGAGACATAGACATGCTCAAGGTGGCTCATAGAGTGGCTCTTGACATAAGTGAATCCTTGCCAGTCCCCATGTACCCGTTACCAGTTAGCTATCAGTCGCAATTCGTTTACTAGGTGGTTCAGTTTCGAGCTTGTGGTGAAGTGTGGTTGGTCCTTCGGGGGTAATACGCAGTTAAAGTCGCCGAGGAAGATGTGCTTATCGTGATCCAAAAGTAACGGTGCTACTTGCTCCATATAAAACTGCGTCATCTCTCTTTTTTATCAGTACCACAGGGACACCATGAAAAGTGACAGCAAGAACTCGAGGCAAAGGAAGGTAAATCATGTTGTCCATTTTTATCCCTTCCTTCAAGAGTATGGCCATCCCACAGCTGCTGTCCATGTATTGCATGTGGTAGATGTCGTAACTGTAAACAGGTGAGAGCAGTTCGAGGTGAACTTCCTGCAGGAGGGCCACATCAAGGTCTAACACACTCAACATTTCACATGACATCTGGAGCTAGACCCATGTACCGATTGTGTTGAGATTAATAGTGCCTATGTCATAAGGTTGACGCTGAAAGGTGGCATGAAATACGATAATGAAGAAAGGAAGAGCAGCTGTGGTCCAGAACGGCTCCACCACTGGCTACCTAAGTCATTAATCAGAATTCGCGCAGTAGGGTGGCTGCAGAAGCCACAGTCACCCAGTCATGCATCCTTTCATCAGACAACAGCATCGTACTTGATTGGTGGTCGTCCCCTTGATGTACTGCGTCTGAAGTGGTCAGATTCTCATCCACCATGGAGCTAGTGGTTGGCTCTGACTGCTTTCCAGTATCCATAGACATTTTACTGTGCCATTAATTCGCTGATGCTATCCCCAACAGGAGGCAGACTGAAGGTTCCGTGAATGTTTCATCCTGTGGGGAAGGATCTACGCCATTGGGACCATATTGTTCTTGATACTGCTTCTGTCAGGACTCTAAAGGAGCCAGCCGGCGTTTCTTCGAAGATTTTTGTTTGTGCGCAAGGGCTTCGGTGTCTGAAGACGCCAGAGATCCTGACTGTCAGGGACAGAAGCTTCTGTTGGCACAATCATGGAGGTGACTTTCATCTCAATCACCTCTGTCATCCCACCACCTCACAATGAAGATGTAGCTGGAAGCGGCTTAGTCGACGTCTTCGTTCCTACCTCGTTTTCCTGCTGCTGTTCCAGGGGTTACAATAGTCCTGGTAAAGATGAGGCCATGGTAAGTGGGTGGTGGTCGATCTACAGAGCCTGGACGTACTTGAATGACAGCGCTGTGTACACACTGCTCACTCCTCCTCTGGTGGTAATTGGGAAATTCGACGTTAAAGACAGCTGGAACACACATTTCCTTGTCCACAACCTAAACACATTTTCGACTGACCATCATAGATGATGATGCACAACAGCCACTGATGTACAGATAGGACAGACCGTTCTGTGTAGTAACCACCATCTCGCCGAGAACCTCAAATAGTCGTTCGAATACCCGAATCATCCTCTGTCTGAGCCTCATTTGTTCCACTTGCACATTATTTATATACCATTCTGAAAGTCGAAATTTAAGACCATCTGAAGTCTCACCTAGAATCCTGTCGCAAGCCGTGTCGTTGAACATCTTCTACACTACATTGCTCACAACTGAAAGATAAATGCTGACAAGATCATTATAATCAATTCTGATTTCGTCTCTTAGACATTGTACTGTTTCCAATGCCTTCGGTCTTCCACACTCATTCAAGAAATTAAAATTTGGTGTCCTATTACGGTATGAATAGCTCGTTCTTCTTCAACATAATTTTATTGCACGAATATGGTCGATGTGCGCAACAAACCGAGCGCGCGCTATCGCGGCAGAGACGTAAACAAGACGTCCGGGCCGCTTCAGTGCCGAAGGCGACAGCTTCAGCTGTTCGCGTACGAATCAAGGCCAGACAGACTTTCATACGTCATCGTCCATTTTGACGGCCTGTACTCGTACGTTACGTATATACACTATGTGGTCAAAAATATCCGGACACTTGGCTGAAAATGACTTACAAGTTCGTGGCGCCCTCCATAAAAAAAAGTTCAAATGTGTGTGAAATCTTATGGGACTTAACTGTTAAGGTCATCAGTCCCTAAGTTAACACACTACTTAACCTAAATTATCCTAAGGACAAACACACACCCATGCCCGAGGGAGGACTCGAACCTCCACCGGGATCAGCCGCCTGAGACCGCTCGGCTAATCCCGCGCGGCCCCTCCATCGGTAATGCCAGAATTCAGTATGGTATTGCCCCCCCCCCTTACCCTTGATGACAGCTTCCACACTCGCAGGCATACGTTCAATCAGGTGCTAGAAGGTTTCTTGGGGAATGGCAGCCCCTTCGTCACGGAGTGCTTCACTGAGGAGAGGTATCGATGTCGGTCGGTGAGGCCTGGCACTTAGTCGGCTATCCAAAGCATCCCAAAGGTGTTCTACAGGATTCAGGTCATGACTCTGTGCAGGCCACTCCATTACAGGGATGTTATTGTAGTGTAACCACCCCACCACATGCCGTGCATTAAGAACATGTGCACGATCATGTTGAAAGATACAGTCGCCATCCCAAAATTGCTCTCCAACAGTGGGAAACAAGAAGGTGCTTAAAACATCAGTGTAGGCCTGTGCTGTGATAGTGCCATGCAAAACAAGGGGTGTTCAAAAATGTTCAGATGTGTGTGAAATCTTATGGGAGTTAACCTCTAAGTTCATCAGTCCCTAAGCTTACACACTACTTAAGCTAAATTATCCTAAGGACAAACACACAAAAACATGCCCGAGGGATTACTCGAACCTCCGCCGGGATCAGCCGCCCAGTCTACTACAGTTTCCGCGATTTGTTTATTACAGTACTTTGACGTCAATGGTTAAAAGAACTCCGATTACTAACAAATCAAATAACAAATAATACGGAACAGGCTCCTTCTGTAGCCTTCTAAATCTACAGCTACATCTATACTTCATAGGCAACTGAGCAGCTCTTGTCGGAGATTATCTTTAATCGTTATCACTCACTATCTTCGCACACATATACCTGCATACGCTGTTCTTCTCTTAATACTTACACGAGATGCACATTTAAGGCAGTGTTATTCTGCTTAATGCATTGGTCTCCTAAATTTACTAAGTATATGAGAAAGTAAATCATAGCCTTTCTTCCGAAGAGCTCTCCATCACTTCCCTAAATATGGTACTGACTGAAGGTGCTGGTAACAAATGTAGGACGGCGGCTGAATTAATGCCATCTTCTGCTCTAGTCTGGCTTATCAATGGCCCCAAACACTGAAGTACTATACAAGAAGTCACACCATAGTCTCATATGCGATCACCCTTAAGACTGGTCCAAACTGTTGCAGGTTCATCCCATGACATGTAAACGGCAATTTTGTCCTGTCTTAAAACTATTATGTATGATTATAAAACTTCTCATCGCTCAGCAACGCTACTCCTATTATTATTTAATCGGCTAGACAGAATGCAATAGCATACCACTAACTCATTGTACAAAACCTGCAGTACTTTTAATCACGCTCATTTTGTAAGCGGCCATTCATCAGGCTTGGAGGATATTTTGCCTATATTGTTCAGAATTTTCCTACAATTACTTAACCGCATTATTCTATAATTTCTGAAGTTCTGGATTTTATAGAGTTTATTTGCATCTTTAAAAGTATTCCTGTCACACACTACAGACATTATCTTTGTTCGGCAACGAGCGAACGTCATCCAGAATAGTATACGCCGTTGGGTTATTCTGAAAATCATCCAGACAATGACATTTGCGAAGAATGTACAGTAAATCAGCCCACAACGGGCTTATTATACACAGAAGAGCCAAAGAAACTGGTACACCTGCCTAATAATGTGTAGGGCAACCGCGAGCACGCTGAAGTGTCGAAACACGACGTGGCATGGACTCGACTAACGTCTAAAGTAGTGCTGGAGGGAACTGACTCCATGAATCCTGCGGGGCCGTCCATAAATCCGTAAGAGTGCTAGGGGGCGGAGGTCTCTTCTGAACAGCATGTTGCAACGCACCCCAGGTATGCTGAATAATGTTAGTCACTGGGGAGTTTGGTGGTCAGCGGAAGGGTTTAAACTCAGAAGTGTCTTCTAGAACCACTCTGTAGCAATTTTGTACGTAAGGGTGTCGGATTGTCCCGCTGGAATTGACCAAGTCCATCAGAATGCACAATGGACATGAGTGGATGCAAGTGCGCCGACTATAACACCACGTTCAAACTTACTTAAATCTTGATAACTTGCCATTGTAGCGGCAGTAACCGATCTAACAAATGCGTCACACACGTGTCTTATATAGGCGTTGCCGACCGCAGCGTCGTATTCTGTCTGTTTACATATATCTGTATTTGAATACGCATACCTATAGCAGTTTCCTTGGCGCTCCAGTGTAGAACGGCTTTGGAGAGTCTAGAAATTCCCAGAGTCCTGTTGGTCGACTCCCATACTTTGCGAGATAGTCTGTGTAAAAAACGCTCGGTTTATTTTTCACACTATAGATGCTTCCTGAATAAGACAGGTTTCAGACTTGCGACAATAAAGAAATAAGCGAAGTGAACACAGGATCCATTGAAATGACACAGAGTGCAACGTTCATAGATACGCACGTGACAGAAAACTTGTTTCGAGTAGTTTAGATTTTGCAAATAGAACTTTCTTCGTTTTCAGCAGTAGTTAATTTCAAGTCACTTGAACAACGAAACGTTGTGTCTGTGAATTCCTAAGGGACCAAACTGCTGAGGTTATTGGTCCCTAGACTTACACTCTACTTAAGCTAACTTTGGCTTCAACAACACACACACACATGGCCGAGTGAGGACTCGAACCCTCCGGTGGAAGGGGCCGCGCAATCCATGCCATAGCGTCTCTAATCGCGTGGCAACTCCGCGCGGCAACGAAGCGTTGCCCATTCTTGTTTTTGAAGAAAGTCTTCGGGGAAATCGTCGTAACTGCAGGTCAACAGTGTCGACATAAATCTGTTGTATCTACTACGACATTATTCAAACAGCGATCCTGTGAGACCCAACATGTTCTGTTCGCCTATGAGAGCCTGTGTCCACTACGGACCACATCCCTAAAAGGAGTTCTAATTAGTTGCTCAGTGCCCCTAATGTCACAAATATTTTTTGGAAAGCTGAAATTAAATGCTGGGATACCTGCAGGGTATCGATGAGTGGTACACTTAAAGGCCCCTGACACTGTACATAACAAACATCCGGAGAATGATCAATTACTGCTCGCTCGTATGTTTGGCGTTCTATCACTGTGAATAGTTACAGTTATTTTATCTCGGAGTATCCGTTAGGAGCGATGTTGTTGTTGTTGTGGTCTTCAGTCCTGAGACTGGTTTGATGCAGCTCTCCATGCTACTCTATCCTGTGCAAGCTTCTTCATCTCCCAGTACCTACTGCAACCTACATCCTTCTGAATCTGCTTAGTGTACTCATCTCTCGGTCTCCCTCTACGATTTTTACCCTCCACACTGCCCTCCAATGCTAAATTTGTGATCCCTTGATGCCTCAAAACATGTCCTACCAACCGATCCCTTCTTCTAGTCAAGTTGTGCCACAAACTTCTCTTCTCCCCAATCCTATTCAATACCTCCTCATTAGTTACGTGATCTATCCACCTTATCTTCAGTATTCTTCTGTAGCACCACATTTCGAAAGCTTCTATTCTCTTCTTGTCCAAACTAGTTATCGTCCATGTTTCACTTCCATACATGGCTACACTCCAAACAAATATTTTCAGAAATGACTTCCTGACACTTAAATCTATATTCGATGTTAACAAATTTCTCTTCTTCAGAAACGCTTTCCTTGCCATTGCCAGTCTACATTTTATATCCTCTCTACTTCGACCATCATCAGTTATTTTACTTCCTAAATAGCAAAACTCCTTTACTACTTTAAGTGTCTCATTTCCTAATCTAATTCCCTCAGAATCACCCGATTTAATTGGACTACATTCCATTATCCTCGTTTTGCTTTTCTTGATGTTCATCTTATATCCTCCTTTCAAGACACTGTCCATTCCGTTCAACTGCTATTCCAAGTCCTTTGCCGTCTCTGACAGAATTATGATGTCATCGGCGAACCTCAAAGTTTTTACTTCGTCTCCATGAATTTTAATACCTACTCCAAATTTTTCTTTTGTTTCCTTTACTGCTTGCTCAATATACAGATTGAATAACATCGGGGAGAGGCTACAACCCTGTCTCACTCCTTTCCCAACCACTGCTTCCCTTTCATGCCCCTGGACTCTTATGACTGCCATCTGGTTTCTGTACAAATTGTAAATAGCCTTTCGCTCCCTGTATTTTACCCCCGCCACCTTTAGAATTTGAAAAAGAGTATTCCAGTCAATATTGTCAAAAGCTTTCTCTAAGTCTACAAATGCTAGAAACGTAGGTTTGCCTTTTCTTAATCTTTCTTCTAAGATAAGTCGTAAGGTCAGTATTGCCTCACGTGTTCCAACATTTCGACGGAATCCAAACTGATCCTCCCCGAGGTCCGCATCTACCAGTTTTTCCATTCGTCTGTAAAGAATTCGCGTTAGTATTTTGCAGCTGTGACTTATTAAACTGATAGTTCGGTAATTTTCACATCTGTCAGCACCTGCTTTCTTTGGGATTGGAATTATTATATTCTTCTTGAAGTCTGAGGGTATTTCGCCTGTCTCATACATCTTGCTCACCAGCTGGTAGAGTTTTGTCATGACTGGCTCTCCCAAGGCCGTCAGTAGTTCTAATGGAATGTTGTCTACTCCGGGGGCCTTGTTTCGACTCAGGTCTTTCAGTGCTCTGTCAAACTCTTCACGCAGTATCGTATCACCCATTTCGTCTTCATCTACATCGTCTTCCATTTCCATAATATTGTCCTCAAGTACATCACCCTTGTATAAACCTTCTATATACTCCTTCCACCTTTCTGCCTTCCCTTCTTTGCTTAGAACTGGGTTGCCATCTGAGCTCTTGATATTCATACACGTGGTTCTCTTCTCTCCAAAGGTCTCTTTAATTTTCCTGTAGGCAGTATCTATCTTACCCCTAGTGAGATAAGCTTCTACATCCTTACATTTGTCCTCTAGCCATCCCTGTTTAGCCATTTTGCACTTCCTGTAGATCTCATTTTTGAGACGTTTGTATTCCTTTTTGCCTGCTTCATTTACTGCATTTTTATATTTTCTCCTTTCATCAATTAAATTCAATATTTCTTCTGTTACCCAAGGTTTCTAGCAGCCCTCGTCTTTTTACCTACTTTATCCTCTACTGCCTTCACTACTTCATCCCTCAAAGCTACCCATTCTTCTTCTACTGTATTTCTTTCCCCCATTAGGAGCGATATGAAGCGGAATGATCACAAGCCATTAGCAGTAGGAGAAGCAGACATCTGAAGAGACTGTTCGTTGGAAGAATCTTAAGAAAATGCAGTTCACCCACGAAGTAGATAGCTCATAAAATCCTCGTTCGACCCTTCCTTGAGTATTACGCGTTTTTCTGGGACCATTAAAAGCTAATATCGACACAGGAAATGATAATACTCCTCGGAGAGCAGTGCGTTTCTTCACGAGCTCATTTAGTTTGTCCATTTATCTACTCTCATTCAACTGCAGACGGTTCAGGAGAGGTGTTGTACTTTAGGGAAAGGCTTACTGTTGAAAATCCGAGAACGTACGTTCCATGAAGAGTCAAGCAACATATTGCTTCCTCTGATACACTCTCGTGAATTGACAACGACGAAGAAATCAAGGAAATTTATGCACATGTGAATGTTTACCGAAAGCAGTCATTCTTCTCGTGGACTGTTCGTGTGCAGCATGGGAAAAGTGAGAAATACCCTCCTCCATAAAAAGTAATGAATCTTAAGCTGTTCCGCTAGACACGAGAAATGTTATTTAATTTCCCTAAATTTCTGTAGTGCGTGCTATGTGAGATACATAGTACACCTTCCTATGCGCCCTTTGCCGAACCCGGACCCTCAAGCGCCTTTGGTGGCACATTTGCGCCTGTCTCTATTCATGATTTTTTCTTTACATTGTATGGTCAATCTAGCCCGAAAGATTTGCATGCAAATTTATCTGCTTCATGTATAAAAACAAGTTGGTATTTTACCAGTAGGTTACGCAGTTACGTTTTGTGTTTTTCTTGTACGCTATTCAACTCATGAAAAAAAATAAAAAATGGAATGGGCACAGCGACATTCTTTTCTTTACAACATTTCTTTCGTTGTGCAGACTCGATTTCTTACAGATCTTATCAAATTATAAACATGTTAATATAAGTTATCACCGCAAAGTGTTTCTGAGGAGACAGGAATAAGCAAAAAGAATTAGAATTACGTCCCTGTTCAATTACTATGGAAATGAAGTGGATGAGAAGATCTGAGGTCGATGAGGTCATGTTAAGTTTACCTCTACACAGTGACTTTCTCTTTGAGAACATAATGTTGGTGGCTAAACAGGACTACATTTTAGCCGACGGCAAAACAGTAATTATTTCACCTCCGTCTCCGTCTTCGTTGGTATTTCAGAATATTAAATTGTAAGTTCCTTTCACTATAGACAATATTATTTTTAACGCTAATTTCAACGTAATGTGAAGATCAGTCACATTAATTACATTTCACAGCTGATTCAAGATGTTGAAAAAAGGCTTCCGTCAAATGATACCACGCAAAAGGTGCAGTTTTTTTATGTTTTATCTGCCGAGATTTAAAATGAAGTGCTATAGCCCACGTCATTGTTCAGAGTGAAACTTACCATGAAATAGCAGCAGATACACTAAATTTTTTGCAGAGTGTTTTCAGCACTGTTATGCTAACTTTACAAAGAATTGGGGTTTAGCCATGAGTTAAGCAGTAAACTCGAACGAAAATAGAATTCAGTCTTGTCACTTGCACTAATTATTTTTTATTAACTATATTGTGAAATTTTAAGATTACACCCAATTAAATGAAAGGGTGTCAACTGTCTTGCAAAATCTTAAGTTACTCGAATTCAATTAATGAGTATAAGGAAAAAAGAATTTGTTCTAGACAGCAGTCAATCAGCTGCATGCCACACGGTCTGAATGCAGAACCTAAAGGCATTTGCAGAAAAATACTCAATGAGAACCAAGTGAATCACAACTGCGTACCTCAACTGACACGCTATTTCAATGTTTCAAATGCTATGTGGAATTCGAATAATTACATTGATGACTAGGACAAAATACGCAGCACAGATAGACATTTGAAATACTTACAGGAACAACATAAAAGCTGCAAAAAACATTACTGATTCCGACCCTGACTTATGGGTATGTAGCTTATGAACTGGCAGTTGAGCTGTAAATCTTCAAATCAATCAAGGGCAACACAGGACAGCATTGGGAGTTAGCAGTGTTGATTCCTGAAATGAGCTACCGTTAGTTAAGATCCTAAATGAATCAGATAACTATGGTTATCTAATGCCCAATGTCGCAGAATATGTGGTTATAATTTCGGATAACACGTAGAAAAACTGCCCTAATTTGAAATCTTTTGCCTACTGTAACTTAAAAAGCTTGTAGTTATCTTGAAAAAGCATAATAGAATTTGTCAGTCAAATGTAGACAATGACAGAAACGTGACACCTATTATAATTATTATTATTATTATTATTATTACCATTATTATTAATCATATAACAATTACACATCACTTGTCCTATGACAGTTTCGTAAATGAAAGCACATGTTCAAGAGAAACACAAGCCTACCACGAAGAAACTTAAGTAGGCCAATAATGTACTCACTGTGCATACAAGATTTATATTATTGCCCGAGTAGGACTTTCATACCGTTTTACGAGCATGCTGCTGTCTTCAGTAAAGTAAACACAGCACATCTTAAACTTCGTACACCTAATAGGAGCGCTCATTGAATGTTATATTCATAGGTAGCGTACACAAACAAAATCTGACTACGTCAGTGTCACACAGGTTCAAACCCCACTCCTCTAACGCTGAAGGTCGCCCCCTCAATCTCACTTCTCTCTATCCCCTCTTCCTATTCCCCTCTCCCTCCACTAGGCAGTGTTGCCACGAAATTTCCAAGATGATGTATCTAGCCCACTTACTCTAAAAGCAGCATAAATCGATCAGTTAATGTGGCGACGTAAAAACATTCACGATTCCAGAATGAAATTTTTACTCTGCAGCGGGTTGTGCACTCATATGAAACTTCCTGGCAGATTAAGAGTGTGTGCCGGAACGAGACTCAAACTCGCGACCTTTGCCTTTCTTCCAGGAGTGCTAGTTCTGCAAGTTTCTCACGAGAGCTTCTGCGAAGTTTGGAAGGTAGGAGACGAGGTACTGGCGGAATTGGAGCTGTGAGGATAGGTCGTGAGTCGTGCTTGGATAGCTCAGGTGGTAGAGCACTTGCCTGTGAAAGGCAAAGGTCCCAAGTTCGAGTCTCGGTCTGGCACACAGTTTTAAACTGTCAGGAAGTTACAACATTCAAGATGTTGGAAATGGTGTGCATTTGAATTAGCATTTTATATCTCCAGCTATGATGGAGGTTACCGATTTGTGCTATTTAAAAATAGTGTACAACTTTAGTAGTTTTAATAATATCGTAATTTGGTTATACTCTTTCTCATGGAGAAAATTAATAAATCTAAGTAATAACTGAAGAATTATGAACATTATGAACCAAGTTTATTATTCTACTGATGAGCGTCAGTGGTACAGACACAGTACAGACTAGTAGCACACATACACAAGATTAAATCGTTTGGAAGAACTCAATACGTGGGAAATAGGATGCTCGCTTCATGTGGGACAGAATTTGCTAAATAAGTCATGACTGCACCTTCCTCAGAAAAAAAATTTTGAGCAACTCCCTGCAGGTCTCGACTTGCTCATCACTCCCACCTCTCCTCTACTGGCTGATCTGAACACACTCGATACAAGTTTCAAATTGTTCATCCATCCTCCCCACCACCACTACTCCTATGGTCAAGCTGCAGCATATGCCCCCATAGACTAATATTCTACATGTGTGTGGTGGAACTGTCATATGAGCTTTCAGGCAATAATAAATCAGTAAGTTATTGTGGCAAGTCTTGGAACTTAAGACAAGATCATTTTTCTTTTAAATAAGAGCAAGAACACATGACAATAAATTATTTTGTTTATTCATTTAAGAACAACAGATGCTGTACACGCCACGCGTGTTAGAATATTCATTTATACACTGCAGTTACAAACATTATAGTATCCAATCTACACAACATTTCGTCATATATTTCGCGATTTTTAAGCTGCTAGACAACTGGTATTGTCTAGCTGAAAAGTTCATTTACAGCCATCTGGCTAGGTCTATATTTATCAATTCATACGTCACCAGCACACTTGCATACTATGGAGATTGTGCTCTCTCATCGCCACAAGAAAAAGAAAGTAGAAAATTTCACAATATGTAAGTACACTGATGATTAACGTATTTAGTGAACACGAACATAGCTGGATGGCTGTAAATGGGCTTTACAGTTGTTAAGGAACCTAAAAAACGCACATTTGTAGTGGAGTGGTCGTGTGGAAGTGCCCTTTGTAGTAATTGCGTCGTTTACTCCAATCGGCTAACAGAGCATTTAGCCACCACAGTCATCTCGGTACACTGGCACAACCATTTGATCAATGAGCAGAGGTATTACCGAAATCCAGGACACTTCGACAGCATTGCAGCAAGTGGTGTATATGACACCTGGGACGTCTGCTCACCAACAACCCCACTTGGCTCATGTAAATACTGGCAGTCAGGCGCGCAAATTGTGTGAGAGCAGCGACCTCTGCTGAATGGGCAACCACCATCCTACAGGACTACCTACTTATTGGACCAGCCGCATCACTGATTTGCCAAACGTCAAACTCAGGTCCTCCCAGCTAGTAGGTGTCCACCAACGCCAGATGCTGCCAGTCAGACATTAAGGACAGGTTTAGTAGCATTTCATGGTCCGACTACTGGGCTTGCGTCTTATACAGCTCACTGTGCCACCAATGAACGCTTGCAACACAAAGGTCGCTTTGCTACTAGATCACACTAGGTGCAGCATCTACATTTGTCTACAGGGCTACGTAGTGGTCACCAAGGACTGTGGGTTCGATGCCTACCTCTTGGCTGCCAGACAACGGCATGAGTTTTCTGCAGCAAACTGTTGACTCAACTGTCTGCAAGCTGAACGTGACTGGAACTGCCTCACTTAACCACTAGAGGACTCAAGCACATACATTTGATGTCAGAAGAGCTAGTGGGGCTACAATAATGTTGGACATCACAGTGGAGCAAAAATGACACCGGCAGTTCAGCAGTTCCTCAGAAGTACACAAGCACGTGCTGACTGTGAGTATGGTATGGGCTTGTATGGTCATTTGTTTTCCCATAACGTGTGAATAAAATTTCGAGGTCCTTGAAATCCATTTGATTATTGTGTGATGAAAGGAAACCTTGCCATCGAACCAACACCTTCTTCTTCCAATGTCTCAGGACAGACTTCACAAGAAACACATCTGGTTCAATGCTTTTCTGCAGATCTTCAATGAAGACTCTTCCAGGTGTTTCGCTACCTCTGCTATCTCTTAGAACATATGTTATTAGATATGTCTGCTACACTGTGACTAATGTAAATGTCTCTGTTGACCAATTTGGGAGGTATCTTTTCTCGATTGCAGTACTGTTTACTGAAATCAAAACGCATTATATTTTCGTGTTCCTGGATTCACCATTTTAGTATGTATGTATACAGTATTTAGAAGTTGAATATCATGAATGTAAATTGAATGCTGCAAATATTTCAGTTGACCAGTTTTTTAGGTACGATTTATCAATTACAGTCTTGTGTTTTGAAATATGTATCAAATCACCTACATCATATTTCTGTTTACTTGGATCCATCATTTTAACATGACTATATACAGAATTTGGAAATTCATTATCAAACATGTTAACTAGTTTTGTCTTTATTGTTTGGTGTAGTTGAGTTATACCACTCAGTTATTTGTGGATGGATATCTAACCATTTGTATGGCCCTAAAAGTTGTATCCACACATAAATGAAAGCTTGTCACCATGATTCGTTTGAGTGTTGGCTGGATTGCGATTCATCACTGTTTGCAGTAATTAGTCCACTGCGCATGCAACTTGCTTCTACATTTGTAAACTAAATGCCCAAGAGACTTTGTACAATGACCATCAAAATATATTTCAAACATGTTCTCTCCCACAAACACAGCTTCATATCTGCAAGATCACCTTGCCTTAAATAATTTAAGCCTTATATTATAACATGCCTGCATAGCAATATTTTGCCTGCTGGTTTATGAAGTTCTGGCACTACTGTCTCCGTAATTATTTAATAATACGTTTCTCCATGAGTACTTAAATGACTGATGTGATTTCGTTTGTATGAGCAGTATTTCCTACGGCAGCTAATATTGTGAGCAGTCTTAATCATTTCACTAATTTGTTATGATTTCAATGTATTGCATATTTTTTATGCTGAATGTCAAGAAGAGCACCATCACCATTGTTCTCTAACGCTAATTTATCATGTTGCTGCCGCATCTATAGTGATGTTTCTCTGCCATATCAGGCCAGGCCAAAGTGTGAGATATATAGGCATTTTTCTTCGCTGTGACCACCAGTGTTCACATGGCAATCAACGTTTTAATAATGTTTTTGTATTTCTTACTGTATGGGTTGTTACTCATTCTGTAGGAGAGTTTTTTTATTATCTACATTTGGCATTAACAATATTTTTACGTATGTTATTGATTCTCTTGCAAGACATTCAGGTGGTTTTGGAGTTTTTAAGAATATTACATTCAGTAAACAAGATGTTCTCTCAGATTTTCTATTCCCAACCCTCACTATATGTTTATAGATAATACACCCAACATGAGTCTTCTCTGCTAATTTTGAATGTTCCCTCCATCAAGCCACCCCTGTGACATTTAATGAAATCGCCAGTCATATTTTCTTCTCCACCATTTTCATAAGTAGTCATTTATAAGAGTTGTTCAGCAGATTCAATAACAGGCTTAAAAATTTCTCTTAGTCATTGTATCTCAATTTGATTCAGCTAATATGTCTCAGTGACTTTGCATTTTTTCGAATTGGTCAACATGTTGTTCACTAAAAAGAATCTGGGACAATATGCACCTTGTGAACTCTAAGACTAGATGGGGTTTGCTTTCCATCCGTTAGCATGTTTTCAAGTACCACAAACCTGTTAGTTAATATATTGACTGTACTCCAGATTTCGAAATTTTGCGTTAAACATGCGAATGTTCCTCTCGAACTTTGTGTTAACGATCTAGTATGGCTTTCTACCTGGAAATTTATATCTACGAGCCTTTCAGAGATTGTTTCAATTTTCACATCAACATACAGACAGATGTTCTGTCTCTGCACCCCCCCCCCCCCCCCAGAGTGTATGGGCGATATTGTCCCTAACTGAATGTATAATGAACAAATGTATTATAGCCACCTAGTGGAGTTTCAAGTTCCATCACTTGGTCTGTTAACATATTATCTTTTTCTATGTCATTTGAAAGCTTACCAAATCTGATTTTATGCTTTGTAGCGATATGTTTAATAATTTTGTACGGATCTATAAGAATAATCTTTAATTTAGCTCTGAGGGTTATGTATATACACTTGTGGGGTTACAGCATATGACAATATTTGTCTATGGTGTTCTATGTAGTGACACTCCTATGTGTAGTTACATTACTGTAAAAGAAAACCTCCCTGAAGTTTTGTCTGTATCTTTTCTTCATTCGGCTGTCATGTTTTACTAGTAAATAAAAAGCCATATTGGATGTGATTCCACCACTCTCCACATATAGTTCTAATTCCATCGACCGTCATGTCAGTTCCTAGGTATGCTGGATAAATGAATTTTTAATTCATTTTTAACTTGTTTGAAGTGATAATAAGGTGCACATTATCAAGTAGAAGTTGTTTTCAAACTTCATGTTTGTTTGACTCAGACAAAAAACGTATACCTCACATAAGAATTAAAATAGAACTATTTTCTCATCAGTTCCCAATTTCACTCAGCAACTTCATCAAATATAAACACAGTATTCGGCTTAACCTTTTTGTTACAGATAAGCATACCTTCATGGAATGTCTTGCATGTTACATTGCCAGTGAATGAGAGTGTCTCTTGTAATAGCTGGGACTTGGGTTCAAAGACCGCTTCTAAGAAAACTTGTACATAATCAAAGCGATCTGCGCCAGGATATGTAAGCAATGATATAACATTCGTCTTGCCTTAACTGATGGGCCTGAAACTATCATCAATCTACAGTGTCTGGTAGAACTGGACCATTCTTCTTTTTTTTCTATAAGACTGTAGGAACAGTCAGTTATTAGAAAGTCACTGCGAAGAGCGTTTTTCATCCATCCAGACACGATACTGGCGATGCAACTATATTATCAGATATGAGATTTCATAGTGAGAAAAAAAGTAAAAGCATTTGCTTACACCTTTATTATCTACTTTGCACAGACACAGTATTAACTTTTACGTGTAGCTTAATACACACCATGTCTCACAGTTCACGTTACACACCTCTAGAGATTGTAGAGGGGACTTAGTAGATCAGGTTTTACATGGGAACCCATATCCAGAAACGGTTCATTTACATGTTACAAGGAAAACAATAGCTATTCAAATGCGTGATGTTTCTTGCTCATATTGCTTGTTATGGTAGGCTACCCACATCCATGAATGGTGCAACGATGTGATGGTATGTGATGTCCTCTCTTTCCAACTGCCTTGTTTTTATGCTTCATGGTGACGCGTCGGTGGCATTTCGGTGGCTAGTACTGCAGTAACAGGATGACTGAGTACATACTGAGTGAGTACAGCGATTTGTTGTTAATTTACGGTGGAGTTCGCCGTAATGGAAGACAAGCTCAGTGTCTGCACCATAATACACTCCTGGAAATTGAAATAAGAACACCGTGAATTCATTGTCCCAGGAAGGGGAAACTTTATTGACACATTCCTGGGGTCAGATACATCACATGATCACACTGACAGAACAACAGGCACATAGACACAGGCAACAGAGCATGCACAATGTCGGCATTAGTACAGTGTATATCCACCTTTCGCAGCAATGCAGGCTGCTATTCTCCCATGGAGACGATCGTAGAGATGCTGGATGTAGTCCTGTGGAACGGCTTGCCATGCCATTTCCACCTGGCGCCTCAGTTGGACCAGCGTTCGTGCTGGACGTGCAGACCGCGTGAGACGACGCTTCATCCAGTCCCAAACATGCTCAATGGGGGACAGATCCGGAGATCTTGCTGGCCAGGGCAGCTGACTTACACCTTCTAGAGCACGTTGGGTGGCACGGGATACATGCGGACGTGCATTGTCCTGTTGGAACAGCAAGTTCCCTTGCCGGTCTAGGAATGGTAGAACGCTGGGTTCGATGACGGTTTGGATGTACCATGCACTATTCAGTGTCCCCTCGACGATCACCAGAGGTGTACGGCCAGTGTAGGAGATCGCTCCCCACACCATGATGACGGGTGTTGGCTCTGTGTGCCTCGGTCGTATGCAGTCCTCATTGTGGCGCTCACCTGCACGGCGCCAAACACGCATACGACCATCATTGGCACCAAGGCAGAAGCGGCTCTCATCGCTGAAGACGACACGTCTCCATTCGTCCCTCCATTCACTCCTGTCGCGACACCACTGGAGGCGGGCTGCACGATGTTGGGGCGTGAGCGGAAGACGGCCTAACGGTGTGCGGGACCGTAGCCCAGCTTCATGGAGACGGTTGCGAATGGTCCTCGCCGATACCCCAGGAGCAACAGTGTCCCTAATTTGCTGGGAAGTGGCGATGCGGTCCCCTACGGCACTGCGTAGGATCCTACGGTCTTGGCGTGCATCCGTGCGTCGCTGCGGTCAGGTCCCAGGTCGACGGGCACGTGCACCTTCCGCCGACCACTGGCGACAACATCGGTGTACTGTGGAGACCTCACGCCCCACGTGTTGAGCAATTCGGCGGTACGTCCACCCGGCCTCCCGCATGCCCACTATACGTCCTCGCTCAAAGTCCGTCAACTGCACATACGGTTCACGTCCACGCTGTCGCGACATGCTACCAGTGTTAAAGACTGCGATGGAGCTCCGTGTGCCACGTCTAACTGGCTGACACTGACGGCGGCGGTGCACAAATGCTGCGCAGCTAGCGCCATTCGACGGCCAACACCGCGGTTCCTGGTGTGTCCGCTGTGCCGTGCGTGTGATCATTGCTTGTACAGCCCTCTCGCAGTGTACGGAGCAAGTATGGTGGGTCTGACACACCGGTGTCAATGTGTTCTTTTTTCCATTTCCAGGAGTGTACGTTGAAAATCGTATGATCCATCTCATCCCACGTTTGCCAGAGTCGAACAACAGCTGACAGGAAGCGGGAAATTCAAAAGCGAGAGAGAAAACTGTTATGATCCAAGAAGACGGCGCAGTTTCGTATTGGAAGAGGAAGTGCTTCATCAAGTTGAAGAGAACCCTCCAGCGAGTACTCGAGCCGTTGCATTTGTGTGCGTCTTACTCGCCCGTCTGGTGTGTTCTACAAGAACAGCAACTCCACTCGTATCACCCTCAGAAGGTACCCGCCATGCTCCCAGCGGATTTTGGGCCATATGTCAATTTCTGTACTTGATTTTTACACCGTCTTATGGACTTCCCTCAGTTTCCAAGCCGAATTTTGTTCACCGATAAAGCACATTGCAACAGAGAAAAAGTGTTTTGAATGCTCGAAATAGCCACATATAGGATAAAAAAATATAACGCAGAGCCACATGTACACGAAGATTTCAGCACATCTTCGGTAAAAATGTCTAGGCAGATATGTGAGATGGTCTGTGATTGGGTCATACATTCTTCCTTCCACCTAACTGGTGCTATGTACTTGATATTTTTGCAACAAGTGCTGGCGGAGATTTTGGCAGATGTGTCATTGGACATCCGGCACAAATTGTGGTTTCACCATGATGGGATGTCAGTATATTTTGCAGTCCACATCAGAAACCATCTGGACATAGTCTATAGGGGCAAATCGGTCGAGATGGACTATATATTTGGTAACCAAGATCCCGAGATTTAACTCCATTGGACTTTTCCTTGTGGGGCCACATGTCCAGTCGGAGTAATGTCGGGTAGAGTTGACCATGGCTGCTCTAGGCATTCCAAGTGGCGGCTAGTGTCACTTTGGCGTTAAGCTGGCCCTGCATGTGTCAGAATGCTGGTAATGACCTCTTCTATTGGATGTATGCTCGGAAGTGTAAGTCCGTCCATAGTTTTCCATAATTTCTCACAGAAGCTGTTTACATATGGCTGCCACGTGACTTGTTCATCAACAGGGCGCTGGACTGCACAGCTCACATACATTAAATTCTTAAATGTATTTTCCTGTACATGTGTGCATTCTATGTCATATATTCACTGTTGGTGGGAGGTTACCGCTGCGGATGGTATAGACACCTAATAACATTGAGATAGCTGAGTATTTCTCCTGAATATGACTGCATTTAGCATCAAATTATTCCATACCGACTCACTGGTAGATAATGTTACTTTACTACTGCGATATTGTGGATTTGTGAAAACCACCTCTGGACTGAACATGCATTCTGATGTATTCCGACAAGAACTCATCTACTCTCACCGGCTTTCAAACAATGTTGTATTAAAGAGTGATACTTTCGCCCCTGAAGATTCATACTGTTATTTTGTTAGAAGATATTCAGTAGTATCTCCTGCAACTCCAACCATATTTACTTATTTTTTTGTTGCTGCAAATATAACAGATGGAAATTATATTGCTGCTGTGCATATAATGTCTACAATTCTGCAACTCATACGTAAAGTAAAACTGTTTTTTTTTTATCCAGTGTGTGCTTACCATCATTACTGCAGCAATACATGTAACCTATCATAGCTTGAAAAACGATCAGCGTATGAGGACTGCGTTACTTATTGTCACCTGGGCGACATTTCATTACCTTTTAACCCACTCACAGTATGATCAAGCACAACTAGACACTTCAGGTCCATATCTGACACCTGCAACACACATGGTCGTCTTTTCAGTTCAGGTGGCTGTATGAGGAGGGGAAGGGTTAACATTGAGGGGGTGAGAAAGACCTTGAGGGGGTGGGAAGTTGTCTGTGATGTAACTCTCGTTCATCCACAATTAAACAACCCTAGAATATCGCATCAAGTGGTAAACTTCTGGAACATGTTATATCATACTTACTACGATGTACGTACAAATTCAGTAGTTGTGATGTCAAGGTATGAGATTTATTGATAGAATTCTGGGAAAGCGTAGAGAGTGTGTTAAGGACAACACATTCAATACTCTATCTTTAAGGATGATGCCCTACCATTTAAAGCTATTATCACGTCGTCCTGAAGGAAGATATCAAAGATACTTAGAAGTTTTCTCCTACATTGGTGAGGTAGGTTTTGAGATGTACGTACCTCCACGTTTCTACACACACACACACACACACACACACACACACACACACACACACACACACATCATGCAATTCTCATTAATTAGAGGACAGTGGTGTATGAACTAGGATCTGGTTCCTGATAGCATAACACATCTGTCGCAATGGGCTCAGATCACGTGAATTTGACGGATAAAACATAAACGTGAATTCACTATCACGCTCCTGAAATCATCATAGCAGAGTTCAGACCTTGCAACAGGGACAGCAACCACCGTCAGCAAAGACATCGAGCATGGGAAACAAAGATGGTCCACAATAATTTTCATGTCGTCTACACTTGTCATCGTGCCTTCGATTATTACCACGGTCCCATGCAAACCCATGGGAACGTACCCCATTGCAAAATACAGCCCCGTGAGGTTGTGTCTATGGCGCAGTGTATATTTTAAGCAGTCATTTGCCTGGATGATGCCGTTTCGCGACATGGCCATCGATGTGGTATAACATAAAATGACCAGGCGAAACGTTTTCAGTTATCACCGTTGAATCTCGATGCTCTCGTGCCCAGTAGTCACAACTGGGGATGTCTTTGGACCAATACAGGAACACATAGGCGTCATCTACTGTTTTACAGAGCAGGCAAGCCTCTTAACTCCCCCATTCTGTGATAAGATGTGGATGACCAACACCTTGGCGCCTACTCGTGTTTCACTGTCCTTCAAAAACTTTCCATAAATGCTGATGAGAGTATCAGGGCCGCGCGGGATTAGCCGAGCGGTTTAAATCGCTGCAGTCATGGACTGTGCAGCTGGTCCCGGTGGAGGTTCGAGTCCTCCCTCTAGCATGGGTGTGTGTGTTTGTCCTTAGGATAATTTAGGTTAAGTAGTGTGTAAGCTTAGGGACTGATGACCTCAACAGTTAAGTCCCATAAGATTTCACACACTTTTGAACATTTTTTTTTTTTTGAGTATCAGGAGAACAGTTCACTTACTTCACCGTCTCCGTAGAGGTCTTCCGTTCCTAGCTTGCCTAGAGAGCGGACGTGGCGTTCTTTACTCAGCTTGCCTGAGAAAGAGTGAGCATCTCTGGAGTTTAGGACTTAGCAAATGGAACGATTGAGCTTGGACATAGGAAGTTTTGGTTCAGCTATGTACTGAGCAAGATAGCTAGGAGTGAGTAGACGAGCACAGCCTTGCAGCACCACGAGGTCGGCTGACGTCCACACAACGACACCGCTCCGCCACACTGAATTCGTTGATATTGCGCCCGCTTCGGCCACTGATTAATTTGTTGGATCACGTCGGGAAAGTTTGCACGAGGGTTTCATGGGTCGTGCATTCTAGAATTCTTCTCGCACTTCGCATTACGCCTGGGTCAGTCGATAAGAATTACTTTTGAGTTATTGTACTTTACTCTACACAAACGCAATTTATTGGCACTGCCTGGTAGGAGAGTCATGTAATGTGATGATTGAAGGTCGTGAGTTAAAATAAATTTGTGCTAATCGACTGCGTCTGTTTTCATTCGAGTAGTTGAAATCCCAAGTCATATTCTTAATTAATTTTATGTTCAACATTTGCATCTGGTGCTCAATAGCTGAATATAACATCAATGTGGACCCCTTTTTAATTAAAAGGGATCAACTCTGAACCAATTAATGTCAACACTGCCACCGTAGTTCAATCAGGAGTTACAGGGCCTTATTAATTTCTTTGCGTTATCCGACATTGCGGTAGTTTTGCACTCTGTTGATCTGTTAGTCAATTACCTGGGGTAAACACACACCAAAACAAGTTAAGTGACGGGTGGGGTGTTACAATATTAAATTTCTGATACTGCGTATCCCCAAATAAACTACAAATTTAACCATGTGTTATTTTATATACACTAAATATTTTTGAGATTTGAAAAGATCTCTGTAACCACATAATTTCATTAAATAAAATTTCGGCGTTTGCTATAATCTTAACGACCAGCAGTCTACATAGCAGCATATTCATAATATCTAGTTGGTATAAATATTTTTCATACACTCGCGCTTATCTCAGTAGCAGGCTACAAATACCTTTATTAATAGTCGTGTTATTCCTGTTTCTTCTGGGATTTTTGCTTCATAGTCAAAACTCTTAAGAGTTAAATCAAACAGTGCTCCTTTTCTGTGATAGCTGTAAGTTAATACATCGCTTATCTCGGTTCCTTGTATACCATATAAGGTTCAACTCATATTTTGCGATAGTTTCAATAAATGCGTATGTGCAGAGTAAAACGGGAAAAAATTTGGAATTTAGATATTTCGACAGTTTGGCTGTTAGAAACGGGGCAGTATCTCATGGACAGGGTTCGAGAATACATTCACCGTAACGTTCTGAAAGAATAGTCCCTCCATGAACTACGGTGACTTCTCGAACCTAGGAAAAATATGGCTAATGTTGGTAGACAAAGATTTGGACATCGTTCTTCTAGGAAATTAGTTTAATAGTTGCGCTCCCTCCTTCAGTACTTGTGCAGGAACAACCACCGCCAGAGTGAACACCAACAGCTAGGCTCTAAACTTACATAAAATTTGTTATCTGTGTAGCAAGAAACCAACAATGAATTTCTAAACCAGAATTTCTTAGAACTGAAGCTAAATTATATCCGTTTCGTTATTTCGGGGTGAGACCCACTAGGCAACATGTCGAGAACATGTATCTTGGGCCGGTTCCCAAGAAAACGGTTATTCTTTTTTACAAAACTGGCAGTGCTGAAAATTCACTTCTCCCTCACGATGGAAAAGTACAGAGGGAAGATATTTTGAAATACTTTATCATATATAAAGGGCATAACGAATAGCTTTCCGGATAATATTTTTTTTAGTCTAGTCGAACACACTTATATTTCTCGAGCTGCCCCATTCACACAAACTTCAGTTTCTGGTATCGTAGCAACGCCATAGCTTTCAAAAATACTGACTAGCGTTACTCAACTTATTTGTTTACCTTAGGAGACACGAAACGAAGAAATCCAGTGTAAAAGTGACATCGGTTACGGATAACTTGTACAGTGCATGCTGAAGAAGTTCCTCCGCTTTGGGGAAGGAGGGCACATTACCTTTTCATAGGGAAGGCATTCATTATGGACAAGCAAAGAAACCAAAACTAACAAAGCAGGCCAAAACAAAATGGTCCTCCCAGTAATATATTTTGCTCGCCATAGCAACGTAAGCACATATTCTGATAGTTTCATCAACATATGACGCTACAGCGAAATTGTTCGTAAAAGTCATTGCAATGGACGTGGAGAGAGTGGAAGTATAGGACAGGCAGCAACCTTCATGTTCTCTACTT
Source organism: Schistocerca gregaria (assembly GCF_023897955.1). NCBI lineage: Eukaryota > Metazoa > Arthropoda > Insecta > Orthoptera > Acrididae > Schistocerca > Schistocerca gregaria. The sequence goes on from NC_064922.1 coordinate 626,645,586, forward strand.
CTGATTATGTTGCAGCCTCTGCTTGTTGTACTTTACGTCAGTCACCAAAGCACGGCGTATTCAAATGAAATGTATAACAACTCTTAACTAGCATTTCATTAAGTATTTTCTGTCGCTTAAGTGTGTGCAAGAGCTAAGTTTTACTCTCCCATAACTACTCTTATTACTGGATACGGAGGCAACAGAAATACACTCCTGGAAATTGAAATAAGAACACCGTGAATTCATTGTCCCAGGAAGGGGAAACTTTATTGACACATTCCTGGGGTCAGATACATCACATGATCACACTGACAGAACAACAGGCACATAGACACAGGCAACAGAGCATGCACAATGTCGGCATTAGTACAGTGTATATCCACCTTTCGCAGCAATGCAGGCTGCTATTCTCCCATGGAGACGATCGTAGAGATGCTGGATGTAGTCCTGTGGAACGGCTTGCCATGCCATTTCCACCTGGCGCCTCAGTTGGACCAGCATTCGTGCTGGACGTGCAGACCGCGCGAGACGACGCTTCATCCAGCCCCAAACATGCTCAATGGGGGACAGATCCGGAGATCTTGCTGGTCAGGGTAGTTGACTTACACCTTCTAGAGCACGTTGGGTGGCACGGGATACATGCGGACGTGCATTGTCCTGTTGGAACAGCAAGTTCCCTTGCCGGTCTAGGAATGGTAGAACGATGACGGTTTGGATGTACCGTGCTCTATTCAGTGTCCCTCGACGATCACCAGAGGTGTACGGCCAGTGTAGGAGATCGCTCCCCACACCATGATGCCGGGTGTTGGCCCTGTGTGCCTCGGTCGTATGCAGTCCTCATTGTGGCGCTCACCTGCACGGCGCCAAACAGGCATACGACCATCATTGGCACCAAGGCAGAAGCGACTCTCATCGCTGAAGACGACACGTCTCCATTCGTCCCTCCATTCACTCCTGTCGCGACACCACTGGCGGCGGGCTGCACGATGTTGGGGCGTGAGCGGAAGACGGCCTAACGGTGTGCGGGACCGTAGCCCAGCTTCATGGAGACGGTTGCGAATGGTCCTCGCCGATACCCCAGGAGCAACAGTGTCCCTAATTTGCTGGCAAGTGGCGGTGCGGTCCCCTACGGCACTGCGTAGGATCCTACGGTCTTGGCGTGCATCCGCGAGTCGCTGCGGTCCGGTCCCAGGTCGACGGGCACGTGCACCTTCCGCCGACCACTGGCGACAACATCGATGTACTGTGGAGACCTCACGCCCCACGTGTTGAGCAATTCGGCGGTACGTCCACCCGACCTCCCGCATGCCCACTATACGCCCTCGATTAAAGTCCGTCAACTGCACATACGGTTCACGTCCACGCTGTCGCGGCATGCTACCAGTGTTAAAGACTGCGATGGAGCTCCGTATGCCACGGCAAACTGGCTGACACTGACGGCGGCGGTGCACAAATGCTGCGCAGCTAGCGCCATTCGACGGCCAACACCGCGGTTCCTGGTGTGTCCGCTGTGCCGTGCGTGTGATCATTGCTTGTACAGCCCTCTCGCAGTGTCCGGAGCAAGTATGGTGGGTCTGACACACCGGTGTCAATGTGTTCTTTTTTCCATTTCCAGGATTGTATTTCAAAAGGCAGTATCATTTACAATATCGATTACGAACGTTCTTATTAACATATGTCCACTTTTCTGCGTGTATATGGTTATTAGCAAAACAAACCACAAGAATAACGAATCGAAGCAAGTCAGTGCTTCTAACTCACAGTTAATTTTCAGTAGCTTCAATATTTTTTTTAATGCTTCCACTGATTCCATTACGGGTTGCAGCTCTCTTTTTAGTATTATGTCTAGTTATTCTGAGAAAGTGTTGCTGTATTTTTATGAAGCCAGCCATATTAAGGAGTGGTTACTAGTATTTTATTTTGTGGAGACATTTCTATTTCCTTCAATACGAATAAACATAAATCTAATGGAGAAAGTTCTGGGGACTGGGGTGCATTGGAACGTGGTCTGTACTGCCTATTCATAAGTGATTATTACAAGGATTACTATAATACACTACTGAACATTAAAATTGCTACACCAAGAAGAAATGCAAATGATAAACGGGTATTTATTGGACAAATATATTATACTAGAACTAACATGTGATTACATTTTAACACTGTTTGGGTGCATAGATCCTGAGAAATCAGTACCCAGAACGACCACCTCTGGCCGTAATAACGACCTTGTTACGCTTGGGCATTGAGTCAAACTGAACTTGGATGGCGTGTACAGGTACAGCTGCCCATGCAGCTTCAACACGATACCACAGTTCATCAAGAGTAGTGACTGGCGCATTGTGACGAGCCAGTTGCTCGGCCACCATTGACCTGACGTTTTCAGTTGGTGAGAGATCTGGAGAATGTGCTTGCCAGGGCAGCAGTCGAACATTTTCTGTATCCAGAAAGGCCCGTACAAGACCTGCACCATGCGGTCGTGCATTTTCCTGCTGAATTGTAGGGTTTCGCAAGGATCGAATGAAGGGTAGAGCCACGAGTCGTAACACATCTGAAATGTAACGTCCACTGTTCAGAGTGCCGCCAATGCGAACAAGAGGTGACCGAGACGTGTAACCAATGGCAACCCATACCACCACGCCGGGTGATACGCCAGTATGGCGATGATGAATACAAGCTTCCAATGTGCGTTCACCGCGATGTCACCAAACACGGATTCGACCATCGTGATGCTGTAAACAGAGCCTGGATTCATCCGAAAAAAATGACGTTTTGACAATTCGTGCACCCAGGTTCGTCGTTGAGTACACCATCGCAGGCACTCCTGTTTGTGATGCAGCGTCAAGGGTAACCGCAGTCATGGTCTCCTAGCTGATAGTCCATGCTACTGCAAACATCGTCGAACTGTTCGTGCAGATGGTTGTTGTCTTGCAAACGCCCCCATCTGTGGATTCAGGGATCGAGACGTGGCTGCACGATCCGTTACAGCCATGCGAATAAGATGCCTGTCATCTCGACTGCTAGTGATACGAGGCCGCTGGGATCCAGCACGGCGTGCTGTATTACCCTCCTGAACCCACCGATACCATGTTCTGCTAACAGTCATTGGATCTCGACCAACGCGAGCAGCAATGTCGCGATGCGATAAACCGCAATCGCGATAGGCTACAATCCGACCTTTATCAAAGGTACGCATTTCTCCTCCTTACACGAGGCATAACAACAAAGTTTCACCAGGCAACGCAAGTCAACTGCTGTTTGTGTATGAGAAAACGGTTGGAAACTTTCCTCATGTCAGCACGTTGTTGGTGTCGCGACTGGCGCCAACCTTATGTGAATGTTCTGAAAAGTTTATCATGTGCATATCATAGCATCTTCTTCCTGTCGGTTAAATTTCGCGTCTGTTGCACGTCATTTTCGAGGTGTAGCAATTTTAATGGCCAGTAGCGTATCTTCAAGAGTCTATCAACTCACTTTCTTCATCATCCCTGTAACACTCTCCCACGGGTCAAACAAACTTGTGACCATTTCTGCTGCCCCTCTCTGTATACCTTTAACATCCCGAGTCGGGCCTCTTTAGCCCAGGTCCAGCACACTTGAGCAGTATCCTAGGATGGGTCGCACGAGTGATTCCCTAATTTTCCATCAATAAATCGAAGTTTGTTAGATGCTTTACCAAAGACTAAGCCCATGTGATCGTTACATTTCATCCCCTTACTAAATGTTACACCAAGGTATTTGTATGAGCATACAGATTCCAAGTGTGATTCGTTGATATTTTTTTAATAGTACGCTACGTTTTTTCGTTTTGTGAAGCGCACAGCTTTACATGTTTGAGCCTTTAAAGTAAGTTGCCAATCTTTGCACCACTTTGAAATTTTATCAAGGTCTAACTGAATATTTGTGCAGCTTCGTTCAGACTGTACTTCATTGTAGATAACTGCATAACTTGTGAAAAGTCTGAGGTTACTGTTAATATAGTCCGCAAGGCCAATATACAACACGAACAGCAAGGGACCCAACACAAAATTTTCAAGACTTAAACGCCCTGGAGGAACTATGATGAAAGTGATATCACTAAGAAAGAACAACGCGTTACCTAAGCATGCTCTTATGTATGACGGTGAAAACTGTATTCAAGAAAAGAAGAAGAACAAAGAATTCAACTAGCTGGAGTGACGTTTCTGAGGTCAGTTCTTGAAGTAACATTAAGAGGCCGAGTGCGAAATGAAGACGTAACACAGCCACTAGACGTGAAAACACAGTGACTGAAGAGATTAGGCACCACCAAAACACCTGTATGACCACATGAAAAGGATTCAACCTAAGCGCCTGCCATGGAAAGCATGTTTTACTAAACTGTAAGTCGGGAAATAGGACGGTTAAGGAAAAGATGGAGACAATAGCTCTGTTAAATTATTTTGGTTTCCGAACGGCTCAACACTCACTCCTTGAAGTGGAAGTAGAGAATGGAAAACGTGCTTTCTAGAAGATTGGAGGACTGCGGTCACATGTAAACAAGAAAACAGTTAAAAGAAACAAAGCCGCATGTAGTGGCCGCACGTTTTGAAGCGCCGTGTCACGGATTACGCGGCCCATCCCGCCGGAGGTTCGAGTTCTCCCTCGGGCACGGGTGTGTGTGTTGTTCTTAGCATAAGTTAGTTTAAGTAGGGTGTAACTCTAGGGACCGATGACTTGTGCAGTTTGGTCCCTTAGGAATTCACACACATTAGAACAAAGAAACAAGTTTGTTTCCAAGAAAACACAACGCATAGCGTCGACATCTGCACCGCTGGGCAGTTGTGTTCATTGCAGTTTATGGAGTATTTGTTTTAACGTGCTACAATTACATATCTCAAAAAAGATGTATCGTGTGAAAAAAAATGTTCTAAGTGAAAAGTTCTTGTTAATAAAGGGGACATGTGTTTGAGCTACAACTGGCCACCTCTCCCGCGTAGGCGGGGTCAGGTAGTTATTTTCAAATGGGAACCCTCTCCCCATTCTTATTGCATATTCGGATTCCTAAGGGCTACTGAAACAAATGTTTCCCATTCGTTGAGGATGGTGCTCTAATAGACAAGTATCAAGTGTGCCTGTTTTCGCAAGTCAGAAACGACGCATTCGTTTCTATATTTCATTTACAACGTAAATTTAAACTTTTGTGCTGTCATGGTTGATGCAGATGTTCAAACGTTGCTTGAGTGTTCCAAATGTGATTGCGCGGTGTAAATAATATGGCTCAACATTGACATTTCTGGCAAAGTTGCTACCTTTACGGTGACATCGTTTTCTGTTTCTTATGGGGTCGATTGTGGTGAGTCCACAAGCTTTCGGACTGCTTGATTTCGGTGACAGAGCGCGCTGTGTGTGTGTGTGTGTGTGTGTGTGTGTGTGTGTGTGTGTGTGTGAATTCCTAAGGGACCAAACTACTGAGGTCATCGGTCCCTAGACTTACACACTACTTAAACTAACTTACGCTAAGAACAACACACACACCCGTGCCCGAGGGAGGACTCGAACCAATGGCAGGAGACGCCGCGCAATCCGTGAATGGCGCCTCAAACGGAGAAGCCACTCCGCGGGGCTCGGTGGCAGCCCACGAACCGTTGCAGTTAGGTAAAATGTCCGCGAAATAATATTCACCGAAATGAAGCACCCCAATAGTGAGATTCGAGTGACTCACCTAAATCAAGCAGAATACTACTGCATCCCCTTAGTTGTTCCTCGATCACGCTAAACGTAGTTTCTAATCAGACACTGAAACCATACTGTATTATACTATCAGATTCGCATCAGTACGGTAAATCTCGAACATAAATATGAACCGTTAGAACACAAAGGTTTAGAGCACAAAGGTTTATATTTACGTCGTAAATGAAGTGTAGAGACAAAAAGAGGCAAAATTGACATTTGTCGATTACAGCGCCGTCTACTAAGAATGGAAAACAATGGTTTGAGTAAAGCGTAAGTGCTTTATCGCGTAGAATCCGAATATCCAATACAGGATGGAGGATTCGCATTTGAAAATGCACAATTGACCACGGCCACGCAGGAGGGTGGTTAGCAGAGATAGATGTCCCCTCTACTAATATGAACTTTTCACCCAGAACTTTTTTTCGTACGATGCGTCATTTATTCGTACGATGCGTCATTTTTTCGTACGGTGCGTCATTTTCGAGATGGTCTCGAGTTAAAACAAGCACAGTGTAAGTACAAAGACAGAGTGAGAGGGAGAGGGGGGGGGGGCGAGAGGGAAATCCAAAAGAAGGCGGTTACTCGGCAGGAGGTCATCGTAAATCACTGGTTCCTTATACCAAAATATTCGGAAGTGTTCCGAAGTAACCTCCAGAATTTTGACGGTGGAAGTCTCGTCCATTCTGTATACTTGCGTTTATTTGCACTATAAGGTTCTTGTGCAACGCAGGTAGCTCTTTATTCGCACGAAGTAATGACCGCTATCGACAGGGGATCTCAAGTGGATTCGGTATTTCTAGATTTCCGGAAAGCTTTTGACACCGTTCCTCACAAGCGACTTCTAATCAAGCTACGGGCCTATGGGGTATAGTCTCAGTTGTGCGACTGGATTCGTGATTTCCTGTCAGGAAGGTCGCAGTTCGTAGTAATAGACGGCAAATCATCGAGTAAAACTGAAGTGGTATCAGGTGTTCCCCAGGGAAGCGTCCTGGGACCTCTGCTGTTCCTGACCTGGGTGACAATCTGAGCAGCTCTCTTAGGTTGTTCGCAGATGATGCTGTAATTTACCGTCTAGTAAGGTCATCCGAAGACCAGTATCAGTTGCAAAGCTATTTAGAAAAGATTGCTGTATGGTGTGACAGGTGGCAGTTGACGCTAAATAACGAAAAGTGTGATAAATTCTCAAGGCTGTCAATTCAACTAAGAACCTGAGTGTTAAAATTACGAGCAACTTCAGTTGGAAAGACCACATAGATAATATTGTGGGGAAGGCGAGCCAACGGTTGCGTTTCATTGGCAGGACACTCAGAAGAGGCAACAAATCCACTAAAGAGACAACTTACACTACACTCGTTCGTCCTCTGTTAGAATATTGCTGCGCGGTGTGGGATCTTTACCAGGTGGGATTGACGGAGGACATCGAAAGGGTACAAAAAAGGGCAGCTCGTTTTGTATTATCACGTAATAGGGAAGAGAGTGTGGCAGATATGATACGCGAGATGAGATGGAAGTCATTAAAGCAAAGACGTTTTTCGTCGCGGCGAGTTCTATGTACGAAATCTCAGTCACCAACTTTCTCTTCCGAATGCGAAAATATTTTGTTGAGCCCAACCTACATAGGTAGGAATGATCATCAAAATAAAATAAGAAAAATCAGAACTTGAACAGAAAGGTTTAGGTCTTCGTTTTTCCTGCGCGCTGTTCGGGAGTGGAATGGTAGAGAGATAGTATGATTGTGGTTCGATGAACCCTCTGCCAAGCACTTAAATGTGAATAACAGAGTAATCATGTAGATGTAGATGTAGATGTACCGCCCGCCGTGGGAGTATAGTGGATACAGAAGACGTATAATGTAAAGACAACTCTTAGGTTTGGAGGGTGCGAAAGAATGTGATGACGATCATCGATCACCAGTCAAATATGCAGTATTCGTTAGGAAGACAGAGCAGCATGACGAGGTCTCTGCTCCACAAAGTTCCGCTGTTCCTCGAGCGCTCCGAGAGGACGTTGACCCGATGTTAATCAAGCGCTCAGGTACACGAGATATTCTTTGATAGATTTAGGTACTTTTTTCTCCCTCACCGCCGCCCCTCGGTGCTTCTTTTCTGGTCCCCCGCTCGCCTCACCCCCTCCCGCCCTCCGCCACAGCCCGGGAGGGTAGTTTTTTCTATCGCGGGCGCGGATCACACGGGAAGGGGATGCTGCGGCGTGGGGTTGAAGCTCGCTTTTTTATACTCGCGGCTTTATTTATTCCTTCTTGTTTCTGGGGGGGAGGGCCTGGCGGCGTAAAAAAAAGCGTATCGTCAGGGGCGGCTGCTGGTGGCGACTGCGACGGCCGTTTCTGCAGGAGCCGCCGGTGGGAACGCCACGGCCCGGAAGCGCGCGCACGGCGCTGCACAGTTCCTGTGGGAGATGGGCGCAGGTGCCGGCCGGCCATCGCAGATGCTCTGCTTACCGCGCCCAGTCGCTCAAAAAAGAGACCACGGCCAGAAAAACTCTGCGGCCAGCTTCCCTGCCCCTCACCCTAGTGGTTCTTCTGTCCCGGACCGTGTTCCCGTTACGCCACTTATGCCATAGCAGCGGACTAGCACGCGGAAGTATCTTCATCTCGTCCGGTCTGTCTGCCCCACCTGTTTTCTGCTTCACACACACAGCCAGAGTACTCTACCGTAGTTTTTTTTCCTATGAGTGGACTATAAAAAGCACTGCGCCGAGAAATAAAACTATAAACCCTGGTTCACACGCGCAACAAAAGAGTCGCCACATTTAGTGACATACTGCAGTTGCACGTGTGAACTCCCAGTCTTCAGTGTCGCAAGTTAAGAGACACTACTTTTCTCATGCCACAAAAGTTCAACTTGGTTGTGAAGCAGTGGTTGGGAAGGGAGTTGGACAGGGCTGTAGCCTCTCCCCGATGCTATTCAATCTGTATATTGAGCAAGCAGTAAAGGAAACAGAAAAAAAGTTCGGGGTAGGTATTAAAATCCATTGAGAAGAAATAAAAACATTGAGGTGCGCCGATGATATTGTAATTCTATCAGAGACAGCAAAGGACTTGGAAGAGCAGTTGAACGGAATGGACAGTGTCTTGAAAGGAGGGTATGATATGAACATCAACAAAAGCAAAACGAGGATAATGGAATGTAGTCGAATTAAGTCGGGTGATACTGAGGGAATTAGTTTAGGAAATAAGACACTTAAAGTAGTGAAGGAGTTTTGCTATTTGGGGAGAAAAATAGCTGATGATGGTCGAAGTAGAGAGGATATAAACTGTAGATTGGCAATGGCAAGGAAAGCGTTTTTGAAGAAGAGAAATTTGTCAACATCGAGTATAGATTTAAGTGTGAGCAAGTCGTTTCTGAAAGTATTTGTATGGAGTGTAGCCATGTACGGAAGTGAAACATGGACGATAAATAGTTTGGACAAGAAGAGAATAGAAGCTTTCGAAATGTGGTGATACAGAAGAATGCTGAAGATTAGATGGGTAGATCACATAACTAATGAGGAGGTATTGAATAGAATTTGGGAGAAGCAGAGTTTGTGGCACAACTTGACCAGAAGAAGGGATCGGTTGGTAGGACATGTTCTGAGGCATCAAGGGATCACCAATTTAGTACTGGAGGGCAGCGTGGGGGGTAAAAATCGTAGAGGGAGACCAAGAGATGAATACACTAAGCAGATTCAGAAGTATGTATGCTGCAGTAGGTACTGGGAGATGAAGAAGCTTGCATTAGATAGAGTAGCATGGAGAGCTGCATCCAACCAGTCTCAGGACTGAAGACCACAACAACAACAACAACAACAACTGAAGAAAGTGAAAACAAAGGTAGGTAGGTGCACTTTCGCAGCTTCTGGATCTACAAGAACCACAACATAATTTTCTGTAGGTGTGTGTGTGTGTGTGTGTGTGTTTACAATATTTACCAACTAATGATGCAAGCCTATCCCACAATCTTGAAAAAAAATGGATGAATGCATAAATATAGTTAATACGTTATCAAAAAAACCAGCCATGTTAACTTCATGAATTGTGAGACCAATAACAGAATAAATTATGGACTATATGCATAAAATAGCAACCGAGTTTGATGTTGCAGTTTTTAAACCAACATTAGTTATTCGAAATGCCTACATCAACGAATAAAATAAGTTTCTAAAATCTTTGCAGAGTGGCGTGTCTGCAAATGATATTTACATGTCATGGCAAACTTACCAAGAGCTGCCATATAAATATCATGCTACCTCTTGGTTCGTTGCCACAGCAGACAGCATTTTCGTCTTTCGAGTGTTTTTCTTTAACAGCAACGTTGAAGCTCCCGATTTATCCCTGCGCGGAATCAGTTTTCGGGTCTAACATATGGGTTTTTTCTTCCTTGTATTTTTACCTGTCGCAGATCTAATGCCGTAATCTGCACCACCTGCACAACATTAATATCCTTCCATATAATTTCAGTTGACGCCATGTTGAAATCTGTGCAACTACGTAGAATATGTGGCGTCCTGTATGAAACGTAACTTACGGTGCAACACCAGAAAAGCACAAGATACGGCGTCGTATTAGTTCCAAGTGTGAACTCAGCTTAAGGTGTAAGGAATTATTTACTACAATAAAGCAACGAACCAGGCGTTAACAGTATTACAGTTCACCTTAGATAAAGGATAGTTCATGAGATTAAAGTAAAAACAGAATTTAACTAAGCAGAAAACATATCTACTCTAGGATTACATGTTCACCGATGTTGTTTTAATCAGTGACCGCAGCTTTCTTTCTTCTGTGTTTGTGACTCAAACAAGTGAAAACTTTAGGTTCTACAGACAAGCTCTGTAGCTCGTACGGATCTCAGGAACTCCTTGGTGACTAAAAATTAACATCTGTTGCCTATGATTTATTTTTAAAGTTTGAATTACTATACACAATAATATGTTGTCATGGATGCTCCTTAGACCATATAGAAGGCCAGCTCCGGCATAAATGCTTAGTGTGAACAGTTTGCATAGCTGTGTTTACATATAGGGTAGACAGAAATAGTCTGAAAAGCTTGTAAGGATGTTGCAGGTTAGGTTGTGCTGAGAAATAATTTTTAAGAAAAAATTTCGATTCGTTGCGCGTGTCCCAATTAATCAATACTGATGAGGCTAATTCAAACGGCCCGCCAGATGTAATTACTGCCAGTTGTTCTCATAGCGGAGATGTTAGCGCACGAAACTGCTCGGCCTTTGGCTCGGGTTCGATCCTTACTACCGTCCAATGTCAATTTTTTGAAACCAAACGAAGCACACATTTAGCGACACCGTCTCTGACAAGCCACTTAAATTTGCGTTCGCTACGGTCTGATTGGCTAACTTTGAAGCCCTCTGACGACCCTGAACATGTTTTCTAATGCACTGGCAGGAAAAAAAAATGCAACCCCTCAATGACTGGAGTCAGGATGTAATACATCAGCACACTTGATGTGGGCTGAGTTTATAGGTGAACAGTGTCTTCGACATTCATTACGGGATACAACCAACAGTTTCACATGTTGAGCACACTGAATCGATGGTGTGTCACTTCTTTCATCACATCCGCAGACCAGGTTCTGGACGTCCACGTAATACAGACGTACGGCAAGATCGACACATTGTGGGAGCAGCGCTGGCCGACCAAACACCACCCAGGGGATAAATCTGTGTGGATATTATACTTACTGTGTCATCGTTGACCATTGGGGACCGTATCCTTGCAGAGGGGTTTAAATCAGTGGTTTCCAGAGTGCTCCTATTCTCTCTCGTCTCCATAAAGGTGCTAAAACATTAAGGTACAAGGACTGAATAACACAGAAAGAGGGCTAGTATTTAGCGTCCCTTCAGCATGGGGGTCATTAGAATTAAAATATTACAATAACTCCGACTGTAAATGATGTAGACGCATATCAGCCTGGGTCCTTTTGAAAACATCACCACCACGTCCTGTGAAATGATTAAAGGAAACAATGGAAAAACTAAATAAGAGGCCGGATGGAGATCTGGATTCCACTCCTTCCAAGTCATAACCAAAGCGTCATATAGACGACATTGCTTCAGAGTGTCCATAGTGTGGAAAGCCATATGTATTTTTGTGTTATTCTGAAGAAGTAACTTCGCTCCATGAAACAGTTTAGGTCTGTTTCTTTTGCGATTCATTCCAATAAATGTATTATATACAAAGTCACATTTTAAGTCCATATACTGTTTGTAGGTGCTTAGTCCGTCGGTGAAGTCTCATACCATCTGCTCAGCTCACAAAACGCTTATAAATTCCTAACAGTAAAAGCCGTACCACAAAATAAGGGCATATAATTAATATTTGCTGACATCATTTTTCAATTGGTGCTACATTGCCGTTAGTCTTGTAGATGAGATTACCTAATCATCTTTTGCAATTGACTTTTTTTATTCCTTTTAACCAAGTTCGTATCACCTAAGCGTATTAGTCGTCTTCAGCATAGGAGACATGGAATCCACTGAATACAGCTATACAGTTAGGTGAAACATGTCCAGTTAAAAACAATAATAAAAATTCCTTTAAAAAGCAGGTAGTTATTCGTATCTGCAAGATAAACAGCCGTAATAATGATATGTGTCCAAGTAATGCAGCAACTGCTAGTGACACGCACAAGCTAGTATGCTAATAACATGAAGCGATATGAAGTGGAAAGAACATCTGTTGCAGGCATCACGTAGACTGGGTGAGTTCGATATCTTGAGAGAAACCTGCGAAAGTGTACCTCACCTGTAAAGTACAACATGTGTCAGTCTCGTGAGATCTGCTCTTGAATACTTCCAAATATTAAATACTACAATTCAGGGGAATGAACAGAATAGGAAACAAGCCAGTCAAACCCCCAGCTAAGTACTATACAGTAATTTGAGGACGATACAGTCACAGGTAGACGAAAAAAGCTAGTCTAATTTGGTAAGATAACAATAATCACAATGTCGCATTGTTATCAAATGTATGAGTAGTTTGCTTCTTGTGTGAATGACGCAATTATAATCGTCACACGATACTGAAATTCCGGGACTGGTTGCTATCTTGGATCATCCTCAGGGGTAGAAGTACACATCTGATCACACTTGTTCCGCCTGATGATGGTTCAAGATCGCGACTTCTCACTGAAATGAAGAATGATTTCAGTAGCAACTGTGGAAATTACAGATACTTAGTTTCGGTCATAATAATCGATGTTTTTTGAAAGCCTACAACTGTGTCATCCGTGATTTAAATAATAGTACACTACACCAGTTACCTATTTTTTATGCTTAGCGGGGAGTATTTCGAGAATTTATTCTCATTGTTAGGTGCATTTGTGTACATAAGTTTTGCGTTTTATCCGAATGTGTGTTTTTCTGGTTCTCTTGCACTATAGACTATAAGGTACAGCGCCTCCTCCATTAAGCAGAATACCACACACATGCAAACCATTACTCACTCTGTTTGTGTTTGAAATCAAAATATCTTACAAAGACGAGTGTATGGTAGTCTGAGTAATGGGGGAGGCACAGTCCTTGTAATCTACAGTGCGAGAGAGGCAGAAAAACACACTTTCAAACATCACGTAAAATACTTAAGTAAACAAGAGCACTTGGCAGTGAGAATAAATTCTTAAAATACGTCACGCTACGCTTGAAAAAATACATAAGTGGTCAAGTGTTTCATTATTTAAATCAGGAAGTTATAGTTAAGTCGTTCAGCTGTGGAGCCAGGAACGAAAAAGTGCTATGTTTTGTCTTCTTCTTCAACATACCCTCGCCGTCACGTACGATGGAGTCTTCGGCAAGAAGGCGGGTCAGAAAGAGCGGCTGGCGAGGCACTGCCTGTTTGCCTGACGTGGATTTATGTCCGGCGAGCTACCAAGATAAACATTTTGACAAGCTCGAGACCACTTTTCTCTCTTTCGAAAAAAATAGGATGGGGTCCTCCAGCCGAGTGGAGCTGCGAAGTGTGGGGGAGGGGTTTTCTCGGGATGGATAGATGAGGGCGCGAGGGTTCCGGCCGGCACTTCTCTCTCAGCAGTCGTCACTCCGGGAGATAACGCCGCCCCTAAAGTCTGCAGCTCTGCTCTGCCCTGCGCCGCGCTGATTACCGACGATAAACTCCGGGCCGGCCATCGCTTCCGAAACAGAACACAGCAGTTCCCCCGCTGCCCACACCAGGGTCAGGTGCTTTGTTCGAATGATATCGAAGTAATCTCGAAGCCATTTTTCTCATTCCATTATCAGCCTTACAGGGCGACAATTATTGAACTATATGAAAAAACGTAAATTAGTGACTGTCTACGTCGTGCACACATTTCATTCAGCATGTAAACACCACTAGCAGATATTATCGCATTTAGGTTATGATGTCCGATATGCCTGCAATCATTGGTGATGAGGACGTAGGCGAGTAGCGAAATTCTGTGTCTTAAGCTCAGCAATGGTTTTGGAATTATTATTGGACACCTTGTCTTTAATATAGCTCCACAAATAGGTGTCACATGTGTTTAGATCCGGAGAATATGGCGGCCATTCGAGGACGATGCAAGTGGCCTCTGGGTGTGGTCCCCAGAGTGCTCGTCCAGGACATCAAACTCTCTCCTGCATCGATGGGATCGAGCTCCGTCTTGCGTCAACCATATCTCATCGAAGTCAGGGTCACTTTGGATAATGGGGATGAAATAATCTTCCAAAACCTCCACGTACCGTTCGGAAATCACCGTGACATCAAGGAATATCCGTGACAGGACATTGCACACCACACAGTCACTCGTTGAGGATGAAGAGACTTCTCGATTGCGAAATGCGGATTCTCAGTCTCCCAAATGCGCCAATCTTTCTTACCGACGAACACATTCAAATGAAAGTGGGCTTCGTCGTTAAGCCAAACCATGCCCGCTGCCAGCCATGCAGTTTGCACGTCATAACGCAAATCGTTCAGAAGTTATGACGACTTTATTTCGTATAGTTCAATAACTGTCACCCTGTATGTGATACTGATCTAACGTTCTCTTATCCCACTTCAATCATTTTGATTTCTTCTTTCCTGAAAATTTCGATCAGTTTGTAATAAGCAATTGGTAAGTGGAAATGTTGCATCGTATATGCTGTCAATCAGAGCTTTTCTTCAGCATCCCCACTGTACTCCTTTGTTTTGGGAAGTGTTAGGACTGTATCTGATGCGTAACTTTTTTTGTGTGGTTGGGTACACTAAATGATTGTAGAGAGCAGTTTTTAGTTTTTAACTTTTTAGCTCACGATGAGGATATGAGAGAGAGAGAGAGAGAGAGAGAGAGAGCACAAGATGAGACACAGTCTAATCCTCTTGAATAGCACCAAGGATACTTCCGATTTTCAAACGAAAATTAAAACAGCTTTAACCCTCAGGATAGTCGTCGGTTAATGAATAAAGGGATAGTGACATGTAAACCAGAGATCAACAGGCACTGGTTGTACATTATTTACAAGTGACGGCTGCAGGTGTTTTAATTTTCATTTAATACTGAACAGCTGAAGACCTTGTAACAATCCATTAAAAGGATGGATATACAAACCTTCCGATCTTGTCAAATCCAACAGGCAGCTCACTACATTAGACAATACGAAATATGGAAATGTAATCCAGAATACTGGCGCTTAAAATGTAGGTCGGAAATTTCACACCATTGCCTTTCTTGTGCTGATGATGCAAGCTCTCAACAACGTTTCTAACCGGCTATCTGCAGGTAAAGTGCCACCTGCCAAGTGTGACGCAGTAACCTCGACAAAGGAGTCTAAATCTTCAATACAGTACTTTTAGTGCTTTATATCTCCCACTTTAATGTTTCCGTTCTTGATGAATTAGTAAGTGAAAATATCATTCCACTTTAATATTTCCGTTCTTGATGGATTAGTAAGTGTAAACATCATCCTTTTTTAACTCTCTTTGAACAGGCGATAGTTCAACCGCTCGGATTTAGGTTTCCTCAGATCACTTCAGGTGAATACCGCAATAATTCCTTTAAATGAGCTAAATCGTCTACTATCCTTGTTCAAATGAGCTAGTGTTCCTTCTCTGTTGCCCTCGTTGCCGACGGACGTTAACCTCCAAACTGCCTTCCCTTTATCATGCACTTTTCTGAAGCTTTCTTCTGGTTTTTTCCTTTGACAGTACTTTGTGGATGTAAATATTGAAGAGTTGCAGTTTATTTCATTTTCTAGTTCGACAGCAGTTGAACCATAACTACATACATGAGCCGCCGTATACGTCTGAGGAAGGCAAAGCCGTATAATAAGGTGAGCGAAGTGGTTACCTGGCTGGAGATGAAATGTGCTGTGCATGTGCCAAGGACAAAACATAATAGCCTAAAGCTTTATGGTACCCATATTCTTCACGCTAGAGAAATAATTCAAATCAATAAGGACAATGATGTCAAAGTATATTGCACTTCCAAATGCATCGACGTTCTTCCAGGTATATACTTAGCTTTATCGTGTTTTAACACTCACAGTATGGTGACACCATCTTTATGAAATCAGCATTAGAATTGACATCTACTTCAGTTAATAATATCACTACGTTTTATGTTACTGACTTGCAGAATTCTGTTTACGCGACTAGCTTTCAATTGTGCGTTTTATGTTTTGTGGTGTCTTTCTCAAAACTATGGAGAGACAGTAAAATTCTGCAGGAACTAAGTAGATACGTCCATGGTTCGAATACTGCTGTTTAAGTGCAGCACTTCCTGAGACTGCAACAGCATACTTAAAACTGAAACTCATTAAAAATATTCAGTTATTACTGAGCAATTTCGAGAGTTGAAATACAATGCTGCAACAAATTATTTCAAAGGGACAATCAGTGAGGCAAATTCCAGGATATTTTGAGTCTGAATACACTTTGTCGTTGGCAATCTTATTTTTTCACACTTCATGGTGATACTGTTTCTTGTACCATCTACAGGACAAGCGACATTTCAATAGAATTCGGTTGCACCTTTAGCTTTCACAGAAGACGCTGCAAAATCACCTTGTCGATACTAAATCTCACCAAGTGTAGAGTTCGTGCTGTATTGAGCAAGGAGATAATTTATCTGGACTCCGCTCTGACCAGCGACACAAGTTCTGTCGCTCCTCAAACACCAAACAGAAAGTGACAATAGATGAAATGATGCTACACTTTCACTATCGAAGGGAAGAAGCAAAGCTTCAACTACACGTAGAAACATAACGGCAGCCGCCTTTTTAATGGTTTTTCCTCGTCCAATTTTTACCTTGAGAACAGATAACTAATACTGACGTTCCCTGTGTGTGTTTCTAAAAATAGTTTGGGCAATTAACAGCGGCTCAGAACTGCACAGCGAACATAGCAAACACAAACTTTTACAGTCTTTTGGCGGGAAGCTTGTCATGACTTGTGCCTCCAAGATTTGGTTAGCAACAGAAGAATGACATCGTCACAATGTTCCCCCGACAGTAACACTGTGGACCAATAGACTGAATTAAATTCCAAACTTCTCCGCTGTGTCTTTAAAACGGTGATCCATCTGTACTAAGAGTACTCTCAGGTGTCCTTCCCTATCCTTCCTCGGAGCTTGTGTGCCATCTCTAACGACATTATCGTTGAGGGTAGTCGGACTCTAATCTTCTTCTTCGAAAACGGTTCTCCCGAACACCGTTTGCCTCTCTTTTGTCTCGTTGCAGTCGTGAATGGAAAGCCTGGAAAAAGTACTATTGTAAGCTACTGACCACACAATAATCACCATTTTCTTCTTCTTCTTACGAATAATGAAGTCAAAGGAATAGTTACACAGTATTTCCCAGACACTAGTTATCCAATCAGTTTGTTAACAGGACTCACGAAACGAATGTCTCATGTAAGGTCGCTGAGTGTCTCATTAACATTGTCTTATTGATTAAACTGGCCATTGACAAATCTAGCAGCACGCCCCTGAATTCATTCGATTATTTCCTATAGCATAACCTGATGAAGATCCCATACAGTTCAGCAGTACTCAATAATTATGTTTATCTTGTTCCAGAGTGCTTCGGAATGTTTCGGTTAAGTATTTTGTCGATGTTAGGGGAGGCCTCTAATACTGGACGCACAAGTACTCCATTGACAAAGCATTTTCATACTACGCTGGTGTGATGATTCAGGGATGTCTGTTGATGCTAAAAGCAAAACACAAAGAGTTATCCTTTTTTCTTCACCAATGATTAGGTACAGCTGTTGTTTTGCTTGGCACTATCTCGAAGTCCTAACACAGCTCAGACTAATTTGACGTTGCTCAATTGACTGGGATGTTACACTACATTCCATATGACGTTTTGTTTACTGTGAGAACAGACTATTTCCGACGACACTGAACGCTGTATGCTACACCTGACAAGCAGTTTTTGTTTCGACTAACTCCGCATACACATAAAAAAACACAGTCTTGTTAGAGACGATACCTCAGAATGGATACTCGAAGCAGTTTCATGGTTCGTTCCAACATTACCAATGTTTCTGATGAACAATCAGAGTTAACTGATCGTCTTTTTTCCGTTTCCCGTCGTCCCTTAGTTGCTTCAAAATTCGTGGAGGTATGTTCCATCTCCGTCTTTGCAACTAAATGAAAGGCAGCTTGCTTTTTACCATACGTATTTCGCATCTATTATTTGTGAAGTATCTTCAGTGAGCTGTAATAAATATGGTATGAAGTGCATTATGTAATAGTTACAAGTATATTGCGGTTTTATCGTGTTATTTCTTTGATTTTAAGGATAGAAACAACTTTTGCAGCACAAGTTTTCTGAGGTTAAATTATCGCTACGATTTTCAGCGTTGCTAGTCCACGTGTGGTCTTGGAGGTGTGTTTACACGAGCCCCATACTCCTCATGTCCGACTTCAAGCGTTTTTTCACCCATATTTATTACAACAGTTAATTCGTACTTTTCATAGTGTATTGAACGTGTGTGTGTTTAGAGTATGTAGTGTTGCCAAATGCCGCTGTGTTTTTATTTACATTTCGTATTTTTTTGTGTGTAGTGTATGTGGGTTGATATAGTCTGGTTTGTTTTGTCTTTGTGTGAGTCTGTATGTGTTTTGTTGTATGTGAATGTGTTATTCTTTGTGAGGATGTATTTTGTGTGGGTGTGTGTTTTGTTGTGAATGAATGTGTTACTGCCGGCTTGTGTGGCCTTGCGGTTCTAGGCGCTACAATCTGGAACCGAGCGACCGCTACGGTCGCAGGTTCGAATCCTGCCTCGGGCATGGATGTGTGTGATGTCCTTAGGTTGGTTAGGTTTAATTAGTTCTAAGTTCTAGGCGACTGATGACCTCAGAAGTTAAGTCGCATAATGTTCAGAGCCATTTGAACCATTTGAACCAATGTGCTACTCTTTGCGTGTGTGTGTGTGTTTGCGAAAGAGAGAGATAGAGAGAGGGTGGGGGGGGGGGGGGGGGGAAGTAGGGAGGGTGGAAAGGTGGAAGGTAGAGGGTGGGAGTAGTCTATAATTTATTCTGATTATTGTTTCACATGTCTGTTATTACTTTAGGATAGCAGTTTAATAATTTCATTGAATTCTTCATTATTGTGGGCGTAGTTTCTGTAGTTACTATACATCTACTGATGGTATTTAAAATCGCTCTTTGCGACTACTACAAACCGTATTTATATTACCATATATATGTTTCGTTTTATTGATTTTTAAACGTCGTCAGTGGTGGCGCCATTAGTGCTGCATATCAACTCGAAATTAGGCCAGTCATCAGTGCCAAACGTAGGGATACCTGCAAACTGTTCCAGCAGATGACACTTACAGACGTACACGGAAATTAGACAAAAATGCTACCACTGATCATGTTTTAAACCAGTAAAACGAAACATATACGGTAATATAAATACGCCTTTTTAGTAGTTGCAAAGACTGATTTTGAGAAATTTAATGATGTGATTTAGTGTATGACCAAAACCCACATCGAGTAAATGACTTATTTTTCGTTGAGACTCAGCATATCCGTATCTTTGATACTAGTCGACAATACGAGACGTTTCATTTGATGCCCCCCATGTATTACTTAGATTATTCCAAGATTTTACTTTCAGCCGCAATACATACAAATTGCTCACGTGTTGCCGAGAAGGCCAGGGATTCGGGATTCGACCGCCAGGTTTTGGCGTGAGAGGAAGCGGAGCGGAAAGCACAGCAGATCGGATGTTGAGCGGCGCGCAGGGTTGCTATGGCAGCGGCAGAGCGGTCGTTGCCCTCGCTCATCCCCGCCGGGGAGGCCAGTCCGCGCTTCTTCGGCTTCCTGCATCTCACGGCGCCGCAGGTAAAACGACGGTAAAAAAAAGCCACCCTCCCTGCACGCGCGGCAAGATAAACTGCCGCAACCCCTCGCCGGCAGGGGGAGGCTGCGGAGAGCCCAAGGCGCGGAGCGCGGAGTGGCACATGAATATTCTGCCAGCCCGTAAACTGGCCAACTTTAAGGCCTCCACACCTGCCACTCGTTGCTGTTAATAACGACGATGGACCTGCACAGGCTCCGCCATGTCTCGCAACTTTTTCAACCTAAAGAGTGAACGTCTGTTCCAGAACCAAAGACAAAGGATAACAGACAGAATAGGCCAAAGCCTACAATATAACAATCCATCTCTCCTTGACGTTTCTGTAAGATATCTGTTGCTTAACAGCAACACTCGAGCATTAGTAAACGAAGTCTCCACCTAATTATGGCTCTCCTACTTGTACATAATGCATTGTCGAAATAAATGAACTGTTAAGCAAGATATATTTATGAATAACGGTACTGTCTGGGGAAATTAAATACGTAAAAGTGGTTGTTCAAAATTCTCGGCTGTGCTTACTGATGTTGTTGTTGCGGTCTTCTGTCCCGAGAATGGTTTGGTGCAGCTCTCCATGCTACTCTATCCTGTGCAAGCTGCTTCATTTCCCAGTACGTACTGCAGCCTACATCCTTCTGAATCTGCTTAGTGTATTCATCTCTTGCTCTCCCTCTACGATTTTTACCCTCCACGCTGCCCTCCAATACTAAATTGGTGATACCTCGATGCCTCAGAACATGTTCTACCAACCGATCCCTTCTTCTAGTCAAGTTGTGCAACAAACTCCGCTTCTCCCCAATTCTATTCAATACCTCCTCATTAGTTATGTGATCTACCCATCTAATCTCCAGCATTCTTCTGTACCATCACATTTCGAAAGCTTCCTTTCTCTTCTTGTCCGAACCATTTATCGTCCATGTTTCACTTCCATACATGGCTACACTCCAAACAAATACTTTCATAAATGACTTCCTGACACTTAAATCTATACTCGATGTTAACAAATTTCTCTTCTTCAGAAACGCTTTCCTTGCCATTGCCAGTCTACATTTTATATCCTCTCTACTTCGACCATCATCAGTTATTTTGCTCCCCAAATAGCAAAACTCCTTTACTACTTTAAGTGTCTCATTCCCTAATCTAATTCCCTCAGCATCACCCGAGGTAACTCGACTACATTCCATTATTCTCGTTTTGCTTTAGTTGATGTTCATCTTATATATTCCTTTCAAGACACTGTCCATTCCGTTCAGCTGCTCTTCCAAGTCCTTTGCTGTCTCTGACAAAATTAGAATGTCATCGGCGAACCTTAAAGTTTTTATTTCTTCGTGCTTACTGATAAGAGTTTAAATTGTATCTCACATATTATAGATGGTGTCAAACGCCTGAGTAGAGCAACATTTGCTCTGATGAAATCATCAGAAAATTAGCTTCCTTTGTATACTTAAATTCGTTTCCTCGTATGGAATAATACATACATAAAGTACTCATCTACAGAAATATTCTGTGAGAATGATATCTGGTATCCATCTTCCACCTTAATGTAGGCAACCGTTTACAAAATTTGTGTTACTAACAACAGCCTCACAGTAATTTATTCTCTTATGAAAACTGTTGCGAAGAATCAGGCACCATTTGATAATAAAAGCGTTCGTGAATATAACACCGGGATCCAGAATAGCCAACACCGCCCTCAATTCATCATTGCTCTTGAACAGAAATAAGCAATGTATGCAGCCACAAAATTATTTGGCCATCTAACTTGTGAATTAAGGATGCTGAAAAATAATGAAAGTTTTACAAAATAATTAAAATCATTTTAACTTGAAAACTCCTAATAAGTGGATAGTATGTACACTGATGAGCCAAAACACTACGACCACCTACTTAAGACCGTTTTAGTCCACTTCTGGAACCCAACTCAGCAAAGATTCTGCGTACCGTGGATTTGACAAGTACTTGATAGGTTTCCAGAGGTTTGTGGCACCAGATGACTACGCACAGGTCACACACTTCCCGTAATTTATAGGCGGCTGCTTCGTGGGCGCGAAGCTGGCTGCCGATAGCTCCCAGTTGGGTTTCATCAGATTGAGATACCAAGAGAGGTGGCACAGTGGTTAGCACACTGGACTCGCATTCGGAAGAACAACGGCTCAGACCTGCGTCCGGAGGTCCAGATTAGTTTTTCTGTGATTTCCCTAAACCGCTCCAGGCAAATTTCGAGACGGTTCCTTGGAAAGGACATGGTCGATTTCCTTCCGCATCCTTGCCACAATCCGACTTCGTGCTCCACCTCTAATGACTTCGGCGTCGACGGGTGTTAAACCTAACCTTCCTTCCTTCCTTCGGATTCAGATAAGCCGAATATGATGGCCAAGAATTCAGCGTGAGATCACTATCATACTTCTCACAACACTGCTTCACGATTTTGGCCTTGAGAGATGGACAGTTAACCTGTTGGAAGATGCCATAACTGTTGAGGAAGACATCGAGCATAAGGGGTTACAGGTGGTCCCTAATAATGTTCGCGTAGTCCACAGCTGTCATGGTGCTTTCGATCTCTACCTCAGGTCCCATGGAAGCCCAGGTGATTGTCCCTTACAACTGCTCCCACCGGGCTGCGTCTATGGCGCGCTGCACGTTTCGAGCATCCATTCGCCTGGATGACACGTATCTGGACTCGACCATCGACCTGGTTTAACAATAAACGGGATTTATCCGACCAGGCGACACGATTCTATTGATCCTTGGTTCAATCTCAATTATCCTGTGTCCACTATAATCATAATTGGCGATGTTGTTGCGTCAATATGTGAACACGTAGGGGTACTCCACTGCAGAACACAATTTTCAGCACTGTTCGCTAAACATTGTGCTCCAAAACACTTGTGCCTGCGCCAGCACTGTACTCTGTCGTCAGTTCCGTCACAGAACGGCGCCTATCCTGCATTAGAGAGCGGGCAACCTCCGATCCCTATGTTCTGTGATGAGCTACGTATGTCCAACTTCTTGTCGCCTACTCGTGATTTCAGCATTGTTCAACTACTTTCCATAGACGCTCACGTTAGTAATACGAGAACAGCAGACCATCTTCGCTATTTCCCATATGTTCACTACCAGGCACTGAACCACAACAATCTGGCTTTTGTCAAAGTCACTTAAGTCTGCGGATTTCGGCTTTTGCGGCACTTATCGTTGCTAGAATGATTTCCCATTCGTCTCTTCTCCGCTCATATACTTCTCTTACCGCGTCACGTGCCCTCAGCGCCACAAGGCAGCACACAACCCATGTTTTCACAGAGAAAGTGTATATTAATTGTGAACCTACTCAAGTGTTCCACATCATCGCGAGTTTTCAATACCACTCTCGGAGCATGAGAAATAAGTTAATTGTTGTAGGACACCTTCATTCAGGGAATATCTTTCATCTGGCGAATATTCCGTTGACTGCAACCAAATGGTCCCTTCTTGAGTTTCTTGCCTGCGCACTAGAGACTGCTAGAGAAAAAGGGGTAAAAATATATGTTGATGCATTATTCACAGTAACACGTGGGTGCTTTCCTTCTCCGTCTGACACCCTGCTTAACAAGAAAGCACTGCAGGTAGTTCATATATTTATTCATAAATGCGGACTAGAAGGAAAATGTATACTCCACCGCTTACGTATACATGTATACACTGCAACAGTATACAGCACACGATAGAATGCGTTATTATACTTATATAACTACCTGTCGCTTGCTGCTTTTTCTTCTCATTTTCAGCGTTACGTGTGCATAGTTTTGCCCAGAACGGCATTTCCGAGTTATTAGATGCCATCCCTGAAGCTATAGCGATACCGTACCATAAATAACGAAATTTCATGACCGCCAGCAGTTTGAAAATAGTACACATACAGAACTTTGAAAATAGTACACATTCTCTTTCATAGTTTTTAAATTTGTGCCTGACTTATGTTTATTTATTTATTTTTTATTTACACGTCAAGTTCCGTAGGACCAAATTGAGGAGCAAAGCTCCAAGGTTATGGAACATGGCAGTATGTGAAATTACAACATAAAAGTAATAACAGATGAAAGTGAAATGTTTATGAACCCGAAAAAAGTCAGTCCACAAGTTTAAGTAAACGCAATCAACAATACAACTAGAATCAGCTTAATTTTTCAAGGGACTCCTGGACAGAATAGAAGGAGTGACTCATGAGGAAACTCTTCAGTTTCGATTTGAAGGCACGTGGATTACTTAAGATTTTTGAATTCGAGCGGCAAGTTATTGAAAATGGATGCAGCAGTGTACTGCACAACTTTCTGCACAAGAGTTAAGGAAATCCAATACGAATGCAGGTTTGGTTTCTGACGAGTATTAACTGAGTAAAGCTGCTTATCCACCTTTCTGCATAAGAATTAAGGAAGTCCAATCTGAATGCAAGTTTGATTTCTGCCGAGAATTGACTGAGTGAAAGCTGCTTTTCCTTGGGAATAAGCTAATATTGTTAACAAGAAATATATGCATTAAGAGGCTAATGTCAAAATACCCAGACTCGTGAAACAGGGGTCGACAAGAGATTCGTGAACTTACACCACTTATTATCCGAACTGCCCGTTTCTGAGCCAAAAATATCCTTTTAGAGTCGGAAGAGTTGAGCCAAAATGTACGACATAAGCGAATGAAAATAAGCAAAGTAGACTAATTTTCGTGTCGAACGATCACTCACTTGAGATGCCGTTCGAATAGTCAAAATGGCAGCATTATGTTATTGAACAAGATCCTGAACGTGGGCTTTCCATGACAGTTTGTTATCTATCTGAATATCTAGAAATTTGAACCGTTCAGTTTGATTAAACATATGCCCATTCAGTGAAATTAAAACGTCAAGTTTTGTGGAACTGTATGTTAGAAACTGTAAAAATTTGTTTATTTTATACAAGCTATAAACTTAGGTCATGAATTATATGCACACAACGTCCTAGCTGGTGTCATCGGCAAAGAGAAATATTGCCCGCCCCTGGTAGATGAGTGGTCAGTGCGACAGAATGTCATTCCTAAGGGCCAGAGTTTATATAAATAAGGAACAGGAGTGGCCCCAACACTGATCCCTAGGGCACCACGCACTTGACTGTACCCCACTCAGACCACACATCACAGCCATTCTCAACATCATGAATAATGACCTCTTGCTAAAGTAAAAGGTGAACCAATTGTGCACTACTCCCCGTATTCGGCAATAGCCCAACTTCTGAAGCAATATTTTGTGATCAACTCAATCAAACGCCTTAGTTAAATCAAACAATATGCCTAGCGTTAGCAACCTTTCGTTTAACACATCCAGTACCTCACAGATAAAAGAGAATATAGCATTTTCAGTTGTTAAACGACATCTAAAAAGCCAAACTTTACATTTTACAGCAAATCGTATGATATACAATGATCAGTTATCCTTACAACACACTTACAACACAGCTTTTCAATAACTTTAGCAAACACTGATGGCATAGAAATAGGTCTAAAATTGTCTACATTATCATTTTCTCCCTTTTTAGAAAGCGGCTTTACTACTGAGTACTTTAATCGTTCAGGAAACTGACCATTCCTAAAGGAAAAATTACAAATATGGTTAAATACAGGGCTAACATGTGTAGCATAGTACTTTAATATTCTGCTAGGCACTCCTTCATATCCATGAGAGTCCTTAGTCTTCAGTGATCTAATTATTGACTCAATCTCCCCCTTGTCTGTATCACAGAGGAGTATTTCAGAGATCAATCTCGAAAAGGCATTTGCCAAGAGTTATATAATTCCCTGTAAAAACTACATTTTTATTTAATTCACCTGCAATGCTCAGAAAATGATTGTGAAATACGTACTGTACATATATCTGATTTATCAGTAACAGAAAATTTTTTACTGCGTACTGACTTTATATCGTCGGCCTTGTTCTGCTGACCAGACACTTTCTTCACAAATGACTGTATGGTTTTCATTTTATCCTGTGAATTACCTATTCTGTTTGCATACCACATACTCTTTGCCTTCCTAATAACATTTTTAAGCACTTAACGATACCTTTTGTTATGCGCTACTGTAGCTTGATTGTGATTGCTTATAACATTTTGATATAATGCCTGCTTTGTTCTACATGATATCCTTACCCCACTAGTCAGCCACCCGGGCTTCCTATTACTGCTAATACCCTGTTTAGAACGTTCTAATGGAAAGTAACTCTCAAAGGGCATGGGAAATGTGTTAAGGAAAGCATTATATTTGTCATCATGTTATCGACACTACAAACATCCTGCCACTCTTATTCCTTGACGAGGTTTAAAAAACTCTCTATTTCTGTTGGATTTACATTCCTACGTAGTTTGTAATTATATGTGACATTTGTTTGAACACAAAAACCTTTTAGTGTCAAAATTTTTGCATCATGGTCTGAAAGCCCATTCACGCTTTTACTAAGAGAACGCCCATCTAGCACCGAAGAATGAATAAAAATATTGTCTATGGCCGTTCTACTGTTCCCCTGCATCCTACCCTAGTTGGAAAAAACAGTGGACTGACGACCACCGATGTTAAGTTCCATAGTGCTCAGAGCCATTGGAAAAAAAAAAAAAAACAGTCTGCGTCAGATCATATGAATTTTGGAAATCTACCAACATCCTTTTTCTTGCATCATCATATACAAAATTTATATCGATGTCACCATATATAACTAATTTCTGGTACTACCTACAAAGTGAATCAAGAACCCTCTCTAGCTTGAGCAGAAATGCTCTGATGCCAGAGTTAGGGGACCTATAAACAACAACAATTAGAAGTTTAGTTTCACTAAATTCAACTGCCTCAACATTCAAATATCTGTTCAGTGCAGTGTCGTGATACGTCTATGGACTCAAATGGAATACTGTTTTTTACGTACATAGCCACTCCCCCATCCCGCAAGGAGCTTCTTGAAAAACAGCCGCCTAACCTGTATCCTGGTAAAGGAAGCCTCTGGATTGTCAAATTATTTAAGTGGTGCTCCGATATACCAGTAATTTCAGAGTCAACATCTATAAGCGGTTCACTAACTTTATCAGTAATACCTCTTATATTTTGATGAAATATGCTAATTCCTTCTCTACTTGGAAACATGACGTCCTCTGAAGGTTAGCCCTTAGTTGGAGGGACTTTCTTTGAGCAGGTATTCCTATCAGCTGTCTTCAATCGAAAAAAGGTGCAGCTCTAACACCAACTGCTACAGAAATTTTTCCATGAATGATCCCACCACCACCCACTACACTGTCACGTATAAACTTTGTCAGCCTCCTCTTCCCATACCTATTGAGGTGCAGGCCATGCCTAGTGAAACCCGATCTACTGATAGACTCAACTGGCACCACTGAAGTGTGATCCATGCCCTCTTCCATCAGCGCCCTCTCCAGCCGCATGTTAACGCGCCTAGCAGCCGCATTAAGATGAGGTCGATCATGACGCTGAAACAGTTGCACGCAATGTACATTAGTGCCACCAGTTTGAATAGCTATCTTTACCAGGTCACCAACTACATCATATTCCCCGTCCCTATCAAGACTGTTCCCTGCTCCACCCTTTAACACTACCTGATCCTCCTTCGTAAAATTCCTACATAACTCTCCCATAATGTCAGTTACCTGAACCAACCATTCACTAGGCTTCGCAATGCTGGTGACCTGGTACTCACTCCCCAACACTTCTTGTAACTGCTGGACCACACCTCTACCGTGCCAACTACCTAGTAACAGAATCTTCTTCTTTCAGTTAGACTTTGCAACTGACCTAGGCCTCCTAACTGCCGAGGACTGCTGCATGTTCCCTACATCTACAGCTAATAATTCTGATCTGCACATCGACGAGAAGCCCATAATTTGCCGGAATGGATGTGAAAGACCATCAAAAATTCAATTGTTCTGGAATACCAAACCAACAGGTAATATTGTGCGCGAAATCTATCCGGGACTATGTAGTACTCCTGACTCGCAACCTTACTGTGCTATTCGACCAAGTCTCTTTTATTGTATTTCATTTTACGATTGCTATCTCCTGAGCTCTATAACGGTCAAACTCGGTGTATCTACATTCCTCGTCGAAAATCAGTTCTTATAATTCAGTAAATTCCGGTTACCTATAAAGCATCTTTCTCAGGAGAAAATGCTGTAGTTATCAACACTAAGTTTTCCAGAATGAATGATTACTATGCTGCAGAGTGTGCATTGATTTGAAACCAGCTGGGAGCTTTAAACTGCTTGTCGGACAGAGACTTGATCTTGGAACCTTTGCTTTGCGCGAGCAACCCGTCTATCAGCTGAGCTATCCAGGCATAACTCACGACCTACCTTCGCTGGTTTACTTCTGCCAGTAACTCTATCTAAACTTCCAGACTGCACTGAAGTCATCTTGCATTCCTTTCAGGCGTAGCGTTCCTGGAAGATATTGCGGAGTCATGGCTTAAGCACAGTCAATGGGAGGCGAACATCCGTAAAATCTAAAAGGTATAAAGAAGAGGTGCTGGCAGAAGTAACATTGAGTGCGTCGCGCCCAGGTAGCTCAGTCGGTAGAGCAGTTGTCTGCATAAGACTACGATTACGATTTATTGGACTACTGGATGTCTTGCTAAGTATAGTGTTACTGTATTATATATGATATGCTCTTGCCTTCATGCAGCCCGAAAATGACTTAGCCAGCACGATGCTGAGAAACCTACAGTTCAGCGATTAAGTCGAGGCATCAGAAATGTGGCATTAGCTACATACTCAGTTACCTACCAGACGCAGAACTAACGTAAACGCCAAGTTTGAATTTTTACTATTAGCCTGTAACCTGGCTACACAGCCGACATCGATTTCGCATGCTAAGGCATGCGTATAAAGAGTAGGTTCATTTCCTAGTGATGGAAGTAATTTTCATCATTACTGTTTCGTCGACGTGGTGGGTTGGGTGGGAGCGGTGCAGTTTCTGATCACCACGTTATGCCACTATCAACTGTTAATTCCAGAACGTCTCGCAAGCAACTCTTTAAATTAAAACATGGCACTGTTGATGTGAATTTGTGGTAAGTTCCTATGGGACCAAACTGCTGAGGTCATCGGTCCCTAGGCTTACACACTACTTAATCTATCTTAAAACTAACTTACTCCAAGCACAACACACGTACCCATGCCCGAGGGAGGACTCGAACCGTGCGGCTACCCCGTGCGGCGTTGATTGCAATCCATCCGTCGGAAGGAGACTCTAAGCTCGACGTACGTCTTGGTGCTATTTTAGAGGAATAAGCCTTGTGAAGGCATCTGATTTCATCACACCCATTCCTTTCATTGCAGTAATTATGTACAACACAAACACAGCACTACAACACACTGAACACATACTTAATATCAGATACGGGACTCAAAGACTCTAAGAGTGTTTCAGTATGACAACGGGACACGACGATCGAATTCGAACTAATGAAAATGTGTGCTCAAAATTAACATACCCAGGATGAGAATGCAGATATTTTCGACGTACTTCACTGTTGAAAATCATTTGTTTCCTGTGACTTGAAACAACGTATCCGCAGATTGTCTACTTGTCATCCTCAGGGACTTTTGAGGGAAAATCTACGACGGTGTCCAATATTTCCAATTCGCAAACCGAAAAATCAGTGATCCAGTCCTCTCGGAATATGGCCTAGGTGTTGCCATTCTACCATTCCCCACACTTGAACCCTTAACATCAGCCTTTCTCGGGTTCGATTCCCGGCCGTTTCGGGGATTTTCTCCGCCCGGGGACTGGGTGTTTGTGTTGACCTCATCATCTCATGATCATTCAGGAAGTGGCGAGACTGGAAATGGAAGGATTGGGAACTTGTAAGGGCGCTGATGACCACGATGTTGAGCTCCCCCCCCCCCCCCCCCCCCCCCCCAATCCATCATCCTCATCAGCCTTTCACTGTGAACGTCGAATGTGATGGATAGGTAATCTCAAGCACCCCATCTATGATTTGTCTATTACTAAATTCATTAACTGATCTATTCATTCAGCTGTACAAGTAGCAGCTGATGGACTTACCCAAACGTGAGAGTGACCTATTCATACACTCCTGGAAATGGAAAAAAGAACACATTGACACCGGTGTGTCAGACCCACCATACTTGCTCCGGACACTGCGAGAGGGCTGTACAAGCAATGATCACACGCACGGCACAGCGGACACACCAGGAACAGCGGTGTTGGCCGTCGAATGGCGCTAGCTGCGCAGCATTTGTGCACCGCCGCCGTCAGTGTCAGCCAGTTTGCCGTGGCATACGGAGCTCCATCGCAGTCTTTTACACTGGTAGCATGCCGCGACAGCGTGGACGTGAACCGTATGTGCAGTTGACGGACTTTGAGCGAGGGCGTATAGTGGGCATACGGGAGGCCGGGTGGACGTACCGCCGAATTGCTCAACACGTGGGGCGTGAGGTCTCCACAGTACATCGATGTTGTCGTCAGTGGTCGACGGAAGGTGCACGTGCCCGTCGACCTGGGACCGGACCGCAGCGACGCACGGATGCACGCCAAGACCGTAGGATCCTACGCAGTGCCGCAGGGGACCGCACCGCCACTTGCCAGCAAATTAGGGACACTGTTGCTCCTGGGGTATCGGCGAGGACCATTCGCACCCGTCTCCATGAAGCTGGGCTACGGTCCTGCACACCGTTAGGCCGTCTTCCGCTCACGCCCCAACATCGTGCAGCCCGCCTCCAGTGGTGTCGCGACAGGCGTGAATGGAGGGACGAATGGAGACGTGTCGTCTTCAGCGATGAGAGTCGCTTCTGCCTTGGTGCCAATGATAGTCGTATGCGTGTTTGGCGCCGTGCAAGTGAGCGCCATAATCAGGATTGCATACGACCGAGGCACACAGGGCCAACACCCGGCATCATGGTGTGGGGAGCGATCTCCTACACTGGCCGTACACCTCTGGTGATCGTCGAGGGGACACTGAATAGTGCATGGTACATCCAAACCGTCATCGAACCCATCGTTCTACCATTCCTAGACCGGCAAGGGAACTTGCTGTTCCAACACGACAATGCACGTCCGCATGTATCCCGTGCCACCCAACGTGCTCTAGAAGGTGTAAGTCAACTACCCTGGCCAGCAAGATCTCCGGATCTGTCCCCCATTGAGCATGTTTGGGACTGAATGAAGCGTCGTCTCACGCGGTCTGCACGTCCAGCACGAACGCTGGTCCAACTGAGGCGCCAGGTGGAAATGGCATGGCAAGCCGTTCCACAGGACTACATCCAGCATCTCTACGATCGTCTCCATGGGAGAATAGCAGCCTGCATTGCTGCGAAAGGTGGATATACACTGTACTGGTGCCGACATTGTGCATGCTCTGTTGCCTGTGTCTATGTGCCTGTGGTTCTGTCAGTGTGATCATGTGATGTATCTGACCCCAGGAATGTGTCAATAAAGGTTCCCCTTCCTGGGACAATGATTCACGGTGTTCTTATTTCAATTTCCAGGAGTGTAGTTACGTCGAACTGTTGTCCTATTTGCCCCGTCACGGTTGTGCAACATAAGCTGCTGCTCTGTGGTTTATCAGCTACTAATCTTTGACTATGCTCTGTAAGTCTTCCATCTGTTCATTATTTAATACTGTTAACATTATATTAGTGCCCTTCAACATTGCACCACTATGGTGTTGTGGCCGAAAACCGGTTCGGGGCAGCTCTCCTAGCTAATCGGATTTGTACGTCTTTTTGAATCGGCTTAACAAATCACATCCACTGGAACCTACTTACTGTAGACAGCTGTGGTCTTCCTCTACTTTTTTTTACCATCCACGCTTACCTTCATTCGCAAATTTATAGTTACTACATGCCACATCAGAAGTCCTACAACATATCTGTACTTTTGGTCAACTCATTGTAAATCGATTCAGTACCTCCACACTGGTTACACGATCTGCTCATCTAATGTTCAGCATTCTTCTGTAGCACTTTACTTTAAAAGCTTCTATTCTCTTCTTGTCTGAATTACTTATTCCACGTCTCACTTCGATGCAACGATACACTCCAGATAATTACATTCAGAAACGATCTCAAGACACCGAAATGTATAGTAGATGTAACATATTCCTCCTTTTCAGAAAAGTTTTTCTTGTTAGTGCCAGTCGGCAGGGTGAGTCACCTAACGTTACCGCTGGATATATTTCGTAAACCACATCCAATACTGACGAACCGATTCCACAGACTGAACGTGAGGAGAGAGGCTAGTGTAATTGTTTAATACAAACCACACAAAAATGCACGGAAGTATGTTTTTTTAACACAAACCTACGTTTTTTAAATGGAACCGCGTTAGTTTTGCTAGCACATCTGAACATATAAACAAATACGTAATCAGTGCCGTTTGTTGCATTGTAAAATGTTAATTTCATCCGGAGATATTGTACCCTAAAGTTGACGCTTGAAACCTCCGACGTTCAGTTGCGTGTTGTAAAAAACACGTGCCACGGTCGGCGAGCAGCATCTGCAGGGACATGTTTACGATGACGACCGTGTTTACGAGTGTGGCTGTAGTGCACTGTTGTAATTTGGTCAAGCTGTCGCAGTGTCCGCATGTAGCGGTTGCTGCTATTGTTTTTCTGCATTCGTCTCCGCACGCAGAGCAACTGTAGTACACAGTGTTACCAGACGTCTGTGATAGTGTAGTGTTGTAGGAACTGTGACCATGGTGTATTCGAACTCTGAAAAAGCGGAGATGATACTCATCTAAGGCTGAAGCCTGCAGGGTGTATGCAGAACGGTACCTGGACAGAGAGAATCCAACGTGGCGCAAATTGCAAAACATCTACCGCCAACTGTATGCAACAGGTATGGTCGTAGCACGCAAACGTGTCCGTAACAGGCCCGTCACAGGAGCAGCGGGTGCAGTTGGTGTGTTAGCTGCTGTTGCCATGAACCCACACACGAGTACACGGGACATTGCGAGAGCCGGTGGACTGAGTCAAAGTAGTGTCATGCGCATACTGCATCGTCATCGCTTTCACCCGTTTCATGTGTCGCTACATCAACAATTACATGGTGATGACTTTAATCATCGAGTGCAATTCTGTCAATGGGCATTAACAGAGAATGCGTTGCAGTTCTACCTGTTTACCGATGAAGCGGGTTTCACAAACCACGGGGAAGTGAATCTACGGAACATGCATTACTGGTCCGTGGACAATCATCGCTGGCTCAGACAGCGACCGTGGACTGTAAATGTATGGTGCGGAATCATTGGCGACCACCTCATTAGTCCTCACTTCATTGCAGGGACCCAAACAGCTGCAACATACATCGCATTTCTACAGAATGATCTGCCAACATTGGTCGAAAATGTCCCACTGGAAACGCGTCGACGTATGTGGTATCAGCATGATGGTGCAGCTGCACATTCCGCAATTAACACGAGGCTGACCCTTGACAGGATGTTCGACGGGCGTTTCATAGGACGTGGAGGACGCATAAACTGGCCAGCCCATTCTCCTGATCTTATACCTCTGGACTTCTTTCTGTGGGGTACGTTAAAGGAGAATGTGTACCGTGATGTGCCTACAACCTCAGAGGATATGAAACAACGTATTGTGGCAGCCTGCGGCGACGTTACACCAGATGTGCTGCGGCGTGTACGACATTGATTACGCCAGAGATTGCAACTGTGTGCTGCAAATGATGGCCACCACATTGAACATATATTGGCCTGACATGTCGGGTCACACTCTATTCCACTCCGTAATTAAAAACGGAAACCACATGTGTACGTGTACCTCACCCCTCATGGTAATGTACATGTGCGTCAGTGAAAAAGATCAATAAAAAGGTGTTAGCATGTGGACGTAATGTGCTGTTCCAGTCTCTTCTGTACCTAAGGTCCATCACCGTTCCCTTTGGATCCCTACGTAATTCGGTGCTCTCCAATACACACGATCGAACAGCGGAGGAGTGGTACTCAAGCGTCAAATTTAGGTTACAATATCTCCGGATTTCATTAACATTTTACAATGCAACAAACGGCACTGATTACGTATTTGTTTATATGTTCAGATTTGCTAACAAAACTAACGGGGTTCCATTTCAAAAAACGTAGGTTTCTGTTAAAAATCATACTTCCGTGCATTTTTTTATGGTTTGTATTAACCAATTACACTAGACCCTCTCCTAACGTTCGGTCTGTGGAATCGATTCGTCAGTATTTGATGTGGTTTGCGAAATATATACAGCGGTAATGTTAGGTGACTCACCCTGTATATCCTATTCACTTCTGCCATCGTGAGGTATTTAGCTAGTCAAATAACAAAACTCGTCTCCTACTTTAGAGCCTCTTCCCTTATCACCACCTGATGCAAGTCGACCGCAGTCCGTAACCCTCTTTTTACTTTTGTTGATGTTCATCTTATAACCTCCTTCCAAGATAATGTAATAATGTAGAGATCAGCGGGGATAACATTGAACAAAATGTTCTCGAGTTTCCAGCCGTATCAGGTCGTTAAAATTCCATGAGTTGTCAACCAAACACCGCCCGACCATTGTCAAGTAAATGACTGCCAGTGGGCTGCTGGTACGCCGTTACATATTCCAGCTGCCCACTGTGACGTCACTGGTACTCACGACATTGCCATATACCGCAGGTGACTCGTCGTACGCTGCACACGTTTCAAACTTGCAATCACTGGGAGGAAGGAGCTACCACTTTAGCTGGGAATGCTCTGAAAAACGGTAACCAGATCAAATTTGGCGAAACCGCTATTGTCTCGTACTGACATCATCTGGGTCTGTGTAATTACAGGCGCCATCAAAATAAAAATCACTGACAACACCCTCATTAGCGACGGCGACCTAGAACTAAACACGGTGTGGGATCCAACAACTGCGAGTTTGAAGCAGGCGCAGCGAACGGCGAGTCAACAGATGCCCCTATATCCCAATACCGTGAGCACCATCGACGTGTCGGCTGCCATGGCCTAGCGGTTCTAGGTGCTTCAGTCTGTAACTGTGGGACCGCTATGGTCGCAGGTTCGAATCCTGCCTCGGGCATGGATGTGTGTGATGTCCTTAGGTTAGTTAGGTTTAAGTAGCTCTAAGTTCTAGGGGACTGATGACCACAGAGGTTAAGTCCCATAGTGCTCAGAGCCATTTGAACCAGCGACGTAACAGACAGCAGCTAGTGTCAATCATGGTGTGCAAGCAGCCCGTCAGCAGTCACTCACTTGAACGTGGCCAGGGAGTGCCTGGTCGAAAGTCAGTGGAGATTTAACAACTAGACATGTCTGGAAACCAGAGAACATTTTATTCTTTTCATGATTATTTTCATTCCATTCAACTGCTCTTTTAGTCGTTTCCAGTCTCTGACAGAATTACAATGTCATCGGCAAACTTCGAAGATTTTATTTTTTCTTCATGAACTTTAATAATGTATTCAAATTCCTCCTCCGTTTCCCTCATTGATTGCTCAACGTACAGACTTAACAGCATTGGGGATAGGATGCAACCCTGTCACAGTCGCTTATCAATGACCGCCTACCTGTCACGCAATTAAAAAGGCAGTCTGATGTATGTAGAAGTTGTAGATAGCATTTTACGACAAGTGTTTTAGCCATGAAACCTGCAGAATCTCAAAGATGTATTCCAGTTACCATATAACGCTGCAGACGAATGAAGAACTACATGAACACTTGGAGAAAAGAGGAATCCACTGTGTACATTGAGGCCCAGGCGGAAAACAAGGTTGACACCATAGCAATAATCCTCGCTGTTGAGAGGTGGTTCGCTCCCAGAGAAGTCCACTACACAAAAACTCACTATTTTCAATACCACCGGTCAATTGTCGGAACGGCCACGCGCCCCAGTCCCCAAAGTGCACGACCGTTACACAACCATTTTTTCCAAACTATCCTGAACTAAACTGAAGTACACTGAAGAGTCAAGGAAAGTGGTTCACCTGCCTAATATGGTGCAGGGCCGCCGCGAACACGCAGAAGTGCCGCTACACGACCTGGCATGGACTCAAGTAATGTCTGAAGTAGTTCTGGAGGGAAATGACACCATGAATCCTGTAGGGCTGTCCATAAATTCGTAACGGTACGAGGGGATGGAGATCTCTTCTGAACAGCACGTTGCAAGGCATCCCACATATGCTCAATAATGTTCATGCCTGGGGAGTTTGGAGGCCAGCGCAAGTGTTTAAACTCAGAAGAGTTTTCCTGGAGCCACTCTGTAGCAATTCTGGACGTGTGAGGTGTCGCGTTGTCCTGCCGGAATTGCCCAAGTCCGTCGGAATGCACAATGGACGTGAATGGATGCAGGTGATTAAACAGGATGCTTTCCTGTCAGAATCGTATCTAGACGTATCAGAGGTCCCATATCACGCCAACTGCACGCGCCCCAGACAATTACAGAGCTTCCACCAGCTTGAACAATTCCCTACTGGCATGCAGGGTCCATGGATTCATGAGGCTGCCTCCATACCCATACACGTCCATTCACTCGACACAATTTGAAAAGACTCTCGTCCGACCAGGCAACATGACTCCAGTCATCAACAGCCCTTGTCGGTGTTGGTGAGGCGAGGCGTAAAGCTTTGTGTCATGCAGTCATCAAGGGTACACAAGTGAGCCGTCGGCTCCGAAAGACCAAATCGATGATGTTTAGTTGAATGGTTCGCATGCCGATACTTGTTGATGGCCCAGCGTTGAAATGAGCAGCAATTTGCGGAAGGGTTGCACTTCAGTCGCGTTGAACGATTCTCTTCAGTTGTCGTTAGTCGCGTTCTTACAGGATCTTTTTCCGGCATCAGCGATGTTGGTGATTTCATGTTTTACCGGATTCCTAATATTCACGATACTCTCATGAAATGGTCGAACGGGAAAATCCCCACTTCATCGCTACCTCAGAGATGCTGTGTCATATCGTTCGTGCGCCGACTATAACACTACGTTCAGATTCACTAAAATCTGGATAACGTGCAATTGTAACAGCAGTAACCGATCTAACAACTACGCCGGACACTTGTCTTATATAGGCGTTGACGTGTGTGTTGTCCTTCGCGTAAGTTAGTTTAAGTTAGATTAAGTAGTGCGTAAGCCTAGGGACCGATGACCTCAGCAGTTTGGTCCCATAGTCCTTACCACAAATTTCCAGATTTATATAGGCGTTGCCGACCGAAGCGCCGTATTCTGCCTTTTTATACAGGGTAATTGAAAATTCCGGTCACAAACTTCTAGGACTTGTAGAGAGGAGTGAGTACATGGTATTTTGAATAGGAACCCATGTCCGGAAACGTCATCCACCGAGACTACAGAGCGTAAAAGTTATTGCCGCGGGCGTCTGAAAATGTACGCATACACGGGGTTATTCCGTGATGATGTTACAGTCTTTCTAGGATGATGGAGAACGATAAATGTATTAATTAGAAGTAAGGATCCCTGTACCGGAAACAAACCAGTCGAAAGTTATAAACGAAAACTATTCTGATACCTCCTATAGTTCAAATGGCTCTGAGCACTATGGGACTTACCTCTGTGGTCATCAGTCCCCTAGAACTTAGAACTACTAAATTGCATACCTGAGGAGCTATGACCATTCTTGCCTCTTCGCTAATGTGAAACACATCTTCTCTACTGGGCAAGTGTTCATAGCTGTTAAGGTACGCACTTTAGAGCCCACGTTTATTGGACATTTTTTCTCGTTTTTGTCTGCACTACCACCACTAAAAGTTACCAACCCTGCACTCTTCGCAACACAAGAACCGGTACATGTATTCAACTGTCAGAGGTATCAGAACGGTTTTCGTTTATAACTTTCGACTCGTTCGTTTCCGGTACTGGGTTCCTTACTTCAAATTAATATCTACATTTATCGTTCTTCATCATTCTAGAAAGTCTGTAACATCATCACGGAATCACCCCGTGTATACGTATATTTACATACGCCCGCGCCTACAGCTTTGACGCTCTGCTGTCTCGTTGGATGACGTTTCCGGACATGGATTCCTATTTTTTTAAAAAAATTACGATGTACTCATTCCCCTCTACAAGTCCTAGAGGTCTGTAACTGGAATTTCCGACCACCCTGTATATCTCTGTATTTGAATACGTTTGCCTATACCAGATTATTAAGCGCATAATTGTAAATCCAGAGATATGAACCTGTAGCAATCATTTCCACTATTTAACTACTTAGATTACAATTTCCTATGTTGAAATGCATGTACGCCTAAATAAAAAGCCACAGTCAACGCATGTTGCACATGGCTATGGACAATGGGTCTCCAGTGTAGAGCAATAAAATCAACAGAGAACCAGCCCCCAGCTGTATTCGCAGACTTGCCACCTGCACACGTGCGAAGGACCATGCCAGACAGTCGGGCCAAACAGTGAATGAAGGGAAGCCACCTTGGCATCGGATCCCCGAAGTCACGTAGTGCAGATTGTACCTCACGGTTGTGCTGGTACATCAAACATTGTTTTAGAAAGCTGTGTCTGGTCGGGGGACGCGTGCCGCTTTTGGCAGAGTCCTGGAAGTAATGCTATTGTTGGAAAAACTGCAGATATGCAGAATTCACCACAAAATGCGGGCTGTTAAGATAATGTTAGGATAACACCTTAGAAAGTAGGATGTGAGCAGAAAGTTTACGGCTTGTCTTTAAGATCGTGAGGCACCGACTCTGTGTTCAGATGCCGCTAAGACCGAATGTTTAAGGAAATGTGAAAACGGCTACCACTGATTAACGTAAATAATTTAGGAGTGGGAGCAAGGAGTACGGCTGTGCTTACAGAGATTGTAACACCAATATCGATTTTCTCTATACTTATCTCATATAATTTCCTTGTCTTCTTTACTAAATTTGACACCCGTAAAACTATGATCTTTGATGCAAAACTTGTGTAAATGTTATATTCACTATATATGACCATTAATGTAATTGTAATTAATCTATGGATGTAATTTCAAAACTAATTATCTAGAAAAGAATGGAAATTCTAAAACTTTTAATAGTGGTTTATGGATAGGGTATGTAGATTCGTAATCATGTAAACCATGGAGAGAAGTCCCTCTGCAGCAAAGTGACTCGGCGGGAATAGAATAGATGGATTTGGCGGACGAACTGCAACGCTCCTTTGTGGCAAGACTTAGTCGGTGGCCAGCATGTAAACTGTTCGCATGTTGTGATGTCTCTGAACAGTCAAAGGGACTGTGTCTGTGATACAATATCCACAGTCAACGTCCGTCTTCAGGAGTTATGGGAACCGGGGTGATGCATAACTTTTTTTGATGTGTGTAGTTTCAGGTAGGTTTGGAAGTAACATTCTTTATAATTTCGTAAGTATGTAGTTAATAGCGCCTCTCATATTGTGTTGTGCCTAATGATAGATTAGTTTCTGGGTCTCCATACTATTCGTTGAGTGAGATTTCAATTTCATGTTACAGCTAGAGCTTTAATGAAGTGCATTTGACAGTTCTCTAGCATTTACGAATTATTATAAGAAAGCACCTACAACCATACTAAATACAAATATCATAGGTCCCATTTGAACTAAATAGTACAAGAAAGTGAATGCTCGTTGAGAATACAAAGACTAATCAGTACAAATAATATAATTATCCGGAAACCATTTCAGTGACCGTATTTTACAATACTTAAACTGATAAGAGAACCTCATGTCCAAGTTAGTATTGATCCACATTAGGGAAATCATCTATTTGTAATGATCATTACTGTGCTACTTTATTGTACTGCTACTGAGAGCCAGGTATTTCCAAAACTTTTTAAACCCTTCCATGTTGTTCATGCTAAATCATTGTTAGCTAAAGTGTGCTACTATCTCGTACCTAATTTGCAAACTATAAATTCAGTTCGTTGTGGGGCGGCGGTGGGATGAGTGGACTGCTGTAGCCTGTTGTGGGGTTGTGAACCACTGAGGGCTATGGCGGGGACGAAGCCTCTCCATCGTTTCTAGGTCTCCAGTTCCATACAGTGCAAGATCCATGCCAATAGCTAACTTTCTTTAGGAACAGTTCTAGTGCTTCATACAGATTTGCATAGACAGGCAAGCGACTATTTCATTTTACGTAACTGCAGTTTACTGTGTTATTAATAGTGTCTTCGTTCGATTCCCGTTTGTTCTGCCTTTACTTATTTCAATAGATATCTTAGAGAAACGAAAACAGTCTGATACCTTTCCATTACACGACCACGGTGAAATTAAAATCCTTTCACAGCAGTGACGTTGTCGGTGTATTGCTGATTTAGTAACAGCCTATACGTTGCTTTCCTCACGACACGACTATTAGTAGTATTAGGAGAGAGCGTTATAAGATAAGCCAGCAGACGAGCGTAGGAAGAGAGAGAGGATGAGAAGGACACTTCTAGAGCACCAAGTACAACGATTTTGTAACTGGTCAACCACCTGAAATGAGTGCAATGGAGGGAGACCATTGTCTCGTAAGAGAAATCGTTCCTGGTTGGGACTCAGAATAGTTATCATTCAGCCAGTCAAGAATATCCGAACTACTTAAGTGGAGAGACCCCAGTCTATCGATAAAATCAGCAGAGTTCCGTATATGATGTGAACATTTGCCCTCAAATGGTCTCAGCAAGGAAGCTAGATGTTTGGCTAAATCATACGTGGGTGCATCAATATTACTCACTATAGGTCGTAAAGGCAGACCTCCTTTATGCACTTTAGGAAGACCATACAGTCTCGGTGGTACGGAACTCTGCTGATTTTATCGATAGACTGGGGTCTCTCCAATTAAGTAGTTCGGATCTTCTAGTGAGTTTTGATGTAGTTTCCATTTTCACAAAAGTACCTCTTGGGGATTCCTTGTTTCTAATTGGTCAACAGTTTGAATCGGACATCACTGCTTTGTTTCGACATGCTCTTTCCTAAACTTATTTTATGTTTAACCAGGAATTTTTTGAACAGTCTGACTGTGTCGCCATGGGCAGCCCTCTGTCCCCTCTGGTGGCTAACCTTTTCATGGAGGATTTTGAAGAGAGAGCACTTGAATCAGCGGTTTGTAAACCAACTGTTTTTTGGAGGTACGTCGATGATACTTTCATAGTCTGGCCCCACGGAGAAGAAAAGTTAATGGAGTTTTTTCATCATCTTAACTCCATCCATCAGAATATTCGACTTACCATGGAAGTAGAGAAAGATGGTGTCCTTCCATTCCTGGATGTTCTGGTTAAACGGAAGAGTGACGGCTCGTTGGGACACTCTGTTTACCGTAAGCCGACTTACACTGATTTGTACCTGCATTCTTCCAGTTGCCATCACCCATCCCAAACCATGAGTGTACTTAAAACCCTTGTGCACAGGGCACACACAGTGTCGGATTCAGAGAATTTGCCTAAGGAACTTGCACATTTAAGAGCGGTGTTCAGGGACAATGGTTACTCGACCCGGCAAATTGACAGGGCCTTCGCAACTAGAGCCAGGAACCGGGAAGTGGATAAAGAAGAGAGTGCGCCAGCCAAGTCTCTAGCTTTTCTTCCCTTCGTTGGTAATATCTCTTTTAAAATAGCAAGGATCCTTAATACTTTTCACGTGAAAGTTATTTTTCGTCCGCCTTCTAAGATTTCAGATTTGCTGGGTTCGGTGAAGGATGATCTGTTGCTGCGGAAGGCGGGCATTTACAAAATACCGTGTCAATGTGGTATGGCCTATATAGGACAGACAACACGTACTGTGGAAGAGCGTTGTACAGAACATCAACGTTGCACTCGTCTACTGCAACCCAGTAAATCTGCAGTTGCGGAACATTGTATTTCTAACGGACATTCAATGGAGTACGACAAAACTTCGATTTTGGCCACAGCAACAACTTTTTGGGACTCCATTATTAAATAATCCGTTGAAATACGCATTGCTGGAAATTTAATGAACCGGGACAGTGGTTACCAATTGAATAATGCATGGAATCCCGTCATCACAGAAATTTTCTCGAGACGAAGACGCCAGAAGACATCGATACCTGCGGCCAGCGACAATACCGACGGCACCTGAGTTTCGCAGTTCCACCAGCGAGGGCGCTGTTGCTGGGCGGTGTGGTCCTTCTGTCTCCGCGACTGCAACGCATGCGCGGCAGTACTATCAGCGCACTATATAAGACGGAACGGAGAACGTCTTCGACAGGCGATCATTGTAGGCAAAACCACCCCTTCCTTCCGCCTCCTTGATTTCTATCTCACCGTCTATGGCCGTCCTATCGCCCTCACCCCCACCCTCAAGTACCTTGGCGTCACCCTCGACCGTCGACTCTCCTGGACCCCACATCTCCGGACAATCCAAGCCAAGGCACACTCCCGTCTCCATCTCCTCAAGCTCCTTTCCGGTCGTACGTGGGGTCTAGACCCCTCCACCATACTCCACACCTATAAATCCCTCATCCGCCCTATCCTTTGTTACACCCATCCGGCCTGGATCTCTGCCCCCGCTACCTTTTACAAATCCCTCCAAATCCTTGAACGCCATGCTCTCCGCCTCGCCTATCGCATCCGTCTCCCCTCCCCCACGCGGATTCTGTATGATCTCATTGCATTCCCCCACCTCCTCCTTTTCCTTGAGAGGCTAAGGATCCAGTACACATCACGCAAACTCGATCCTCCTCACCCGCTTGTCTCGCCCATCCTCTCCCGCCCCCGCCCCCGCCCGCTGCCGCGCCTGTATTCCCATGTCCCACCCGGTCTCCATCTCTCTACCCTCCTTACCCTCTCCCAATGTGGCTTCCGCCAGCTCCCCCTCCCTGATGATGTCCTCCTTCCCTCCATATACCCCTCCTACCAACTTTGATCCTCCTTCCCTCCTCCTGTCTTTGTTCCTTTGGGCATCCTCCCTCCCTCCTCCCTTTCTCCCCACTCCTCCCCCAGGCTTCCCCTCCCCTGTCCCTCTACTCCTCCTCCCATGTCCTCAGCCATTGGCGTCTTTGTTCTCCCCTCTCCACCCCCCCCCCCCCCCACACCCCTCTTCCCCTCTTGGCAGGTCCCCGGACTCGCACATGCTACGTGGCCTTTCGTGCGCTGGAGATCATCGCCATCAATGTCTTGTGTGTGCCATCGTGTTTAGTGTTCAGTGTTCACCGTCGCACTCCATCATTCACCTGTGCCATCGCCGTCTTCCATGTTTGTGCGTCGTGTCACCAGTTTTCAGTGTGGACTATCGTCAAGTGTGAACGGCTCCGTGTTTGCCTTTCTGTGTCAACTGTTTTCTTGCCCACCGTTCTGTACCGTATGTGTAATCTTTCTGTATTTCCTCATTGTCTATCCTCTGGCTGAAGAGCAGCATAGAACGTTGCTGACAGCCTGCCTGTTGTACAGGCTTTAAAATAACAATAAAGTAAAAACAAAAAAAGTCTTCGTCAGTCCTCGTTCGGCTCACCTGAAGATGGCTGGCAGTTGTCCAGCCGAAATATCGTGCAAAGAAGTTTACGACGACCGGCTGCAAGCCCGAAATCTATTTGAACAGCAGAGAACAGAGTCTTCATTGTCGGAAGTGAACTGCAGAAAGTCACTTCTAATTTCAATGTCCCCTCGGACAGATTTCACTTCTAGACGACTTCCCCAGTCTCATGGTGAACGAGAAGCTTCCAACATACAGAGCTGATCTTACCTGATGGTACAGAGTCAGTGACTGATTTTGTGGCCACTTCAGCCGCCATGTGC
The DNA here is from genome assembly GCF_023897955.1 of Schistocerca gregaria. Classification (NCBI taxonomy): domain Eukaryota; kingdom Metazoa; phylum Arthropoda; class Insecta; order Orthoptera; family Acrididae; genus Schistocerca; species Schistocerca gregaria. The sequence goes on from NC_064922.1 coordinate 626,689,266, forward strand.
AGATTATGAATATGGTGATATCCAGCTGCAGCAACAAGGCGAACAGTTCGGAAAGTTGACGATCTCTGTCAAATAACAACAATAAAATCAGGCATCGAATCATTACGAACGACTTCTATCAGAAATCAAAATAAAAGATTTTTTAAAGGAACTAGCAAACCAAAGCTGGGTTGAAGTGTAAAAGGAAACCAATGTGAGTACGAAATTCTCTAAATTCTCCACTTTATTTAAACTGAACCTTGAAAAGGCATTTCCAAAAGTATGCATGTCAGTATCAACATCTCACAAAAACAGATAGATAACAGAAAGTATTAAGAAGTACTCCCAAAAACTTAAATACCTCAGTTCCATGAAAAAGAGCCAAAATTATCCAGAATTCTTAAATTTCTATCATAGATACAAAAAGATCTCTAGGAAGGTGCTGATTGCTGAAAAAAGTCATTTAATTGCAAAATAATATATAATGCAAAGAATAAAACCAAAGCAGACTGGTATGTTATAAAAAAGGAAATGGGGAAAGGCAAAGAAATGCAGAATAACATACTGCTAAGGGAGGGGATAAGGTAATAAATGATTTTCAACACTTAGCAAACTACGTAAATGAGCATTTTTCAAGTTTGATGAGAAGTTGCAGCAACAATTCACCAAAACAAATAGAACACCTGTAAATAATGTTGCACTAAATACAATGATGTTACTTCCAACCACAGAGAATGAAGTCAATAAAACTGTTCAAAAGCTAAAAAATAAAAAGTGAGTAGGCTTAGATGAAGTATCAATGTGTGTACGGAAACAATGCATAGAGATTATACAAGGCTTCTTAACAAATATAATAAATGAGTCCTTCATGTCAGGGACATTTCCAGAGCAGTTAAAACAGCAAGAGTTGTACCTTTGCTTAACAAAGGTAATGCAGAAGACTTAGAAAATTACAGGCCGACTTCCCTGCTCCACCATTCTCAAAAATAATAGAAGCAATTATGATAAACAAATCAATGGATTACCTGAATAAATGCAATCTTTCAAGTGAGTCACAGTTTGGTTTCTGAAGTGGCAAAAATATGGAGTCCACTATAGTAGAATTCACAAAGGTTATACTTGATGCTCTTGAAAAAGATACATGTGTCACAGGCATATTTTTGGATCTTTCTAAGGCCTCTGATACAGTTGGCCACAAGATTCTATTAAATAAATTAGAACCATTAGAAGTAAGAGGGGTAGCTAATGACTGGTTTCAATCATACCTAGCAGATTGGGTGCAAAGATTAGAGATAACACATACTTCAGATAGATAAAACATTTAACAGAACACTTGTCAGAACCAAAATAAATTAATATAGGGGTTCTGCAGGGTAGCATATGAGGACCAATACTATTCCTGATATAAATAAATGACTTTCCCAGTAGTGTTAACTCACGGTGAAAAATTCTCTTCGCTGATGACAGCAATATTATAGTCACTGAGAGATCACGAGAACTCCTAGCAGAGAAAGCAAATGAAGTTCTCAAGGAAGTTTAAATTGGTCAATAAGCAGTAAAGAAAACTAATGACATGACTTTCAGTTTGAAGAGGGAAAATGACAGTGTTAAATTAAATGTAGATGTCACCTCTATAGACTGTGTAACAAATACAAAATTTCTAGGAATGAATACTGATTCTCAGTTGAAGTGGTGTGAACACACAAAGGTACTTGCAAACAGAATTTCATCAGCATGTTATGCCCTTAGAATCCTATCATCAGTGTGTTGCATGCATTATCTTTTAGTTACATACTATTCATATGTACACTCAGTTCTTAGTTATGGCATTCTTTTTTGTGGAACAAATACAAAAAGTATGAACACAATTTTCAGACACCAGATAAGAGCCATAAGAGTCGAGCTCATTGTAAATATATGTTTAAAACACTATGGATTTTAACTACTCCTTGTGAATACATTTACCAGTCAGTTGTACACATCAAAAATAATATTGGTAATTACTGCACAAACAGTTCTGTCCATGGCCATGGAACTGCTAGACTCAACTTACATATGCCAAGAAAAAATAAACATTAAACTCAAAACAGCATTTTTTACCAAGGAATAAAACTGTACAATAAATTACCAAAACTGATAAAAGAAATTGCAAAAATACACTTATTTAAAAAGGCACCTTGAAAGTACCTGTTATGCTATACATTTTATACAATGAAGGATTACTTAGATAAAACATAGTAACGGTTTGGCAAAAAAATGTTATACAAATAAATAATAATAATGATTATAAAACATCCAACATTCCACGTAAAACCTTCACACTATGTTTGTTTCCTTCTTTTTTCCTTTTCTAGAAAAACTTACCCCAAAGATATGCATTGCCCAATACTAACACCTCTTCATCTTTCTGAGCTCAACATCTCACTCATTATAGTGGGATGCTGACTCAGTTTTTCAAGATAGCAAATGGGAAGTTGTGGTACAGAAAATGGCTCAGAGATCACCAGTGAGTGTGTGTGTTTTGTGTGTAGTGAGTGAAGTGTTGTGAAACAATGTGTGTATGGTGTGTGCAGTGACTGATAGTGACATATGAGTGAACAGTGTGGCATTACATTATTTAATAAGTCATTGGTAAAAAAAAGTATTGTATACCAGGAGTAAATCTGATGATTGTCTCTAACTAGAAGTCTGTAAATGCGTGTGCATATGAATTAGCTTATTTTAAATTGGTCTAACTTTGTAAATACTTTACCATGTCCTACATCATTTTAAAAAGAGATCTATGGATAAATAAAGCTACTACTACTACTGCTACTCCTACTACCACTATTACTACTACATCAACTGGCAACAAGTGGTAACACTGGTCCATTTTTCATCTCACCACTGTTGACAACATCCCTGTTTCTTTCCACAAATGGTAATGGCTCTCAAGTTTCATCCAACCATTGGCGACAGCTTCAAAGTTTTTACATTTTGTGCTGTCATTGGCAGTGGCCCAGTTTCTGGTGATACTTGAACATTTCTTGTCCCAGTATTGGTAATGGTTTCCAATTTCATTCCAAATCAATTGGTAATGGCTTTGATGCTAACAACATTCATCCTACCATTGCTGACAGTATCACAGATTTGCTTCTGTCAACAGTTTTCATGTATCTGATGGTTCAAATGGCTCCGAGCACTATGGGACTCAACTGCTGTGGTCATTAGTCCCCTAGAACTTAGAACTACTTAAACCTAACTAACCTAAGGACATCACACATCCATGCCCGAGGCAGGATTCGAACCTGCAACCGTAGCAGTCACACTCATGTATCTGATCCCACTTAAATTAGCAATGAGGTTTTTTGGAAATTTGCTCTTCACTTGTCTGCTACTCACCATGTGGAAAGCACCTGTCAGCTAATTTTTCTACAAGTTGGTGTTCTAATTTACGATTTCCTTGCAGTATGTTCATCATTGACTCTGCCATAGCTCCCCACGTTCCATCCCTCTTGCACAACATGCAGTGCCACAAACAAGGCTTGTACGACAAGCAAGGTTCCCAATGACTACAGCTTTGAGGGAGGTGCTAGGTTAAATCCGACAACAGTGCCATGCACAGTGGTTCCCCCACTCTCAAGCTGGCCCATCTGTGATTTGCTATGTCACTCAGTGTTGGATTGGCAGCTGTCAAAGATGCAAGTGTGGGATTTGAGCAGTACTCTGGTTTCTCCATACAAGGAAGTTACCACCTGTGGAGATTCACTGGCAACTGACTGAGGTTTATGGTGCAGAGTGCATGTCCATTCAGCACACCTGCAAATGGTGCAGGGCTTTTGTTGAGGGTCGCAAGGTAGTTCACAATGAAGAATGGAGTGGAAGACCACCAGTTTCAGATGTGATTGTCCAGAAGATCAACAGTGACCTGCTCAAAGATCGGAGGGGCACTGCCTGTGAACTTGTTGAACGCATTCCTGAAGCTTCCCGTGACACAATTGAAAGAACTTTAACAGAAACGTTGGGTTATCGCAAGGTGTATGCTTGCTGGGTCCCCCGGATGCTGACTGATGGACAACAAAGCAACACCTTGACTGTGCTCCCAAGTTTCTTCAACAATGTGAGGGGGAAGGCAACAAGGAGAAGTTGTTGGACTCTTTCATCACAGGAGATGAAACATCGATGTTTCATTACACCCCAGAAACAAAATAACCCATCCACTTATCCAGAGTGCCTCCTTTATCCATGGGTTTTTAATGGCTCCACTGCAACCTGTCTTTTCTGGATCAGTACCAACTCCATAGTACCTCTTTACTACGGACCTGCACTTCAGCATGCATAGACCTTCCAGCAACACTATCAGTGGTCTATTGTCATCAATACTGTCAGACCCAACATTCCTTGCAAACATCGTTGTGTAAACTCAGCAATCAAACCCCTTCTTTCATTGGTCCACCCCATACCTCTTTTTCCTTCACTTTTCTGTGCAGTGACACACTCTCAGTCACTGAAGGCATCATTATCAATGTGCAACAACTCCTTACTACTCCCCCTGCATGTCATATTCTCCAAACTGGGTGCTTCTGCATACTTACACATCTTCCAGGTGCCGGAATGTCTACATGGTGCCTTTGTACTCTCCTGCAGACTCCCTGCCAGTCCTCCCTTCTTTCTATACACCTTCTGGGCATCAGAATCAACAACTCAACAGCTCCACCATTCATAAATATCATATAGGTGCAACATTTCTATTTATAAAGTACTCCCACACTCTAAGTCCTTCAAGTGCAACATTATTACTGCCCTGGTTTTCTCACACTCATATCTGCCCCCTAGGCGCAATGTTTTTGCTTTACTCATTATAGTGGCCTGTCACACCACACTCAATCCTCCAGGTATTCTATGTTTATTTCCCTGGTGTGGTCATATGACTATCTTTTCCAAGAACAATACACAGAAGATAATCAGGTAATTTTCTACCTGTGTGACACCATCTGGCAATTGTAGTTACTAAGTTTTATTTGATGACACATTAGTTGTGGCTTCATAGTGATGATTTCCACTTCCACACTGCTAATGGGCATGCACTGCCTTTCGTGTCTACCAATGGATTCAGAAGCAAATTTAATTCATTATGGAGAATTTAACTTTGAAACTGACTTTGTTGTTCAACCTTAAGACAGATTTGATACAGGCCTGTGCAAGTCTGTTCATATCTGCATAATTACTGCACCCTACTTTCACTTGAATTTGTTTGCTATAGTCATATCTTGTTCTGTCTCTACACGTTTTATACCTTTCTTCCCCCTCCCCTCCACACACACACACACACACACACACACACACACACACACACACACACACACACTCATTCTCTCTCTTTCTCTCAGCCCCCTCCCTTTCCCTCCCCTCCCCCTCTCCCTCCCCCTCTCCCTTCTCCTGCCCCACCCCCTGCCCCTCCCACTCCCACTCCCCCTCCCCTTCATCCTCACCCTCACCCTCTCTCCCTCTCCCTCTCTCCATCTCCCTCTCCCCCTCTCCCCCTCCCCCTCTCCCTCGCCCTTTCCCTCCCCCTCGCCCTGTCCCCCTCTCTCCCTCTCCCTCCCTCTCTCCCTCTCCCTCCCTCTCCCCCCCCCCCCCCCCTCGATCCCTCTTTCCCTCTTCCTCCCTCTCTCCCTCTCGCTCTCTCGTGGATACTCAAAATGTGTTCTATCACCTGATCCCTTCTTTTAATTAAGATGTATCCTGCATTTCTTTGTACCTCAAGTCAGTTCAGTACCTCTTCATCACCTGTTTGATCTGCCCATCTAATCATCAGTGCTCTTCTGTAACACCACATTTCAAATGATTGTATTTTCTTCTTATCTGCTCTTTTTATCATACACATTTCACTTCCAGAAAAGGTTATACTCCGGACAAAAAATTTTACACAAGACTTCATAGCTCTTCAATTTATATTTGATGATAAATATCTATCCTTATCAAATAATTTATTTTTGCTATTGCAAATCTACATTTTTATTTATTTATTTTTACTTCTAATAATCACTAGTTATTTAGCTTCCCAAACAGAAAAATGTATCTTTTGTTTCCCGTATCTCATCTCCTAATCAAATTCCCTCAGTAACACTGTTCTTCCAGATCCTTTGTCACGTCTGGTACAATTACACTGTCATTGTCGGACTTTAAATTTTTACTTTTGTTCCATGAACTTTCATATTAAGAATTTCTCCTTAGCTTTTCTTTAGTGCTTGCTCTATAAACAGTTAGAATAACATGTGGTACATATATAAGCTACAACAGTGTCTCACTCTCTTCAACTATTGCCTCTCTGTCATTACCTTTTACTCTTATGACTACAGTATAGTTTCTCTATACACTCCTGGAAATTGAAATAAGGACACCGAGAATTCATTGTCCCAGGAAGGGGAAACTTTATTGACACATTCCTGGGGTCAGATACATTACATGGTCACACTGACAGAACCACAGGCACATAGACACAGGAAACAGAGCATGCACAATGTCGGCACTAGTACAGTGTATATCCACTTTTCGCAGCAATGCAGGCTGCTATTCTCCCATGGAGACGATCGTAGAGATGCTGGATGTAGTCCTGTGGAACGGCTTGCCATGCCATTTCCACCTGGCGCCTCACTTGGACCAGCGTTCGTGCTGGACGTGCAGACCGCGTGAGATGACGCTTCATCCAGTCCCAAACATGATCAATGGGGGACAGATCCGGAGATCTTGCTGGCCAGGGTAGTTGACGTACACCGTCTAGAGCACGTTGGGTGGCACGGGATACATGCGGACGTGCATTGTCCTGTTGGAACGGCAAGTTCCCTTGCCGGTCTAGGAATGGTAGAACGATGGGTTCGATGACGGTTTGGATGTACCATGCACTATTCAGTGTCCCCTCAACGATCACCAGAGGTGTACGGCTAGTGTAGGAGATCGCTCCCCACACCATGATGCCGGGTGTTGGCCCTGTGTGCCTCGGTCGTATGCAGTCCTGATTGTGGCGCTCACCTGCACGGAGCCAAACACGCATACGACCATCATTGGCACCAAGGCAGAAGCGACTCTCATCGCTGAAGACGACACGTCTCCATTCGTCCCTCCATTCACGCCTGTCGCGACACCACTGGAGGAGGGCTGCACGATGTTGGGGCGTGAGCGGAAGACGGCCTAACGGTGTGCGGGACCGTAGCCCAGCTTCATGGAGACGGTTGCGAATGGTCATCGCCGATACCCCAGGAGCAACAGTGTCCCTAATTTGCTGGGAAGTGGCGGTGCGGTCCCCTACGGCACTGCGTAGGATCCTATGGTCTTGGCGTGGATGCGTGCGTCGCTGCGGTCCGGTCCCAGGTCGACGGGCACGTGCACCTTCCGCTGACCACTGGCGACAACATCGATGTACTGTAGAGACCTCACGCCCCACGTGTTGAGCAGTTTGGCGGTACGTCCACCCGGCCTCCCGTATGCCCACTATACGCCCTCGCTCAAAGTCCGTCAACTGCACATACGGTTCACGTCCACGCTGTCGCGGCATGCTACCAGTGTTAAAGACTGCGATGGAGCTCCGTATGCCATGGCTAACTGGCTGACACTGACGGCGGCGGTGCACAAATGCTGCTCAGCTAGTGCCATTCGACGGCCAACACCGCGGTTCGTGGTGTGTCCGCTGTGCCGTGCGTGTGATCATTGCTTGTACAGCCCTCTCACTGTGTCCGGAGCAAGTATGGTGGGTCTGACACACCGGTGTCAATGTGTTCTTTTTTCCATTTCCAGGAGTGTAATTTAGACATGGCATTCTGTGCACTGTATTTTATTATTGCAACTATCAAAAATTCAAAGAATGTTTTCCAGTAAACAGATTTAAAAGACTTCTCTGAATCTACAAATGGTTTAAATGTAGGTTTGTTTCTTCTCCAATCAGTCTTCTACAGTAAATCATAATGTCAGTATTGCTTCATGTCTTTCTAAATTTCTGTGGTGCCTAAACTGTCCTTTCCTAGGTTTGGCTTCTATAAGTCATTTTGCCCTACATATTATAAAAATGCATCAAGGCCCACAAGAAAGACAGGCTGTGGTACACACATCACAGCATGTGACGCTGCAGGTCTTATGAACACTAGCAGCTGTCTCCACCAGGGAGCAAGCAACTATTTCACAAAAAGTTTTATTATTCTTGACTGCATGTTTAAAGGCATGCAAGTTCTCGATAGCACATAACAAAATTCAAAGTGAGTGTCTTTTCAATTAAATAATGATTTCCCATGGGTCCTTTTATGGAGCAAGGCATTTGCAAAGTGCAACGGACAAGCTGTTTAGTATGATATCACAAGTGTGTATGTTCCATCTCTCTTTCTACACCACTGGGTCAATTTCAACCAAATTTGGTACACATATCCTTTACTGTCAGGTAACAATCACTGCTGGGATAAGAACAACCTACCTACCATAGTTCAAGGGATATGACATGATAAATAATGAGATTAATGAAAAACTGTCACATTACACTTGATATTTAAAGTTATTATTTCTTTGTTACCAACGCTACTAGCAATATATTTTACACACAATATCCACATATGCCACTGAATGTAACTAAACAAATATATCATTGTATAACACATCGTTCAAGAGACTTGACATCATAAACACTGAGATTTGTGAAAAAATTCCATATCATCTATTAAGTTTTAACACATTTATCCTTTACTACTAAGACACTCCTACAATTGAGTCAGCTAAGGAAATCACCAACAGCTACTGTTGATATACTTCAACTATGAAGCACAAATGGCTGAAGGTGAAAACAACAGCCATCTAAAGAGATATGTGGAGGCATTGCATTCTAGACACATGTAGCAGCTGTGCCCAGTGAATAGAAACTGTCAGCAATCATCTCACAATGAGTCTACTGCATAATTTCAAAAATGTATTCATGAAATGAATTCATGGAAATGAAATTTTTTCGATATTGCACTATGAAAATACTTCATTTTCTGTTTTTGTTTCTAATAGGAAATTCTCAAAATGAATACCATACATAATGTGTTAGTATTTTATGAAGTCATGATTGGATAATATTCACATATCTTCATCTTCTTTGGAATGGGGATTATTACATTATCCCCTAAGTCTGATGGTATTTCACCTGTATCATACGTTCTGCATAACAGGTGGAGTAATTGTGGGAAGCTTGGCTCTCCCAATGATCTCAATATTCATTATGCAAATTTGTTTAGGCTACTCAAGATGCCTTCTTTCAGCTTAGATCTTCCAGTGCTCTATCAAATACTTCTCTTGGTATTGCATCCCTCGTATCATCTTTATCCACTTCTCTTTGCTTATTGTTGTCTTCAAGTTTGTTTCCTGTGCTATAGTACTTCTATACATTCCTTCGACCTTTAAGTCTTCCTTTCTTTGCTTAGTACTGGCTAAACCACCTGGGCTCTAAATATTTAGACAGCATCTGCTCTTGTATCCCAAAGCTTATTTAGTTTTTCTGTGTGTCTGTTTCCTATTGTCATCCATGCTTCTGCAGTCTTACATTTCCCCACTAGCCATTCATGCTTTATTTATTTTTTGACATTTGTCTGCTTCATGTGCTGATTTTTTATATTCTCTCCTTTCATCAGTTAAATGTAATATCTTCCATGTTATCTGAGAATTTCTACTAAGCCTTGCCCTATTACCTATTTGATCATCTATTACCTCCAGTATTTCATCTCCCATCTCTCAAAGCCGCTGATTTGTCTTATACTGTATTCTCTTGTCCTGTTTCAGTCAGTCCCCCCAATTTCAGTCAGTCTTTGCTTAGTGCTCCTTTTGAAGCTCTCGAGAATTTTTGGTTCTTTCAATTTATCCAGGTCTCATCTTCTTAATTTGCTACTTTTCTCCAATTTTCATCTGTAGTTCATAACCAATATATTATGGTGAAAGCTCACATCTCCCACTGGAAATGTTTTGCAGTTTAAAATGTGGGTTTCAAACCTGTCTCATCTCTTCAACAAAAACCAAATTGATGAAATAGAAGCAAATTTTAGAAAACATCACACTCAGGAATTTTATAAAGCCTTTAAATCACAACTATCAAAGTTTAAACCTCCTGCATTACATAAGAAGACTTGATGGAAAACTAAATTTGAATGACAAATCATGTGCTGCAGCTTTTGGAAATTACTTTTCATCCCTACTGAATGCTGAAAATACAGATGAAAAGCAAGATTTCTATCCTACTGTTCCTCCTGGAGATAGCCCCCTTCCATATTAGATGAAATCATGAAAACTATACAAGGCTTGAAAAATAACAAAATCTAGAGGTGAGGATCACATCTTGGCTGAAATGTGGAAATACAATAAAACATCTCGTGATATCATAGTGAAGATTTGGGAAACTGAAACTCTACCTCCAGATCAAACTGTAGCAATTATTCACCCACTTCATAAAAAAGGCGATAAGAGTGACCAGAATAATTACCGAGGAATCTCTCTGCTACCAACAATGTACAAGAGCTTTTCTAGACTTGTTAAACAGAACTGAATCAGTCTTAGATCAACAACTGGGTGAATATCAAGCTGGTTTCAGGACATCCAGATACTGTGCAGAGCAGATCCATAACCTGAAATATGTTATATCATATGCCAAATCAAGATCAAAAACGTTTGTTGTGACCTTTGTTGATTTTCAAAAAGCGTATGACTCAATTGATCAAGAAACAATAAAGAACATCCTTACCAAATTTGCTCTAGATAGGAAAACAATCAATCTGAACAGGTGCCACTTTAAATAACACAGTGTCAAAGGTCAAGTCCAGAGGCAAGCTATCAGAACCATTTGAAATCTGTACAGGGGTGAGACAAGGTGACCTGTTCTCTACATTGCTTTTTAACAGTGACCTGGAAAAGATAGTCAGAGAGTGGAAAACAACTGTACTGCCAGGTTATGGGATTAAAATTGGACACAAAAGAAATGGCCTCCGTGGAAACTGTTTGGCTTTTGCTGATGATCTGGCGCTCATTGCAAATAATACTGATGGAGCTAAGGTGCAAGGGTCCAGCCTAGAATCAATTGCTGCTAAGACTTGCCTAAAAATAGCATTTTAACAAAACTGAATTCATCACAAACATCAAACATGCTCCTCCTCATATTGAAATACAACAAGAGAAAATCAAGCAGTCAAAGAAATTTAAATATCTTGGAGAAATAATTACATCTGATTGTTCAGAAAATGCAGTAGGTGTTCTAAAATAGAAGGTGCTTTTCATCTGTGCAAAAGACTTATACAAAGCAAAAGAATGTCTTAAACCTAAAACTTTGTCATTGTAACACCATAATTAGACCATCAGCTTTGTATGCATCAGAATGATTAAACATGATGAAGAAAGGAACACTACGAAAACTTGAAATAAAAGACTGGAAAATTTTGAGGAAAATCCTTAGCCCTATCAAAGAAAACGAAGAATTCCACCGAAGACACAACTGTGAATTAAATGAACATACTGAAGACATTGTTACCAGCATGAGGAAGTGGAGAATGATGTTTTTTGGTCATCTGGAAAGAATGAACCCGCAAAGATTTAGTCATCGCATACAGCCACCAATTTCAAAAACAAAATCGTATTCAAAATGGGCAAGCCAAGTTAAAAAGGATTTACAGGAAGTTGAAATTTCATTTGATGACATTCAAGATCGAGAAGTTTTCAGAGAAAAAGTCAAAATTACTAAAAAAATTATTTTGCTTACTACGCCAGTTCCACATCCCGCCTGCAAATGGTCAAAACAGAGAAAAGAAGCACAGTCAGCCAAAATGAAAATCTACTGGAAAAAGAGGAAAACACAATCAGGGAAGAGATAAAAATTTTCGGTGTCCAGAGCAGACCAAAACAATAGAGGGGGGGAGGGGGGGGAAGTTCTACCAGGTCACTTCCCCTTTTATTCCATTCTCCCAAATCTATATTCTTCTGATGTGTTTCCTTCTCTCCTTTTACCTAGTATCGAATTTAAATTCCCTGCCACAAACAGATTCTTACCTCTCTGAATAGAATGATAATTTCTTTCAATTCATCATATATTTTTTCAATGTCTTCATTCACTGTGGGGATAGTAGCATGTATACTTGCAGTCTTGTTGTGGGTCTTGGCTTAGTGTCTGTCTCAGGTATAATAATGCCTTCACCATGCTGTTCATAGCATTTTGCACACTTCCTTACTTACTATTGGTCCTATTGCTGCATTACTCTTGCATTATTTTGTGTTGATAACTGTGTACTCAGCTGACCTAACCTCCTTATATCTTAACTGACATAAGTGTAGCCAATTTTACAATTGATGCATAAAAAGTGGTACACTTCATATCTGTCAAATTGCATTCAGTGCTGCATTATCTACTGAGTTGGTGTCTTCCTTATCCTCCAGCTTCAGCTAATTATAGACTGCAAATACTCCTTTTCTGTCATCAGCTGTCATTAATCTGAGGATTCATAGCTGTCATTAATCTGAGGATTCATCTCCTGGATGAAGATTTAATTTATTTGATCGTATGACTAGGTCTCCCCATCAGGCAGGCCATTCACTGGGTGCTGGTCTTTCAATATGACGCCACTTCGGTGGCCTGCTGTCGATGAGGATGATAGGTTGATGATGAGGACAGCACAACACCCAGTCCCTGGACAGAGAAAATTCCCTGACCCAGCTGAGCATCGAACCCAGGACCAGAGGACTGACAATCCATCACACTGACCATTTGGCTACTGGGGGGCAGACATGGATAAAGATGGAAGACAGACATTCCTTCACCAGTTCCATGCCACCTCACATCTTAAATGCACTTCATCACAATCACTGGGAGATGATAATCATGAAAAGTGTAGCTTGGGGAGACACAATATATTGGCTAGGCACTGACAGTGACTTCAAGAAAATGGTAAAGGATGCAGACATTGTGGGACTGCCAATCTGCATGAGTAGCACCTCATGCCCTGATTGATACAAAGAATCCAATAAGTGGAAATCACATTGATTTTCACATAGATTTTGAACTTGTGTTGTATGTTAAAGTAAAACTTTAAAAAATGGAAATTCCCAGAAGATTTTTACTTCCTGGGAAGCTTATTGTATTACATATTATCTTAAAAAATGTTTTGATTCACCGACAGCAAATCTGTGCAATATGGTAAGTGATCAGGTACATTCTTGTCTTACAGTGCATCACATGAAAACAACGAATGATAGGAGGAATACTGATAAGTTGGCTAAAATTCCTAAAATATTGAAAGCTTTTATTGTTAGCTGTTAAAATTCATACAACCTGAGTGGATTCAACACAGTAGATGAAATGTCATTGTGGATGGATTCAGTGCATTCCCAGCAAGCCAGCTAAATATGGGATACAAATGTTTGCACTTTGTGATACAAAATGCAGGGGTTGTGTAAGGATGGACAAGTATATTGTGTAGGTTCAGTGGACAGCGAAATACCACTGTAAGAGGGGTGGGAAGGCCCTGCTCCTCACCCGCTACCTCAGGACTCACACCCCTGTCTGTAACAGACCTAAATGCAAGACCTGTCCCACACATCTTCCTACCATCAACTACTCCATCCCGGTCACCAACATCACCTGTGCCATCAAAGGCAGGGCTATCTGTGAAACCCGTCATGTGATTTACAAGCTAAGCTGCAACCACAGTGCTAGATTCTATGTAGACATGACAATCAACGAGTGTCTGTGCACATGAATGGCCGTCGACAAACAGTGGCCAAGAAACAATTGGACCACCCTGTTGCTGAACACGCTGCCAAACATGGTATCCTTCATTTCAAAGACTGCTTCAGAGCCTATCCCATATGGATCCTTCACACCAACACCAGGTTTTCTGAACTGCGCAGGTGGGAACTTTCCCTGCAATACATCCAACATTCCCATAATCCTCCTGGCCTCAACCTTCATTAGTCGCCGTCCTCATCCATCCAGCCCCCTCCCTGTTCCCATTCCAGCACTACACAGCCATCATTTCACCATCACAACCAGTCTTTTTCTCTCCTTTTCCACTACTCCTCCCCACCATCCCCAACTCTCCTCTGCCCACTGTCTAAACTGCACCACTTCACTGTCTGCCACCCCCACTATATCCCTCCCCCTTCCCGCCCCAGCCTCCTCCTTACCCCCACCGATTCACCACTCCCGTCATGCACTGGTGCTGCTGCTCACAATGTGGTTTCAGCTGCCTGCGATTGCAGTCGTGTGTGCAAGTTACATTTGTGTGTGTGTGTGTGTGTGTGTGTGTGTGTGTGTGTGTGTGTGTGTGTGTGTGTGTGTGTGTGTGGTGTGTGTGTTGACAAAGGTCTTAATAGCCGAAAGCTATAATTTCTTTCTGTTGTGCCTATCTGTGACTCATCATCTCCACTACATGGTGAGTTGCAACTTCCTTCTCTAATATTATTGTGACAGTGGAAATATGTCGTAATAACTGTCTAAAATTGATATCAAAAGAACTAAATGAGCTGAAGTTTCTGTCATAATAGGTGATGAAAGCAGATGTGAACTGTTTCCTTCAATATATTTAATAGTTTGTCTAGTACAGGTTTGTGTTTACTAAAAAATGTGGATGTTGTAAATTTTACAACATGTGCCTGCTCATGTGACAATACCGAGTGTTCCTGCTGGGAGGTTAAAAGATTATATACCATATAGAGTTGTATGCACAGTCAGAATCTGATCAATATAATGTCCAAACAATGGAAAGTCAGAAGAAATTGTTCTTCCAGAGTAGAAAATAAATATTTTAGCATTCTTTTTCATTGAGCCTCTCAGTAACTCAGCACCTCTTCTATGTAGTGAGTAGCAATCCGTCCTCATATTGTCACTACAGTGTTCATAAATATTCAAAATACATTACTTACTTTGTTCCTTGTGTAAATATGGCTTCCTCATTTTATTAGCCCCATAGTTGTTAAAGCTAACATGTAATCCTCTAACTGTTCATAAATATGTTATTCCCAAATTTATTTTAATTGGTATAACACATCTGTGGGGTTGTAACTTCATCTGCAATGTTTTGAATTGATACATGAAATGAATTTTGTTTCTATTTATTTTACGATGCAAATAAGTCTAATAAAATGTATTAAATTTAGAATCAAAGACAAAAGTTGACAGGGATAAAATGAAGTACAAGTCTTCTACTAGACAAGATGCTACAATTTAGGCTTCTGTAAAGTTAAGTTATTAACTGCACAAACAGTTAATTTCATCTATATTGTGTTCATACACAGCAGAATTATTTATGGTACTATGATCATAGGTGACAAATTTTCATGCTGCTACAGATTAGGTAAGAGTTACCACTCAATGTGTGTAGACTGGATTGCAGCTTCACTGGGGCAGCTGCAGTGAGACAGGAGAAAGGGTTCCCAATAAGCCTCCCACATGGATGTGCAGAGTATGCTTAAAAGACTGGATGATCCACAGAGCAATATTATGTCAGTTGAGGGGAAAAATGAATCTGAGATGTGGAGAAAGTTAACAGAAAAGAGGAGAAAAGGGAGTAGTTTGTACAGTTCTGTTGCCACTGAGATCAAATACAGAAACGAATCATTACATGTTGAAAGGGAAGAGTCTGATTATTGTGTAACTTTTTGAAAAGTGAATGAATAAATTATTCTGTTAAATTTCGAATGAAATGTTTTGTTAAAAATTCTCTTTTATGTTTGTTAAAAGCCATGACAAATTTTTCTCAGGGGTTATTGCCAGAAATATCATATGTATTCCAACGTGAAGACATCCATCTTACTCATGATGGATGAAGAAAATCTGTCTTTAATTTTACGAAATAAGCCTGTTAAACACAATGCTAATTATTTCCTTTTTGTGAGGCTTGATGCTCCAATATAGCTGCCTATTTGCAATGGCAGTGTATATATTTATAGAAAATATTTTTAATAAAATTGTACCTCTGGCCTAAAAATTGAATTGGAAAATATTACAAGACAACATTTTGTATTTATTGAGATTAATCACTTCAATGCTTTCAGAATTAAATGACTATTAAAAAGCTTTTTATCATTGAATCATTAATCATGTTGCTTCAACAACGCACTTACACAAAATGACCAGAGCAACATTTAATTATTACATGACAAAATCATGATCAGAGAAGGTACTTTCCTGCTACTAACAAAAACACATTCTACAGTAATTATTTGGATATATATTTAACAAAAATTATAATAATGCTACAGATAATTGTATTAATTACAGACCATGATTTACATCCATCTGTCACCTAAGACATCACAACCAAGAAGACACAGAAGATAATGAAACAAAAAATGTGCTCTTCTTTTATACCACAGGACAAAGATTACAATTAATATCATTCTAAGAGCACTTATAGCACTTCTCTTTCGTTGAATATTGATAAGTTATTGTTGTATACCTTCTTTTCTGGAGGCTATGCTATGCCATTCAACTATAAAAGGAAATAAAATGTAAGAGATCATTCTTAAGCACTTTTGAGGCAGTAATGAAACTGAGGTACATAGAAAAACAAAAGTCTTGCTGCTAGTTAGCAGCTGTGGGAAAGGTGTAGGCAAATACCTGCAGGAAAACCTAGGCTCCAGGCACCAAGAAAAAGCTTGTGTTGTCGTTGGCGTAGTAAACAGGATATTAAGGAATTAACTAGAGATCTGAATAAAAAGGATCAGGTATTGATAATTGGGGAACAGATACTGAGACAGAAAATCAAATGAAATTGCTTAGGAGACCATTGAGTGTGATGGGATGCATATGTGACCCAATATGAAATATGCAAAAGAATTTGCTCCGCTTTTAAATAAAAAAAACAGGTAATTTTTTATATTCAAGAAGGCTTGCTAAACTGCATTCATAAAAAAAAAAAAAAAGTGGGCAGGAGAAACTGGCTCCCAGACTGATACCATGTTCCTTGTCCTCCAGGATGTATTCCACTCTTTATGTACTGTCGTATAATGTACTGGAAACCAGAATAGCTTGTGATATGACTGAAGAACCCAGAGCAGATAAATCAAGCATGTTGTTCTAAATGGAGAACCATTGTAACACAGACTTCCCAGAGATGTGTCAAAGTTTCTATAGCTGCCCGGCCCAACCTCTTCACAAAGACGGAGAGTAAAATATAATTAAAACTACTATTCCAATCACAGATTTCAAGTGCTTATACAATTATGAGTTCAGTGGTAGTAGGCATGGGGCTGCACGTCTATTCATTAAAAAGACAATCAATTTAATTTGCTTGGATATGAATGAAAAGCAATTTTCCAATCCATGTGTAATGACAGGTAGCTTGCCTGAGCAGATGACTGTTATTTGGTGGGTTAGAGGAAGTTCTGTGATCACAAGACACTTAATTCATAGATTCCTCAAAATGGAATAAAACTGCAGAAGTTTCAATGGCCTTTAGCTTAAAAAATCAAAGCCAAGGAACCACTGCATGGAGGGACACTAGTCTTCCCCACAATCACATGCCTGGCACCACATCAGTAACACCAGTCTCTACACAGGAGAGCTGGACAACCCACCAGCTGAAAGCCTAGGCAAACATCATCATTGCCCTCATGTTGATAGCACAGACCTTGTGCTCTCAAAGGGAGAGTATAGTGCACTCAAATCCAATATTACAACACTGCTGAGACATACTCTCTTGGCCTCAGTTCTTGATGGTTCTTGGTATGCTTTACTTTGTGACCAGCAGTCACGCAGTATTAAACACCATTTTGCAATCCATACGCTCATTTCCGCCACCAGCAGCCATTAGCAGTTATGCTCAGTTCCTATCAAAACTTTCGTGGTAGAATGTTCATAGCATGTTTAAGACCCAAATATCTGATTTTCATTACAAGAGATCAGCTTCACAGTTTTATCAGTGTTAAATCAGTAATCTTTGTCATGCAGCACCTGCAAGTGTAATTCAAATTCTGGGGTATGTCTCTATAGGGACCTGTATATTTATTGTCATCTATAGTCTTATTTCACATATTTTCATGTGTTTATGGCTTGGCCCTCAGCATGCCTGTGTATCACCTATGTATTCCAGAACTGTGAACTGGCTAGTTCCCATTTATTCATACCAAGATTGCCTCTAATTTCCATGTGTTCCTTCCTTCTTCTCTTTCAGCTGTCTGGCAGTTACTGCTCTGTAGTCTTCTCCTGTTCTCTTCATTAATATGTTAATTTCAATTAGCAATCAAGATCCCAGTAGCATATGAAGAACTCAACACCAAATCTGTCCAGAGAACAGCAACAATCAGGTGAAGTCCTTTTAACTTCACAGTATGGAAAAAGGTGATGGACAGAACTCATTTATTTCTTTCATTTCAATCACTCTAAACAAAAACAAAGAAACAAAATCTTTACAGACATTAAGTGATGTTAACATGAACTGAGGGATTCTAACAGGACAATTTCTGGTAACAATATACAAAATGGCAGATGAATGATGTTGGCAGCTGTGTCAAGCTGTTTGTGGAAGATACTATTGTATAAAACTGTAGGAAGCACAATTGTAAGAATTCTCAGAAAGTTAGACCATACTTTATGGAGGTAATTTACAAAAATCTTATTCAACTAATGCTTCAGTGTAGACAATTTAATAACTATGATATGAGAAATAGAGAAGATATAAAGAAGAGTGTGTTTTTTAGTATGTATTGAAACATCATGAAGATGCTTGTCTGCAAGCCCGACCCCCAATTCCAGAGGCAGACACTACAAGGCTTTGTGTGTCTCAGTGTAATTTACAGTCAAAATTCTTATAGTGTATTTTCCTAGCACAGCTAGCACATAAATTGCTTACTCCAATATATATTTTGCAAAAAAACTAAAAGTAATAAAACTAGACCCATTCTTCCTGTGTACCAGCCATGACTAACTGTAACTGAAGCAAATGAGAGTGACACACAAAGTACCCTGAGCCACACACTGAGAGGTGTAGACTAAGAACATCTACACAAAACAATAGAAAAGCTTTTTCAGACAAACACTCACAGAAAATCACGTGACAGAGGCAAAGTTTTTGCAAAGGCACTGAAAGTCTCACCAGGTTTCCTCCTTTCAATCATCAAATAAACTCTACAATGACAGATATTGAATTATGTGATTGTGGAATAGAAAATGAACTAAAACTGGTCAAGAGGGCAAAGACAACTGGACTTCATGGTACATTGTACAGGTAATTACAGATCATTGGTGTCGATTTCACTGGTGCCACAATGTGAAAGGTTCCTTTCCTTTATAGTAAAGAACATATGAACTAACTTTTCAGTCACCTGTTATACCACTAATCAATCAATTCCCCTAACACCAGTTTATCATAGATTGCAGTATTCTAGGAGATTATAAAAATGTGCAGGTCTGTCTCTCTTTCAGGAAAGGTTGTCAGACAGAGGCACATAACTGTAAGCCTGTAACATAGCATTATGGAACAAATTTTACGTAAGGTTTATGACCTTTATAGAGAAAAAAATCTCCTCTATCTGAATTAACATGGATTCTGTAAAAAAAGATCTTGTGGAACTCGGCCTGTTCTGTTCATCCATTAGATCCAGACAGAAACTGATAATGATGTTCAGATTGAAGCCATGTTGCTTAACTTAAAGAAGGCACTCAGTACAGTCCTAAAAAGTTACTTAGTGAAGAAACCCTAAGCTTACAGAATAATTCACCAGCTTTCTCATTGGATTCAGAACTTCCAAAATACTCAACATGTTACCTTTTACACAACAAAAGCATCAAATTTAAAAATAACACCAGATATACTCCAAAGGAACAATACTTCTCAGGACACAAATGCATGATCTAGGGAGTAACATGGAAATGTCTGGAAGTCTACCTGCAGATGTTGACGTAAGTTATATAGAATTGTTGGAGCACAATAAAACTGTAGCAAAATACAGGACAACCTTCAGAGGATCAATGCTTGTTGTAAGGGCTCCCAGTTTACCCTCATTGTAAATAAAATTAAGATATAGCACAATAATTGGTGGATAGACTCAGTACTGTCTGATTACACTAACGATGATAAATAACTGGAACCAGTAACAACCAAAATATCTTGCAGAACTTGTCCAGATCAATTTAAAGAGAAATGACAACACAAAACTACTTACAGAAAAATTAGATGCTAATCTGAGGTTGAGTTGAAATAGCTCTGAGCACTGTGGGACTTAACATCTATGGTCATCAGTCCCATAGAACTTAGAACTACCTAAACCTAACTAACCTATGGACATCACACAACACCGAGCCGTCACGAGGCAGAGAAAATCCCTGACCCCGCCGGGAATCGAACCCGGGAACCCGAGCGTGGGAAAAGTCTTAAGGAAATGTAATTCATCCATGGAAGATGTGTCTTACAACACACTTGTTCAATAAGCTCTTGAGTACTGGTGGCCAGTCTGAAACATACACTCCTGGAAATGGAAAAAAGAACACATTGAGACCGGTGTGTCAGACCCACCATACTTGCTCTGGACACTGCAAGAGGGCTGTACAAGCAATGATCACAAGCACAGCACAGCGGACACACCAGGAACCGCGGTGTTGGCCGTTGAATGGCGCTAGCTGCGCAGCATTTGTGCACCGCCGCCGTCAGTGTCAGCCAGTTTGCCGTGGCATACGGAGCTCCATCGCAGTCTTTAACACTGGTAGCATGCAGCGACAGCGTGGACGTGAACCGTATGTGCAGTTGACGGACTTTGAGCGAGGGCGTATAGTGGGCATGCCGGAGGCCGGGTGGACGTACCGCCAAACTGCTCAACACGTGGGGCGTGAGGTCTCTACAGTACATCGATGTTGTCGCCAGTGGTCAGCGGAAGGTGCACGTGCCCGTCGACCTGGGACCGGACCGCAGCGACGCACGCATCCACGCCAAGACCATAGGATCCTACGCAGTGCCGTAGGGGACCGCACCGCCACTTCCCAGCAAATTAGGGACACCGTTGCTCCTGGGGTATCGGCGATGACCATTCGCAACCGTCTCCATGAAGCTGGGCTACGGTCCCGCACACCGTTAGGCCGTCTTCCGCTCACGCCCCAACATCGTGCAGCCCTCCTCCAGTGGTGTCGCGACAGGCGTGAATGGAGGGACGAATGGAGACGTGTCGTCTTCAGCGATGAGAGTCGCTTCTGCCTTGGTGCCAATGATGGTCGTATGCGTGTTTGGCTCCGTGCAGGTGAGCGCCACAATCAGGACTGCATACGACCGAGGCACACAGGGCCAACACCCAGCATCATGGTGTGGGGAGCGATCTCCTACACTGGCTGTACACCTCTGGTGATCGTCGAGGGGACACTCAATAGTGCACGGTACATCCAAACTGTCATCGAACCCATCGTTCTACCATTCCTAGACCGGCAAGGGAACTTGCTGTTCCAACAGGACAATGCACGTCCGCATGTATCCCGTGCCACCCAACGTGCTCTAGAAGGTGTAAGTCAACTACCCTGGCCAGCAAGATCTCCGGATCTGTCCCCCATTGATCATGTTTGGGACTGGATGAAGCGACGTCTCACGCGGTCTGCACGTCCAGCACGAACGCTGGTCCAACTGAGGTGCCAGGTGGAAATGGCATGGCAAGCCGTTCCACAGGACTACATCCAGCATCTCTACGATCGTCTCCATGGGAGAATAGCAGCCTGCATTGCTGCGAAAGGTGGATATACACTGTACTAGTGCCGACATTGTGCATCCTCTGTTGCCTGTGTCTGTGTGCCTGTGGTTCTGTCAGTGTGATCATGTGATGTATCTGACCCCAGGAATGTGTCAATAAAGTTTCCCCTTCCTGGGACAATTCACGGTGTTTTTATTTCAATTTCCAGGAGTGTATAACAGGTAGGGTCAATAAAAGAGATAGACAACATCTAAAGAACATTTGAATTATTCGTCATGGGTTTCTTCAGTAATTTCATTAGACTCCAGCAGTAAACAATATAAGCAATGCATATGTTCAAAGCAGAGTCAATCAACATTTTCTTCCTCACAATTAGCTCATGGTTGTCATTCCTTTCCTTCCACACATTCCTTCCACACACACCATTCATGACCCGCATAGGAACCAGTATGGAATAACAGTTTACAAAATGGCTTCTCTGGACAATAAAGCATTATGTTAATACCCCACAGTAGTTGAAGATAAGCTCCCACACTCACCAATGTTTCTACAGGGTTTGTATAAAGATAATGAGACTGAGATTCTGAAGCAAAATTTATTGTAGATCTCACTCCAACCACTTAGTACTCTTCAGTGTATGACCCTTAAGAATCAGCAACCTGCTGCATGTGAGATTTCTACACTTCAAACATTGCTGTGAATGCTGAACCTAGGATGGCCTTCAAAGCCATCATCGTGGTGGTTTGGATCTCCTCCAGGGTCCCATGATGGTTGTTTTTTGAGGGAAGTCTTTAGTTTGGGGAACAAAAAAAGTCTGGCAGGGCCACATCAGGACTGCAGGGGGGCTAGGAAATCATTGGAATCCCTTTCTTGACCAGGTACCTGGCCACCATGAAGCACATGTGACTCGGCGCATTGTCATGTTGCAGCTTCCAATCATGGCTGGCCTCACTCGATGGGCCCTGGCTTTCACTCTCATGAGCACTTCTTAATAAAAAGCATCATTGACACTTTGGGGTTGGGGCACAGGATCGTGAGGAATCACACCCCTGATGCCAAAAAGGCAATCAGCATGGCTCTCACATTTGATTTGCCCATGCAAGCCTTTTTTTGGGTGTGGTGATACTGTAGTGTGCGATTCAGCATTCATGCCCTTTTTCTCCAGGTCGTACTAAAACACCCAACTTTTGTCTCTGCTGATAACATTAACTAAAAATTCTGGATCAGCTTCAAGGCTCTGGAGATTGTTTTGCCAGGCATCCACACATGCTCCATTTGAACGTGTGACAAAATCTTTGGGACCATCTTGGTGCAGATAATTCTTTGGTACTGATGTTGTGCACTGTCATTTTATGAAGACTGAGGTCATCTGCTATCATTCTGACACTCATCCAATGGACAGTGTTCAATAAAACATGCACATCATCAATATTTTCATCAGTTTTGCTGGTTGACAGGCATTGACGGGTGTCCTCAGCGCTGTCCTGGCCCTCTTTAAAGCTCTTCACCCATTTGAAAACCCAGTCTTTTCATTGGCAATCATTGCCATAGGCTTGCCGACACATATCCAATGATTCCACAACCAATTTTCCTAGTTTTACACTAAACTCGATGTAACTTTGCTTGATCGTTTGCTGCATGTCGCAGCATGACCAATGACTTTGTGACGTGTCCACTCAACACAGGATCCACTGAGACAAGACCCTGCGGACTACTGGAATGCCACATGTTTTCAGCAAGACACCCCCTACCACCAATCACCCTGGGTGAGCGCATAATGCAAAGTACACCCACGTCAGCAAAAAATCAGTCTCATTACCTTTTATACAAATCCTGTATAAAATAACTGGATATTTAGAGTTATCAGGTATTCTTTAACATTCATTGTGAACCTGTAGATGTCTCAGTGAGTTAATTTCAAATGTATATATTTTTAATGTTCAAACCTCATAAATATAATTACTATCTCCATATGTACAGGATGTACCAAAAGATAAGTTAAAAGGTACAGTGGTTGCCAGGTGGGTACCATGCCAGCATATTTTGCTAATAAAACATTGTTACAAAACACTTCATTTGCATTCTAGTATCTCTAAAATGTGGTGGTGTACATGGGTAGTTTGAACCACACAAGCAAGACAAGGAGAAAAGTAGACAATTCACTTTACTGTCAATAAACACCAGTTTAATTCCTTTCCGGAAGGTGCCCGATATGCCAACCACCAACTTTGATACATTTTTTGTATCACCTGATAATGTCTTGCCAAACCTTTGGTGCCCTGCTTACTGTATCTGGTTCAGGAGGACATTGTCAGGTGATATTTAAAATCAATAAAAACTGATGTGGTCATATTGAGTACCTTCTGTAATTGAATTAAACTGGTGTTTACTAATGAAGATGTAAATTACCTCCTGTATTCTTTGCCTAGCTTGTGTGGTCCAAACGGCCTGCACCCTATTCCACATTTCAGAGCTACCAGCGTGCAGACAAAGCGTTTTCAAACATAGGTTCATTAGCACATTATGTTCCACCAAACACCATGCTTATTAACATACCTTTTGATACGCCATACATATTGTTTCTACTGGTTACACATATTTCATTTATCACCTGAGAATTCTGTTCCATGTTGTTATGTTTACCTCATAGACCCAGGATTAGAAGCAAACTTATGTAGTAACATAAGTCATATTATACAACTGGGAGTTGTGTATCTCTGTCTCTCTCTCTCTCTCTCTCTCTCTCTCTCTCTCTCTCTTTCTCTCTCCAGATTACTACAACAAAGAGGACGCAGAGCTATACAACACCATAGTACACATCTTTGTGTCAGTGTTAGTTATTTATTTGAAAACTGAAACAAGAAATTCTTCAATTTTAACAGTATTTTATGTTTCTTTTGGAGGCTGTTCTCAGCAACTGCTGGTTTCTCAAGTTAATTTCTCATTGATGTTCTACACATCATTCAGAAATTATCAGGATGTATCCTTATGTATTACGAGTATTAATAAAGAGGCTATCAATTATTGACCATGAGCTGTAGCAAGTTGAAAACTCTCCATCTGTTATGTCTTCTACTCCCAGCAGTAACCTATTTTTTCCCTCAACTTTCTATTATTAATACAGTTACACATGAAAATGTAATATGTACAATAGTATTTCAAAGTGTTATTTAGGTGAAGTTCCATTTAAATTTATTATTCATTTGGTTGCTGAGTTCAATGATGCAGTTACTTTTACCAGAAGCTTGATTAATTAAAACTTATGGCTAGTTGATAGCCCTGCTACAACACATGGTGGGAAAACATTTTGAGTTAATCAGCAGAATATGAAGTATTGTTACCATTCATTTGGAAGCAATCATCTCACTCTTTCAGAATTTACTATGAATTCCCTGAAACTAATTAACTTATGAGATAACTGACATTGACATTTAATACTTCCAAAATTCTCCATTGACAATTTTGCCTCTGGGATTGTTAGATTCTTAACTTTGAACACTACACTTTTGTTGGTATATTTTTTTCTGAATTAGATGATACCCCTCACTAACTGATTAAGCAACTACTTAAAATTTTGAATCATTTAACATAGTTTTGAAGATGGATGCCTTACTGAAAAATCAGGTATTCCCAGCAAGGATGCATAAAGTGATTTTAAAAAAATGGCTCTCAGCACTATGCGACTTAACTTGTGAGGTCATCAGTCGCCTAGAACTTAGAACTAATTAAACCTAACAAACCTAAGGATGTCACACACATCCATGCCCTAGGCAGGATTCGAACCTGCGACAGTAGCGGTCTCTCGGTTCCAGACTGTAGCGCCTAGAACCGCATGGCCATTCTGGCAGGCAAAGTGATTTCATAAATTTTTCTAAATTCATACATTGCCACATTTTTCGGACACCAATTTTTTTTCTGAACAGAAAAAATTAACCTAGGAGTTTTTTGAATGACTGTGTAGCTTCTGACATAAAAGTTTGTTCACATGCTGGTCTTTACACAGTTGTATGTCACTCAAAATCAGTAGCCTGTAATCAGTCCTGGTTGAGCTAACAAGCTTTTAAAACCTATGCCCCTGATATTTACTCACATCATAGCTATATCCAGTCTGTTCACAAAAATATGCATACTTACATCACTGAAAAAACAATAATACTGATAAAAACTTCCAAGCGATTTCTGTAAATCAAATTAATGCATATTTTGACTGAACCACATTGCGGATGGTAGGAGGTTTGAGCTATGATTGTCATGTGAATTATTGATGAGTCTAATGACCAAAATAAGTGGGCTATTGCAGGATGCTCCTTTCTAGTGGATTATTACAGGATAATATGTATTTCAACTGCGACATTTTATGTAGATATGAGCAGTGATTTTGTGCCATGCTTGATTACTTTGCTTATTGACATGTTATACTATCAGTATAATTGGGCCGTGCTTCATTAATGTGTTTTGATATCTTTGCAATTTGTGTGGTTTTGTCACTGTATTTTTATGTTATGTATGGGTGCTAACCTGATAGTAAGCACAATAACTTCACAAAGAAAGACAACTGGTCACTGTTAAAACAACATAACTTTGAGGCTAATAAAATGTTGAAAAGATGCAACTTAAATTGGGGCATTTTTATATTTTTCTTGAACAAGCACAATCAAATTCTGAGTACGATTTTCAGCTTGGACTGAGGAAGTGATAGACAACAAAAAAAGTCACGTTGGTGCTTTACAAACAGGTTGTGGCATTTATTTTGATAGCTTTGTTGTAATGCTCATAAATACTTTGCAGATTTTTCCAAATGAAAAGCTTTTAAATAAATTTTACATCAAAGTCACAACATAGTGCAATAGGTCCAGTCAATGAAGTAATATTAGGGGAAAGATTTCGAGTAGTAGAAAATTTTTGTGTAGTGGCAGTTGGGGGGGGGGGGGGGCAGGGGAGGGTTACTGTGATTAACACCTACTAAATGTTCTTACTATCAGGGCATGAGCATAGAGGTGGGAAAGCATTTAAAGTCTCCTTTTCCAACTCAGACCTAATGCTGGAGCTCCTAGAGAGAAGTTGTTCCACCCTCTGTGTTTGCCCAAACCTTTCAGAAAGATTTGTCACATATCCAACAGACTAGATGTCTTGTGCTGTCTTAGTTGTACTTTCAGTGGTGCACAATACCAAAAATATGTTTTGAGATGTAAGGAGCCAGCCTTGTGGCCAGTACCCATGTATGGCACGTGCCCTGAGATTCATGATTCTGATATTGCTCACTGTTCACCATCAGCTGAATACTGACTGGACAGGAACAGATGACTGAATGGCACTGTGATATCAGGGATCCCAAGTGATGCTGTAGTTACCAGAGGTGCCAAAATGTTCATTTTGGGTGCCCCAATGCCACCACAAACAAGGACAACAGCCTGAAGCTTGTAGACCATGGCAAGCACAGCTTCCAGCTGTTTACATGTAGTGGACAAATCCTGCTGTATCCTTTCACAGTGGGTGCAGTCACTATAAATCTTTAACCAAATGTTTGTCTGTCTGTACCACAAGGAATGTAACAGTAACCCCAGCAATTGCTGCATACAACCTAAGTACTTTTACTGTACTATTTCTGGTGTTTACTACACTCCAAAGTCAGTTAACCCAATACAGATGGACTAAAGCTTATGCAAAACTTAGAATAAGTTAATTTCTACTAATCAGTACAGTAAAACACATGGATATAATTCACTTTCTCACAAATATATGTTGTAATGTGGCAGACCAGGAAACAACATTATGAAGCTATTGTTGCCAGGACTGATGAACATTCCAATCTGCTGGCTGTATAAACATGTATTCTGTAAAAAATTGTTAATATGTTCAATCTAGCTGTCCCTTGGACATGAGTCCACAATTACTTTGTGGACAAGGAAGCATACATCTTTTTTCAGTTTGTAATTATACAAAAACTTACTCTTGTTGAGAGGTCTACAAGAATTAACCTCATGCATTCCTGAAACAATTCATATTTATTTATACAAGAAATTATGAATGCTTATTGTTAAATGATAGATCATAATTCATTATAAATGGTGGTATAAAAATACTGTATTTTGTAACTGAAATTTAATCAAAAATTGTTCTGGTGTAATTGTTTGCAGAGGACAACTCATTTATTTTGACTCACTAATTAATATTCACTTCCCAGTATCAAAATGAAGCCAAATATTTTCTTATATTTTGCTCAGTGTTATGCTGTTTCAAACATTTTGTGAGATCATAAATGTTCATTTTAAGTTCACTCATACTGTCATTCAGATTTTGATTGTTCTATTCATA
Source organism: Schistocerca gregaria (assembly GCF_023897955.1). Lineage (NCBI taxonomy): Eukaryota > Metazoa > Arthropoda > Insecta > Orthoptera > Acrididae > Schistocerca > Schistocerca gregaria. Next base: position 626,717,196 of record NC_064922.1, read on the forward strand.
TTGGAAGAGGCAACTTTTGGCAGGGTGGAACTAGTTGAGCTTCTGTGTCAGAAGGCACTCTCCGAATACATTCCTAGCCAGTTTTCCTCTGAAGGATGGTGGTAACCTGTTGTTGCTGGTAGGAATAATGAAAGAAGATTCAGAATTATTTATTTCTGTAAGTTAAAATGAGGATTTTGACTCACTGTTGAAATCAGCTGTTCTGCCCATTGAGGAAGTATGTCACAAGCACCCTTTAGTCTGCTCAAGGTAGCTGACACTGCATGCATTATTCCTGGCTGGCTGCTGCTAAGATGGTTGTTGCCTGTGGTGGTTCTGGTGCTGGCGTACTGTGATGCCACAGCAGTGAATAAAGACAGTGCGTGTGTTGGTCTTACACATGCTGATGTGAAGGTGCTATGTCCTCTCCCCTCTCCTACTCACTGCCGTTCTTCTGCATCTGTTGAACTATGATGATGGTTGTCATGTAGCCATGTAGTAGGATGATCATGGCTTGCTGTTCAGGTAGGCCCTGGCCTGTCCACCAAAGTGTCAAGAATACTCATGTCCTGAGTTGGGATGATAGAGAAGACCTCTGTCTCCACCCATCTGCAACAGTGGCAGACTGTGGTGTTGAACTCTGTGACTGATGATTATGGTGAGATAGCCATCTCTCCCAGTAGCACATGGCATTGCTCAGAGTGTGTAGGAATTCTTCAAAAGACCTGTGCCAGATGTCACTTAACTGTAATTAGGGAATCAAGTGCAGATGTTATGCATGCCATCAATCCATTTGACTGACTGCCTTACGAGCTAAAATGCTGGGATAGTTTTTGAGCATAGTAGTAGCTAATAATTACCCAACATCTCTTGTAATGACAGCACAGGTCTTGTTATTTTGAAGGTATCAGCAATTCACACTCTGCTGTGCTTGCTTAACAAGTTTGTTATAGTTTAGGACTGGTTTGTACAACCTCCTGTCATATGTTATTGCATTATCAGTAGCATTTCTTTCATCATGTAATGAAGGCAATGGGGTTCTTTCTAGTAGCTCTCCCTACTGCACTTCTCCAGAAATCCACTTTCTGCCTCACCAGAAGTACCAATGTTGTGTTTTCCTCTGATCCACTCTTGGTAGTGAAAGTTTACTCTTTGTGTCCATCTCATTTTGAGTCTGCTGTAATGTAAGTGAGGTAGCTTTACTCTGGGACTTTGAAAATTCTGCTCTGTACAAGGTCGGCATGCAACAATATATATGTTTGGACTATGGTGCCCGCTACATGTAGCAGAAGTAGTAACATGGAGTTAGCACTGAGCAGTATTTAAAGAACAGTTTTCTGACAGTTATTGTATTCTGAGTTCGGTACAATTTTTAAACTGTCGAATTATGATAAGATATATTATGAGCTAGGGAAGCAAAGTTGAAAGTGCTGTTAAAATATGGTGCTAATGCAGTTAATAAACAGAAAATCAAATTTATGCAGTTGCTGTTTATTAATGATGAGGATCGTACTCAGGCAATAATAAACTCAGTCCCCAAAGTTAAGTGACATTTTTAAAAATTCACATTCACTTCTGCTTTACCATCTGATCTATTAACTCTCAGTGATGGCAATCAACTTGTTCCATTTAAAATCACATGAAAATCAGAAATTTAACTTGTTTGCAACTTTCAAGTAATGAATATGGAATTTTGACTAGTAATTGTATGGCAACATTCGAATGTGAAAATAAAAATTAATTAATGCCTGTAAATAAATGTCTTTCGACTAGGGCCTCCCGTCGGGTAGACCGTTCACCGGGTGCAAGTCTTTCAATTTGACGCCACTTTGGCAACTTGATGGGAATGAAATGATGATTAGGACAACACAACACCCAGTCCCTGAGCGGAGAAAATCTCTGTCCCAGCCGGGAATCGAACCCGGGCCCTTAGGATTGACATTGCCGCACTGACCACTCAGCAACCGGTGGCGGACATTAAATCCTGTACATAAAAAGGAACTGCTGCTACTCGTGGTATGTCCCTTCTATTTCTCATCTGTGATTAGATTCAAGAATTATCTTCTCAGAAACTGAAAAATGTGGTCAGCAGGTAGGTATTGTACTTATAATGAATCTGTATTACAGGGACTTCTGATTATGATACCTAACCTCACTGACAAAATTTGCAATTCCACTCTTTTTTCAGCCGTGTTTTATCCAAATTTGCAAATCTCATGTTTGACATGAAAGCTTGTGAGATTAATGTATTCTATAGAAATATACTGTATGGGTGGATATATTTAAATTTCATTCTTTTCCATGTATTCTATAATGTCTTGGAACTGTATATCTATCTTTCATTAAAAAAAAAGTTAATGATCCTATAAATTCTATTTCTTTCATTTAACATTTTGTTAAAATGTTTTTATTTTCCATTAAATAAAGAACTGTTACAGCTTCTCATAAAAACCATTCATATGAATGAAAGTACAGTATATTTGTTATTTTAGTGATATGACGTACTTAAAAACATCTCCTTTCCAAATTATGTTAAATAATACAAATTTATTTTATTTTTTACAAATTTTGCTTATCTTAATAGTCACATTTTCTTGTTAACTGTTCACTCATGCATGCAGAGTGATTTTGAGCTGTGTAATATGTTTTGTCTGGGCACTGTGAATTAAATGTGCATCACGTGTGTCATTTTTATACAAACTTGACACATTTTAGTTTCTTATCTCCTATTTCTCTTTCTGCATGTTACTGCATTTCCTTCTTCCTATGTTGTTACTATACTTGGTCCAAGAATTCTTTGACTGCGAATAAAGCGAGTGGACAGAGTGAACATGACATAGTCTATATACATTACCTGTATAAAGTGTAGACCTGGTATGTTGTTGTTGTTGTGGTCTTCAGTCCTGAGACTGGTTTGATGCAGCTCTCCATGCTACTCTATCTTGTGCAAGCTCCTTAATCTCCCAGTACCTACTGCAATCTACATCCTTCTGAATCTGCTTAGTGTATTCATCTCTTGGTCTCCCTAAATGATTTTTACCCTCCACACTGCCCCGCAATACTAAATTGGTGATCCCTTGATGCCTCAGAACATGTCCCTTCTTCTAGTCAAGTTGTGTCACAAACTCCTCTTCTCCCCAATTCTGTTCAATACCTCCTCATTAGTTATGTGATGTACCCATCTAATCTTCAGCACTCTTCTGTAGCACCACATTTCGAAAGCTTCTATTCTGTTCTTGTCCAAACTATTTATTGTCCCTGTTTCACTTCCATACATGGCTACACTTCATACAAAAACTTTCAGAAATGACTTCCTGACTTTTAAATCTATATTCAATGTTAACAAATTTTTCTTCTTCAGAAACGCTTTCCTTGCCATTGCCAGTCTACATTTTATATCCTCTCTACTTCAACCATCATAAGTTATTTTGCTCCCCAAATAGCATAACTCCTTTACTACTTTAAGTGTCTCATTTCGTAATCTAATTCCCTCTGCATCACTCGACTTAATTCGACTACATTCCATGATCCTCGTTTTGCTTTTGTTGATGTTCATCTTATACCCTCCTTTCAAGACAGTGTCCATTCTGAACAACTTCTCTTCCAAGTCCTTTGCTGTCTCTGACAGAATTAAATTGGCGAACCTCAAAGTTTTTATTTTTTCTCCATGGTTTATAATACCTACTCCAAACTTTCCTTTTGTTTCTTTTACTGCTTGCTCAATATAGAGATTGAATAGCATCGGGGAGAGTCAACAACCCTGTCTCACTCCCTTCCAAATCACCGCTTCCCTTTCATGCCCCTCAACTCTGGTAATAAATGGGAGTATTACAACAATTTTAATACAAACCAGAAGCAATGTACCATCAAACTTTTAAGTTTTGGGTGTTAAATACTGTTGAAAATGTAAACTGAAAAAATCAAACTGAGTATCTGCTAGAACTAGTAGATGCAACAACTTTTTTGTAAATGCACAAAACAGTTAGGTGAAATATTATTGACTTTTTCACTCAGTGTCCTAGAAGATAAAATTTTACTTAAGCTCCAAATATATAAAATCCATTCATTGCATCAATAATTGTAATTATGTAATGAACATTTTCAGAAATAACTGTGAGAACGATTACTGGGTTGGTTGCACCAATAATCACACCCATTTAGCAACAGTTCATTTATTAACCTTAACACATATAAGGATCACAAAGAACTGAACTGAACATAGCGAAACAGCCAAATACAATGCTTAGTGTCCAAAGATGAATGCTGGTCATGCAGCAACAGGTAGGCTAGCAGTTTGTGGGTGGAATGGAGCGACAACGACGATGTCTCCTGTGGGTGTGGCAAACACACGATGCATTTCCAGGTCAACATCGGGAGGGAGGGGAACACATTTCACCAGGGAGCAGGGAATGGTGCAGGTTCTGTCATGAGCACTGAATGAAGAGAAACACAAGAAAAACAGTGTATATCGTGCAGTATTTTTGAGATGTCGTGTATTATATCTGGGGGGACAGGCACAAACACCTCGAGCAAGGGCACATGAGGTAGCTGACGGTGGAGAGGTCGAAGGGACCAGCGGTGAGGGCGTGATCGTAGGTAAGCTCGGCATTGGGAGCATGTAGTCACTCAACGGAGTGCGTGAGACCAGAGTAGAGGGCGAGGTCGGAGGAGAGCTCGACGAATGGAGCTGGAGGTCACTCAGGTGAGTGTGTAAGTACGACGTTGAGGGAGTGGTCAGAGCGTCATGAGCCACGACAGTGACTGGTATGGTTGTGGTATGAAAGGGGGTAGAAGAAGGATCAACATGAGCATGCTTAAGTTTGTTGAGAGAGACCGTAACAGCTGAATCTTTCATCTGAATGTCATAGGTGTTGGCTGAGTGCTGGAGAACTCGGTACGGGCCGGTATATGGAAGTTGGAAGTGAGCACGGACAGTGTCATCTCGGAGCATGTCCTACTCGCAATTGACCAGAGATTTCGGGACGTGAACCTTAGAGCGGGAATGGCTGGTGGGTGGAGGGATATGGAGGTTGATGAAGTGGCGTCTGACGCAGTCCAAGTCAGGAAGGCAAGGAAGGCAAGTCAGACTGAGGGAGAGAAGCAGAAGGGCTCACAAGTTCGCCTGGGAGAACAATGTTCTGGCCGTATGCGAACTCGGCTATTGTGAATTTGAGGTTTGCACTCGAGTTTGCAGTTTAAGGAGAGAAGGCGACGTGGGAAGTTGAATGCAGGCATTGTAGTTTAGTTGAATTCATGGCTTGCAGTGAAGTATGATGAGGGCAGATGTTCGACAACGCTAAGGACGTAGGCAGCAGTAAAACATCGGCTCCTGTATCCACTAGGATAAGGTATCCCAACAAAATGTCTTTAATGTAAAGTCGTCCGCAATTATTTGGTCATTCCCGGACAGAATGGAACACTGGGGGGTGCCTATCATATTGTGCGCAGGAGGCAGCACCCGGACCTACCTGTGATTGGCGTTTGGGAAGTAGCAGGATGGTCTGCAGTTTCGTGCAGCCTCACCAAACCATGTGTGGAAGTAACAGTACGGGTAGTGTGGTTGCATATCCTGCAGAAAGTTCGTTGCCAGTGTCGATGGCCAAGGTTCAGTGGCCGCCGCATGTTTGGTTGCACGAGGGAGTGCGACCGTGGGCCGAGCCAGTGACGTCCCAGTTGCTTGTTTACTGCTTCCCGGAGTGAGCAGAACAGTCAGCACAATATGGCCTCGGCCGTGTCCAGACGCAGGGTGATGAGCTTGAACCTGAGACTTGTCAGGTAGGCAGTGGCTGGCCAAATAGAGCAGTCAGCAATTGTCATTCTTTGCTCGGCAGGTTCAGGAGACCTATGAACCAGAGCAAAGCGAATGTGAGGAGATAATTTATCTGACCATATTTATGAGATCTCAACATTAAAAATATACACATCTGAAATCAACCCACTGAGACATCTACAGTTTCACAACATTTAATATTAAAGAATATCTGATAGCTCTAAATGTTCAGTTATTTTATAGAAACAGTGGACAGTGTGGGACCTTATCTTCAACTAGTGTGAGTTATTAACGTTCTGCTTTGTGTCCAGAGAAACCATTTTGTAAACCTTTATACCATATGGGACAACTCCTTTTGCATCTTTCACTTACATCTATATCCACCAAAAACACTGTAGCTTCTGTACCACTATGATTTACCCTTTCCTACCTAGGTCATGAATGTTACCTGGAAGTAATGACTACTACAAGGCGCATAAGAGCAATTAACTTCTATTGGCATTCCTGTTGTGTATGTATGAGTAAGAAAATGTTGCTTGACTCTGCTTTGAACATATGCTCTTGGATTTTTAACAGTAATTGTCTCCATGGTGCACAATGCATGTCTTATAATGTTTGCTGCTGGAATCTTATGAAATAACTGAGCAAAACTATGATGAATAATTCAAATGTTCTTTAGTTGTTGTCTATTTCTTTTATTGATCCTACCTGTTATGGGTTTCAGACCGGTTACTAGTACTCAAGAACTTATTGAACAAGTGTTTTGTAAGCCACAGCTTTCACAGATGAATTACATTTCTTTATGATTCATCAATTCAACCTCAGGTTAGCATCTAATTTTTCTGTAAGTAATTTTGTGGTTTCATTTGTCTTTAACTTGATCTGGATGAGTTCTGCAATATATTTTGGTTGTTACTGGTTCCAGTTATTTATCATCAGTAGTGTAATCAGACAGTACTGAGTCTATCGACCAATTTATGTGCTATATCTTACTTTTATTTACAATGAGGGTAAACTGGGAGCCCTTGCAAGTGTTGATCCTCTGTAGGTTGTCTCATATTTTCCTACAGTTTTATGGTGTTCCAATGAAGAATAACTTCTGTCATCACCTGCAGGTAGACTTACAGAGGTTTCTATGTTACTTCCTAGATCATGTATTTATAGACTGAGAAGTATTGTCCCTTTGGGGTACATCTGATGTTATTTTTACATCTGATGCTTTTGTACTGTAAAAGGTAACGTGTTGAGTTTTTTGGAAGTCCTGAATACAATGAGAAATTTGGTGAAATATACTGTAAGCTTAGGGTTTCGTCACTAAGTAACCTTTTAACAACTGTACTGAGTGCCTTCTGGAAGTTGAGCAACATGACTTCAATCTGAACACCATTATCAGTTTCTCTCTGGATCTGATGGATGTACAGAGCAGACTGAGTTGCACAAGATCTTTTTTTTTTTTTACAGAATCCAAGTCAATTCACATAGAGGAGATTTTTTTCTCCATAAAGGTCATAAAACCTTAATATGAAATTCGTTCCCTAATACTCTGGTACAGGCCTACAGTTATGTGCCTCTGTCTGACAACCTTTCCTGAAAGAGAGACAGACCTGCACATTTTTATAATCTCCTAGAATACTGCAATCTATCATAAAATGGTGTTGGGAAATTGATTGATTTGTGGGACAACAAGTGACTGAAAAGTTAGTTTATATGTTCCTTACTACAAAGGAAAGGGACCTTTCACATGATCTGTAATTAACTGTACAATGTACCATAATATCCAGTTGCCTTTCCTCTCTTGACCAGTTTTAGTTGATTTTCTATTCCACTATCACATAATTCAATATCTGTCATTGTAGAGTTTATTTGATGATTGAAAGGAGGAAACCTGGCAAGACTTTCAGTGCCATTGCAAAAACTTTGACACATGATTTGCTGTCAGTGTTTGTTTGTCTGGAAAAGCTTTTCTATTATTTTATGTAGACATTGATTATTGATTGATTGATTTTTATTGTTGTAGAGACCTCAGAGATCATCTGAGACACTACAAAAGTCAATATTACATAGTATAAATGTTACACAAATAATTACAAAAACAAGAAAAATATTACACAATATAAATATTACAGAAATAATTATGGTACCTTCACACAAAAACAAAACAGGGAAACTTATGGTACAAATTGATATTGCATAGTAAATTTAGCCAATTACAGACTTACTCATAAATAGAAGCATATAAAAACTAATCACAAAGTGTAGTCATACCATATTCTTTGCCTCCCTTAAAAATTCATCAGTTTTATAAGTACTGAGCTCAAGAAGAAATTCTTTTACTTTTTTTTTAATTGTTGAATTGGAAGATCCCTGATATGTTTATAGTTACATCAGAAAGAAACTAGGTCCTGCTTGTTTCTTGTGTTATAATTATGTTGCATGTCATACTGTTGATAACTCAGATTGTTTTCCTTAATATGCATTACACACTGTAGTATAAATACACTCCTGGAAATGGAAAAAAGAACACATTGAGACCGGTGTGTCAGACCCACCATACTTGCTCCGGACACTGCGAGAGGGCTGTACAAGCAATGATCACACGCACGGCACAGCGGACACACCGGGAACCGCATTGTTGGCCGTCGAATGGCGCTAGCTGCGCAGCATTTGTGCACCGCTGCCGTCAGTGTCAGCCAGTTTGCCGTGGCATACGGAGCTCCATCGCAGTCTTTAACACTGGTAGCATGCCGCAACAGCGTGGACGTGAACCGTATGTGCAGTTGACGCACTTTGAACGAGGGCATATAGTGGGCATGCGGGAGGCCGGGTGGACGTACCGCTGAATTGCTCAACACGTGGGGTGTGAGGTCTCCACAGTACATCGATGTTGTCGCCAGTGGTCGGCGGAAGGTGCATGTGCCCGTCGACCTGGGACCGGACCGCAGTGATGCACGGATGCACGCCAAGACCGTAGGATCCTACGCAGTGCCGTGGGGGACCGCACCGCCACTTCCCAGCAAATTAGGGACACTGTTGCTCCTGGGGTATTGGCGAGGACCATTCACAACCGTCTCCATGAAGCTGGGCTACGGTTAGGCCGTCTTCCGCTCACGCCGCAACATCTTGCAGCCCGCCTCCAGTGGTGTCGCGACAGGTGTGAATGGAGGGACGAATGGAGACGTGTCATCTTCAGCGATGAGAGTCGCTTCTGCCTTGGTGCCAATGATGATCGTATGCGTGTTTTGCGCCGTGCAGGTGAGCACCACAATGAGGACTGCATACGACCGAGGCACACAGGGCCAACACCCGGCATCATGGTGTGGGGAGTGATCTCCTACACTGGCCGTACACCTCTGGTGATCGTCGAGGGGACACTGAATAGTGCACGGTACATCCAAACCATCATCGAACCCATCGTTCTACCATTCCTAGACCGGCAAGGGAACTTGCTGTTCCAACAGGACAATGCACGTCCGCATGTATCCCGTGCCACCCAACGTGCTCTAGAACATGTAAGTCAACTACCCTGGCCAGCAAGATCTCCGGATCTGTCCCCCATTGAGCATGTTTGAGACTGGATGAAGTGTCGTCTCACGCGGTCTGCACGTCCAGCACGAACGCTGGTCCAACTGAGGCGCCAGGTGGAAATGGCATTGCAAGCCGTTCCACAGGACTACATCCAGCATCTCTATGATCGTCTCCATGGGAGAATAGCAGCCTGCATTGCTGCGAAAGGTGGATATACACTGTACTAGTGCCGACATTGTGCATGCTCTGTTGCCTGTGTCTATGTGCCTGTGGTTCTGTCAGTGTGATCATGTGATGTATCTGACCCCGGAATGTGTCAATAAAGTTTCCCCTTCCTGGTACAATGAATTCACGGTGTTCTTATTTCAATTTCCAGGAGTGTATTAATGGCAGGGTCATAATCTGTAATTTTTAAAGCTTGGCCTACAGTGAGCTCTGGTTGCCAAGCTACATATCAGTCTTATCGCCTTCTTTTGTAGTTTGAAGACGTTAGCTGCCTTACTTTGATGTCCCCACAGTATTGTACCATAGGAAATGTAACTGTGTATTAAAGCAAAATACACCACTTTAAGTACTAGCGTGTTTAGACAAAGATGCAGCTTCCTTAGAGCAAATATTCCTTTGCTAATGCTGCTTCCCACATTCTCTGTATGGCTACCCCAGGATAATTTTGAATCAATTGAGATTCCGAGGAAATTAACAGCATTGTTAGTCTACACCTTCATCTACACCTACACCTCTCAGTATGTGACACAGAGTGCTTTGTGTGTCACTCTCATTTGATCCAGTTACAGTTAATCATGGCTGGTACACAGGAAGAACAAGTCTAGTTTTATTACTTTTAGTCTTTTTGCAGGATATATATTGCAGTAAGCAATTTATGTGCTAGCTGTGCTAGGAAAATACACTATCAGAATTTTAACTGTAAACTACACTGTGACACACAAAGCCTTGTAGTGTCTGCCTCTGGAATTGGGGGTAGGGCTTGTAGACAAGCATCTTCATGATGTTTCAATACATTCTAAAAAAACACACTTTTCTTTATATCTTCTCTATTTCTCATATCACAGCTATTAAATTGTCTACACTGAAGCATTAGTTGAATAAGATTTTTGTAAGTTACCTCCATCAAGTATGGTCTAACTTTCTGAGAATTCTTACAATTGTGGTTTCTACAGTTTTATACAATAGTATCTTCCACAAACAACCTGACACAGCTGCCAACATCATTCATCTGCCATTTTTGTATATTGTTACCAGTAATGGTCCTGTAAGATTCCCTCAGTTTATGCCCAACATCACTTAATATATGTAAAGATTTTGTTTTAAATAAAATAGAAAGAAACTTCCACATGGGAAAAATATATTAAAAACAAAGATTCCAAGACTTATCAAGCAGGAAAGAGCCGGTAGACAGGCACAATAAAATAACACACAAACACACACACAAAATTACGAGCTTTTGCAACCAGCAGTTGCTTCGTCAGGAAAGAGGGAAGGAAAAGGAAAGATGAAAGGGTGTGGGTTTTAAGGGAGAGGGTAAGGAGTCATTCCAATCCTGGGAGCGGAAAGACTTACCTTAGGGGGAAAAAAGGATAGGTATATACTCGCACACACACACACACACACACACACACACACACACACACACACACACACACATCCATCCGCAGATATACAGACACAAGCAGACATATTTAAAGGCAAAGAGTTTGGGCAGAGATGTCAGTTGAGGTGGAAGTGCAGAGGCAAAGATGATGTTAAATGACAGGTGAGGTATGAGTGGCGGCAACTTGAAATTAGTGGAGATTGAGGCCTGGTGGATAACGAGAAGAGAGGATATATTGAAGGGCAAGTTCCCATCTCCGGAGTTCGGATAGGTTGGTGTTGGGAGGAAGTATCCAGATAACCCTGACGGTGTAACACTGTGCCAAGACGTGTTGGTCGTGCACCAAGGCATGTTTAGCCACAGGGTGATCCTCATTACCAACAAACACTGTCTGCCTGTGTCCATTCATGCGAATGGACAGTTTGTTGCTGGTCATTCGCACATAGAAAGTGTCACAGTGTGTCAGTTGGTAAATCACGTGGGTGCTTTAACACGTGGCTCTGCCTTTGATCATGTACACCTTCCAGGTTACAGGACTGGAGTAGGTGGTGGTGGGAGGGTGCATGGGACAGGTTTTACACCAGGGGCGGTTACAAGGGTAGGAGCCAGAGGGTAGGGAAGGTGGTTTGAGGATTTCATAGGGATGAACCAAGAGGTTACAAAGGTTAGGTGGATGGCGGAAAGACACTCTTGGTGGAGTGGGGAGGATTTCATGATGGATGGATCTCATTTCGGGGCAGGATTTTAGGAAGTTGTATCCCTGCTGGAGAGCCACATTCAGAGTCTGATCCAGTCCCGGGAAGTATCCTGTCACAAGTGGGGCACTTTTGGGGTTCTTCTGTGAGAGGTTCTGGGTTTGAGGGGATGAGGAAGTGGCTCTGGTTATTTGCTTCTGTACCAGGTTGGGAGGGTAGTTGCGGGATGCGAAAGCTGTTTTCAGGTTATTGGTGTAATGGTTCAGGGATTCAGGACTGGAGCAGATTCGTTTGCCACGAAGGCCTAGGCTGTAGGGAAGGGACCGTTTGATATGGAATGGGTGGCAGCTGTCATAATGGAGGTACTGTTGCTTGTTGGTGGGTTTGATGTGGTCGGATGTGTGAAGCTAGCCATTGGGCAGATGGAGGTCAACGTCAAGGAAAGTCTCTGGGATTTGGAATAGGACCAGGTGAATCTGATGGAACCAAAGGAGTTGAGGTTGGAGAGGAAATTCTGGAGTTGTTCTTCACTGTGAGTCCAGATTATGAAGATGTCATCAATAAATCTGTACCAAACTTTGGGTTGGCAGATTCACCTGATCCTACTCCAAATCCCAAACGACACCAAAAGTTAAGAGGTCCTGTCACCGTTAAAGTTGCTGCCAATACGAACAGTGAAGATTTCTATGTCAAAGCTGAATCCATTGCCTGTGCCAATATTTGTCTCCACTGCTGAAGCTGACATCTCATACTCAGTACACCTATGCATTGCTGTCTTCTTTTCTCCTGAACACTGCTCCATACTTAATTTCCTGTGCCCAGTTCCTATCACCTTTGTATATTTTCCATTGCTGATGAATTTTAAATTCAGGGTACCCATGCAAGCTGCTTATACCTCTCAGGATATCAATCATGGATTTCTAGTTACACTTCATGATGGAATGAATTTCAGTCAAATCCCAGATGACCTCCATTTACAATGTTAGTGCTCTGTATTTAATGTGACAGGGGAGCAAATGTACAGCTCTGAATAAATCTTGGCTTGTAAAAGTCCTAGCAATGAGTTGTACACTGTCTGCTTTATATTCTGTTTCTGTGTTAGCAAAATAATTTTCCAAAATTTCGTCTGTGGTTGAATAATTGAGGGTAGACAAGCAATATGAATTATAATTTAATGAAAATAAATGAACAGGTAAATATTTGTAATAAACAGGGGCAACACTGCAGAATTAACTTTTAAGAACAGATGGTTTGTTCGGTATGGTCCAAAATCCCACCCACTGAATGATGGTCCTAGAAGCAGTTTGATAGACAAGTAAAATTAATTATTGAAATATATGAACATCCCTTGAAGCATCTAATGTGACATTAAAAGTGACAAAATTCCCACTGAAATTAAGCTGCAACATGCACTCAATACATAAGTGTAATGCAGTGCAGTATTGCACTGTTACTGTTATGGTGATGGATCTTCATATCCACATGAATAAGATCGATAGAATCTTGAAGAGAGACAAAATGTTTTAAATCCTCTTTGGGTATGTGTACAAATTTCTCCCAAAAATCGAATGGCAACTTCGTCTTCAGAATTCTTAATACATCTTTGTGAGAAATTAGTTTGCCCCTTTAATGAGTATTGTTTACACATTTCTCAAAGTAGCTATGGAGACTGCTGTGGTTAGTGTAGAAAGACTTTGGGTTTAAAAATCAGTTTCCATACTCTCTTTTGAAGGCCTATTGACCAATACTTAGACAGAAATGTTCTTTCAAACTGCTCATAAGTTTGACAGAGTTCAGCAGCATCCATGCCCCTGGTATGTGCCCTGTGGTGGAACAATCTGTTGCTACTTAGTCCAAGGTTGCAGTATCACATATCTGTAGCTCATAGAAACACAAATGGATGCAGAGTATTTTTCTTTTGTATAAAGATTTGGAATTGTCTTTGTTTGAGAAGACTTCCCTCAAGCAAAACAAAAGAGAGTGATGATGCAGTTGCTACTTTGTATGTCATTACTGTGTGTTTTATGATTTCCTGCAACAGAACTGGCATAATAATCACAAACTTTATTTATAGTCGTTGGAGTACTTTGAGACAGTCACCTGACTGCAGGCAATTCTTGTTGTACAATCATGATTTGGGCACTTACTTGGTCATGTCATTCTAGCAGATCTTTGTTCAAAGCAAGTTTTATTTGTTCTAATTCAGAGTTTGCCAGTTTTCCAGCGTTGTCTTGCTTGGACATAGTGACTGTGACAGTTTCATTCATGACACACTCTAGTTCTGAATTTAGTTTTTCAGTTAACTCTACATCCTTTTGCAACAGCTTTTGTTAAAAATGCTTCACAATGTTCTTTTAACTGTTTTTGGGCCTTCACACCTTGTTCTCTGACAGTTTTATTTTGTAACTCTACAATGGTACCTTCAATTTTTTTAATCTTTAGTAAAGGACTGTACAACTGCTGGAAGACTACAATAGGTTTTATTTAATTATGAAACATTATTTGCTAGAGTATCATACTTTAATGTCAGTGTGTTAAAATTAGCAGTCAATTTCTCTATGTTGCTAGATTGTCCAGGGTTTGTAAATGAGATAGCTGCCTTGCTTCTTCAGTCCTGGTTATAAGGTGTTTCACACTGTCATTCTGAGTATCATGTGGCTGAAACAGGAATAGTGTATCCATTGTTGTTTCAGCATCATGACATCAAGGAGAAAGGACTGTTTTTTTTTTTTTTTTTGCAAATTTTGTTACTAGCAGTATTATACCTTGGTCTCTCTATTCAATATCAATGTAATATTGAGTGTGGATGATAAGCAGTTGTTATCCTGTGGGTGGTGTTACAATGTAAAATTACCTCTGATACAAATCTCAAATGGAAAACTTTTCCGTGATCAGAGATCATTGCATTGCCCTCCACCGAATAGTTTCCACCTCCTTTGTCCCACATCTTCTCCAAATTCACATCTTTTCACCCTCATTGTGACTGATCTCTGCCAATGCACCCAAGAGTTCTTTTCCCCTTCTCTGCCCCTCACTTCCCCCCTCCCCCATCTCCCACCCCCACAGCCTCCCGGTGGTGTGCCTGGCAGCCTTAGCCTGCTGCTATCTAGTCCCTCACACTCCGCCAGACAGTGTTCATCTCTCCCCCCACCTGTACCTTACTGTCCCTCTCCCTACCCTGCTCCACTCTGGATTGCAGCTTTTATTCAATGTGACACTGCCAGAAACAGCAGACGTGTGCGTGAGATGTGCTTGCTTGCTTGAACGTTTATGTTTTCTTTTCTGAAGAAGGCTTTGGCAAAAATTTAAATGTATAATGCTGTTTTTGTTGTGCCTGTTGGCAACTAAAAATGTCATCTTTACAGTGAGTAGCAGTTTATCCTTTCATGATATTGTTGATATTCCAACCTGGAATTTCCATTATAACTGGATTAGCACTATAGCAAGTTCAAAGACATTATTCACTTACTTTTCACAAATGATTAGTCTATCAGTCATAAAACTGAAATTAAAGATTTAGACTGCTGTGTACTAATGTCATGTCTACACTGAAACTGACCAGGGGTTCATATTCTTGTTTCAACTTATAGGGAAAAGTAAGGTAAACAATGTTCCAGGTTATTATTGTTGTTCATATTACTGGCTAACAGGACAGATATTTAAACTCCTGGAAGATTAAAACTATGTGCCGGACCAAGACTTGAACTTGGGACATTTGCCTTTCGCGAGCAAGTGCGCAGATATTTGGCATTCATTTCAGGTGCTGACTTGTACAGATTGTTTTGAAGTTAACTATTAATTATTAAGCTTATCTTAAAATGGAAAATGAGTTTTATTATAAAATTAATAAGTTTATACCTATTGCTAATGGTGTGACAGATCTGAATGCCAAATTATTTTTATTTTGTTGTAATTCACCCGTATACTTGGGAAGGCAGGGGAACCAGATCTGTCATTGACTATATAATAACAGATCAGGAATTCAGGAAGGCTGTGAGGGACACATGTGTATTCAGGGGATTCTTTGATGACACTGATCATTATTTAATCTGCAGTGAATTTGGGATTGAGAGGCCAAAAGTGCAGGACGTCAGGTCCATATGTAGGAGGATAAGAGTGGAGAAACTTCAGGATAAGGAAATCAGGCACAAGTACATAATAGCGATCTCAGAAACATACCAGTTAGTTGAATGTAGTCAATTACAGTCATTGGAAAAGGAATGGACAAGGTACAGGGACACAGTACTAGAAGTGGCTAAAGAATGTCTTGGAACAGTAGTGTGTAGAAGTAGGATGAAGCAAACAGCTTGGTGGAATGACACAGTCAAGGCAGCTTGTAAAAGGAAAAAGAAGGGTATCAAAAATGGCTACATACTAGAACTCAGGTAGACAGAGAAAGTTATGTTGAAGAAAGAAACAAAGCCAAATAGATAATTGCAGCATCCAAGAAGAAAACTTGGGAAGACTTTGGAAACTGGTTGGAGACTATTAGATTGTAAGGTAGAATGGGATAGGAATGATGATGGAAATAGGATCACATTTGAGGAAGTGGAGACAATGGTCAGTAGATTGCAGTGCAATAAAGCAGCTGGGATGGATGAAATTAAGTCGGAACTCATCAAATACAGTGGAACGTCAGGTCTTAAATGGCTACACAGGGTAACTGAAATGGCCTGGGAGTCAGGACAGGTTCCATCAGACTGGAAAAAAGCAGTATTCACACCAATCTTTAAACATGGAAACAGAAAAGATTGTAACAACTACAGAGGTATCTCTTTAATCAGCGTTGTGGGTAAAATCTTCTCAGGTATTGTTGAAAGGAAAGTGCGAGTATTAGTTAAGGACCAACTGGATGAAAATCAGTGTGGGTTTAGGCCTCTTAGAGGTTGTCAGGACCAGATCTTTAGTTTACGGCAAATAATGGAGAAGTGTTATGAGTGGAACAGGGAACTGTATCTATGATTTATAGATCTAGAAAAGGCATATGACCGGGTCCCTAGGAGGAAGTTATTGTCTGTTCTACGAGATTATGGAATAGGAGGCAAAATTTTGCAAGCAATTAAAGGTCTTTACATGAATAGTCAGGCAGCAGTTAGGGTTGACGGTAAATTGAGTTCATGGTTCAGAGTAGTTTCAGGGATAAGACAATGCTGCAACCTGGCTTCACTGTTGTTCATATTACTTATGGATCATATGTTGAAAACAATAGACTGGCAGTCTTGCATATGCGGATGACTTAGTAGTGATGGCAGATTCGATTGAAAGTTTGCAAAGTAATATTTCAGAACTAGATCAGAAATGTATGGACTATGGTATGAAGATTAGCATCTCCAAAACGAAAGTAATGTCAGTGGGAAAGAAATATAAACGGATTGAGTGCCAAATAGGAGGAACAAAGTTAGAACAGGTGGACAGTTTCAAGTACTTAGGAAGCATATTCTCACAGGATGGCAACATAGTGAAAGAACTGGAAGCGAGGTGTAGCAAAGCTAATGCAGTGAGCGCTCAGCTACGATCTACTCTCTTCTGCAAGAAGGAAGTCAGTACCAAGACTAAGTTATCTGTGCACCGTTCAACTTTGTTGTATGGGAGCGAAAGCTGGGTGGATTCAGGTTACCTTATCAACAAGGTTGAGGTTACGCATATGAAAGTAGCTAAGATGATTGCAGGTACTAGTAGATGGGAACAATGGCAGGAGGGTGTCCACAATGAGGAAATCAAAGAAAAACTGGGAATGAACTCTATAGATGTAGCAGTCAGGGCGAACAGGCTTAGATAGTGGGGTCATGTTAAGCGCATGGGAGAAGCAAGGCTACCCAAGAGACTCGTGGGTTCAGCAGTAGAGGGTAGGAGGAATTGGGGCAGACCAAGGAGAAGGTTCCTGGATTCGGTTAAGAATATTTTGAAGTAATAGGTTTAACATCAGAAGAGGCACCAATGTTAGCACTGAACAGAGGATCATGGAGGAATTTTATAAGGGGGCTATGCTCCAGACTGAACACTGAAAGGCATAATCAGTCTTAAATGATGATGATGTATTTGTTTTATTTTTTACTTGTTCATTGCAGATTACATGTTGTACAAACAACAGTACAGGACAAGTCAAAACAAAGAGAACATTTTTTCCACTTTGAAATTTTAAATATCATGTAGACATTACTTTTTTCTAGATACAGTTGTATACATGTAATGTTACACCCTGCAATTTGTTGATATAGTTTAATGTAACTGATTAAAAATGGAGAATTATTAGAAGTGCAACATTTGTTTCTTTAGGACATTTTTTACACCTGTATCCATGTTGATTGTTTGAGCTTGCTTTTACTGATTTCAGTGTAGTATCGACTAAGTGCTATGCTGATTTCATCTATTCTCACACTACAAAATACCTTACAACTATTAACAATTAATTCATTTTGTAGAAATTTATGTTTGTAATTTACTTTTAAGTACTTTTACATTATTAATTTTCTTTTTTTGATTGGCAGTAGCATTTTTGTCCACATTTATCTCTGACTCAGTAATTTCCTCGTGTACTTTGTAAGAATCCCAGAGGCTTGTGGAAAATATTTCTTCTGTCTTCTGTGATGGCAGTGAAAGCTACATTTCTTCTGAAAGAGTTCCCTGTTGTTGGCTAAAAGTATCATCAGTCAGTACATACAGGATGCTTCAAGAGGAACAATAAATATTTTAGGAGGTGACAGTATAGACTAATTTGAATAAAACAGGCTTTATGTAACATACATCTAGTTTTTATTGCTTACAGAGATGCAGTTGTTATTATGTAGCTAAAACAAATATTCAATGAATGTTTTACACTGGGGTAAATTAATAAGTTCAATGTTATATGTAAATTGAAGATGGAGGAGGGAGAAAGTAAAGGTAAGGGAAGGAATAATTGATATCAGCTGCAACAGGACTTTAAACAGAATCAGTGACAATGAGCGAAAATGTTTGTCAGACTGGGATTCAAACCCAGCATCTCCTGCTTATTATACAGTTGCGTTAACCACTGCACCACCCAGAACACAGTGTTTATTGAACTGCGCAAACTATCTCGGCATGCCCCTCAGCCCACTCACACTCCCACCTAGTGCCACCTACCCCACAGTCCCTGCCCATGTTCTCCATGCTCACTGCTCTGAGATTCATGCGGAAGGTCAGATGTGATTCTGCATCTCCACTGAAGGTGGATTCTTGCCTATCAAGGTGAAATCATTTACATGCATGCATGTTGCCTGTTCTTTTGGTCATGTCCATGCTGAGATAGTCCATGCAGTTGCAATAATCACTGTGTTCTGGGTGACACAGTGGTTAACTCTACTGCCTAGTAAGCAGGAGATCCCAGGTTTGAATTCTGGTCTGGCACACATTTTCACTCATTGCTGCTGATTCTGTGTAAAGTCTTGATGCAGCTGACATCAACTGTTCCTTCCCTTACCTTTCCTTTTCCTCCCCTCCATTTTCAATTTACATGTAATGCATCACAGCTGTGGATTTGGGTGGCACCTGCTCTTTCGGACATATCCAAAAGAACAGACATTACACAGTCATGTAATTAAGCTCAGTGTTGTTTTTCATAAATTCCACCTTTTATTTGCATACGTTTTTGAATTATTTTGATAACACCATGTGTCCTGAGGTCATCTTGTTATTCTTTGCTGTGCATAGCACCATTCGCAATCCAAACAATCAGTTCTTTTCTTTTGTTTAGTTTTTCTCTGGAGACTTCACCTGTCAACCATTCCTATGAACAAAAGTTGAAAGGGGTACTACTCAGGGACCTTAGTGGCCCAGAAATGTGACCATTTCTGCTGATTTATCTTCTAAGGAATGTGACACCTGATGACAAAAAAGTGCAGCCTTGTAGTCAAAGGAACCTCTACCAATAATGCAAGAAGCATGCTTTGAAGGACGTCTTACCTAATGAAACATTGTAAGGCAATTGCAAGACAATGCAGTGACATGACAGGCCATATCAAATGACTGTCTTATTACATACATCACACATTTAAAGGGAAGCATTCTTGAAAATGTCTCCACATAGGACTGTGGGGTTTTGGTGGATCACCAATGTGAGTGACTAGTGTTATTGATGCTGTTGTGAATGAAACTGCCAAGATTACTTGGGGATTTTGAATTATCCAACAACAAAATTCTAGTCATTTACCTTTATCTCTTTCTCAAAGGTGTTAAATCAGTTGTAAATGATTAATAATAGAGGCCACACATGTGTAATATTCGCTGTATCTTTGTATGTGGAGCACAGATGTGTAAATAGTTTGTGCATGCTTATCGAAGGACTGCATTCTACCAACTGAATGATGCTTCCATTTCATTCACACTTTGTTCATTTGCATGTGCTGATGAGATATGAGCTCTGCACATCTTTCATACAGTTTAGTGAAAAGATGAGTAAACACTCTTGAAATTGGTATTCTGCAATAGTGAAATCATCTACTGTATTCTCTACAAGCTGCAGCACCAATTCAGTTACAAAACCTGTTACACAAATACCATATCAGCGTAGTCACCATTTGTAAACAAATGATGACAAAGTGTGCAAAAAATTACAAACACAGCTGAAAAAAACCTCAAACACAACTTCACAATGAAGTACTACAGAAACTGCCAACACATGAAATGAAAGCCTATCTCTGCAAGTAGTTACATCTCCATAATCTATACTGTTACCTACTAAAATATCTACTATTCCTCCTGAGACATTTGAAGAGACCCATGCAAATGTTCTTTTGGTAGCTCTACATACTAATTCTGGGCTAGTATCAGAAATACCTTAATTCCTGCAAATTTACCTTGGAATATCATACCATAGTAGAGTGTAGAATGGAAATATGTAGAATATGAAAACATAATTATTTCTCTGCCAACAAAGAGAAAAATGGCTGTAACTGCAAATTATCATGAGCTAAGTTTCTTGAGCAGCACTTTGCGTATTCCATCATAACTAATGTTCAGTTCAGATGTACAGGAACTTTACATGTGTGATTTCATTAATTTCCTATTTATTTAGACCCATTTATGGTTTTTTGATGTTTTTTATGTATTGTCAGAAACAGCAAACTATTAGGCATTTTTACATGAACTAAAAAGGCATGGTCACCTTCACTGTGGGAATTATATATTGACTAACCTATAGATGAGAAAGGGCTAAAAGCTTATGATCAGTGTAACTGAGATTACTGGAATGAGAAAACAACTAACCTCTAGTGGGAAAAGTCAAAGAATGAGAAGAAGAGGATCAGGAAGAAAAAAATGGAGGAGATTTAGGCTGTTTGTTGTGAATAACTTTCACATTTGGTTTGTTACTGTTTTGCCCATAATTTGAACTGTGGAGTTGGGCTGTTTGATTACAATACTCAGCAAATATCATTACTTTCCCCTGCTAATATTTGTAATTGGCAGTTGATTAATGGAGAGCAAAAGATCAATTGTCCAAGGATCGAGCCCTGGAGGCCTCTGTACTCTACATTTCTCTATTCTGAATGTATTGCTATACAAGCAACAGCAATAATTAAAGTTTCAGTATCTCTGGATAGAAAAAGAATTGTGACATCCCATAGGACTATAATACACAATGAACACTATGATGTACCAATTGAAAAAGACTGATCAGATTTTGTGCTTAGCAGTGGAAACTGGAAACCAAACACTGTGGGATTATCCAGAATTGCAGCACAAATAGAAATACATATGTATATCTTAGTCCAGTGTGAAATGTATGTTTGCCATGTTTCAAGTAAACTCTAATGTAAATTCTATGTAATACGAATGTAGCAGCAATTCCTATGGCCCAAAAGGTTCACAAAAGTTGTGTGGTGGAGGCAGAGACAGTTGATGACAGCAGTCTGAAGTAGAAAGAACATGGCAGTTAGGGGAGAAATAAACTGTGTTTTGTGTGGAAGGAAAGTTGTACTTTACACTCATGGATGGATGGTAAAAATAGTATATTTGTGTGTGTGAAAGAGAAGGAGAACTTATGTTTACTTCTGTTCACAAGTGAAGATATTGCCACAAATCAGTATAGAGGAGGCACTCTGTTCATATCTGATTTATTCTACTAACACAGTAGCAAGTGTAGTGACACTCATTAAAGTTACTGTGCAGAAATTATGGTACAGCAGTAAACAACAGTGACAGTTCAAGAACATTCATTCATTATATGAGGCAAGTGTTATTTAGCACATTAATTTGTAATTATGTGCTATCCATGATTAACCTGCAGGTAAGTAATTGACTTAAATAATTTTGTTGTTTGTTGTTTCCATTCCATAAATTTCCATTGCCACATTACTTTTCATAAAGTGTGCTTGCACGAGAGATCAAAAGAGAAGTCAATAAAAAATTCTAAATCAGGCATTCTGGGATATGTCAGATTGTTAAAAAATAAGTAAATGAAGTTAAAATCAAAGTTATCAGTGTGTAAAGTACACCAAAAGATGAAATATGGAACTAAATGAACTTCAAAAGATACATAACACTACGGGCAAAAAAAGAGAGATGGAGAAAGACAGAGGATAGGAAACAGAACGTCACACTGCCAACAGCAAAATGAAGTAGTAGAGTCCAGTAGCCTAAAACAGTGTAAGTTGCAATGACAGCAGATGTCTTATTGATGCAGAATTCATGGCCACTATAATTTGTGTTCCAATATTTGTGTCAACATTAGAAGTGTGGCCATATCTCAGCTACAGGCCTTTGCTGGAGGTGCACTCCAAAAGATTTTGCTGCATATGACTACTGTGTTACCTGAAGTTCCTAAACAAACTCTGAAGATGCCTCAAAATGATTAAACATGACAATAAAACTTCTGCTGTAATTGTAACATAGACAGATTTTTCCTATTGAAAATATATCACGGTTGTTGCACTATGGCCATAGAGTGGGAGGATTTACATAGTACCATCCAGTAATGGTTTCACATTCACTCAGTTCTTAGTGCAACCACATTTTTGGAATGAAATGCAAGCAACAAATCATATTTTCAAATAACAAAAATAACCCAAAAAATAAACATTGAACTGCTGAACTAAACTGGTAAATACAGTGACCAGCCAGAACATTATGACCACTGCCTACTGTGACACAAGCTGCAACCTGGTGGTGTTGCAGACACATAATGCAGAAACAAAGGTAGGTAAGTGGAGCAGACATGGACAGAGGATGACCCTAGAAAATAAATTCACTGCATATGGGGAAATCCATTGAGATAAGAGACTCTGATAAGGTAGATTATTAATATGTGGGGCCTTTGAATGAATATCTCAAAAACAATAAAGGTGGTCAAATGTTCACGTGCTACTGTTGTGAGCTGCTAAAGAAAGAGGCAGAAGAACAATGAAACTACCACAAGGTGCTAAATGATTTGACATCCATGATCCTTCACTAATGTGGGATTTGGAGGCTTGTCTACCCTGTAAAGTAGGATGGACAGTAATCTGTGGCATCTGTGCTGAAAGAACACAATGCTGGTGCATGCACAAGTGTTTTAGGGCACACTGTTCATCGTACATTGTTGAACATGGATCTCCACAGCAGTTGACCCAATGACATCATCAATTACAATTTCAGTGAGCACAGGTCTATCAAGATTCAACTGTCAAACAATGGAAACATTTTGCATCCTCTGTTATATCAAATTTTTGTTGCAATAAGTCGATGGTTGTCTCTATGAATACCATCATCAAGGTGAATGGCAGCTCAAAAGATGCAATGTGCCATGGATGCATACTGGTGGGAGAAGTATTATGCTATAGGAGACATTCTCCTGTGCTTGCATGGGACCAGTGGTAGTAATCAAAGACATCCTGACAGCTGAGAACACCTGCATCCGTTCATGCTTGATGTCTTCCCTGACAGTACTGTCATCTTTCAGCATACAACTGTCCATATCTTGATCCCAGAACCATGCTGCAGTGGTATGAGGAGCACTAAAGTGAACTCACATTGATGTCTCGGTGACCAGATTCACCTGATATAAATCGTATGGAACACATCTGGTTTGTTATCGGGCACCATCACTGCATATGCAAATCAGTGGCCCATTATCTATGTGAATTACATGACCTGTGCATAGACATCTAATGCTACATGTCTCTAAAAAACTACCAACAAACTGTTGGATCCCTGATATGCAGAATAAGTGACATATTTCATTCCACAGATGGGCAAACAAGCTATTAATCAAGTGGTCATAATGTATTGGCCCATCAGTGTACAATCAAATATTCAGACATTTTAAACTGTATATTGGGAGAAATGGTATGAATTTTGGAATGAAAAACTAAATGAACATTGTCACCAATATGGCAGAGAAGAAAGAAATAGTTTATTGAGGTAAACTGCCTGACATTTGTAAACAATTGAATCTAGCAGGTGCAGAAATATAAGTCATCTCTTGCAACAGATAGCCAGTATAGCAGGCTGAAGAATATCTACAGACAGAACCAAATTAATCACAAACAGAAAAAATGCACCAAAATTATTACAGACAGAGACATTGGTCTCACTTCTGACACCACTCTGTATGGAGCACTTTGTAGTGGTACTGCTGTAGTGGATGGTGGATGTATGGTGATGCCATAGAAGATTCGAGTTTCTTATATTCTGCACCACAGAGGAAGATTGAGATTTCATCTGCTTAGCCTGAAAGAGCCTCAAAAACTGAACAAATCAATAACATATTGGTCCACTTCCCACCCTTATGCAAAGCAGTTATTTGGTTTGCCATTGCTTACAGATCCTTTTAGATGTTCTTCTGAGGAACATCGTGCCAGATTCAGTCAAATTGGTCTGTTATACTGCCAAAATCCTGAGTTAGTTGTAGAGCCCTGCCCTGCTCAGTTGGGAAGACAACCCATAGAAACTCTCAATGTGTTTGGGTGTGTGGGCATTATCTTGCTGAAATGTAAGGCCAGGATGACTTGCCACGAAAGGCAACAATACAGGGCATACAATATCGATGATGTACTGCTGTGCTCTAAGGATAGTTACCTGCAAGGTTCACTAGATGGACCACTCCTGTTCTTGATCTGCTTAACCCTTTAACTGCTCTGGACATGATAATGCACGTGCCTTTGTACCTGTCCCTGTGTGCCCTGAACGTGTTTATGTGCGCCACCAGTCCTTCTACCTGGTACTCTGAACCTGTCTACGTGTAGACACATTCAGATTACCAGGTAGAAGGACTGGTGGCATGCATAAACACGTTCAGAGCACATAGGAACAGATACAAAGACATGTGCGTTAACACGTCCAGAGCAGTTAAAGGGTTAAGCAGATCAAGAACAGGAGTGGTCCATGTAGTGAGCCTTGCAGGTAGCTACATTCAATATTTATCCACTCAAAATTTAGTTTTATTCCTGTTGTATCTGCCACAGAAAGGGGTAAATTGGCACGTGAATTATGCTGCCACAAAAGTCTTTGGTCACCTACCAAACAGCATCAAAAGCCTGACAGATAGTCAACCAACATTTAAAAATAAATTAAAAGAATTTCTAGATGACAACTCCTTCTACTCATTGGCTGAATTTTTAGAATATAAATTAAGGGAGGGAAAAAAACTAACTTAAACATTAGTGTCATGCAATATTTTGTGTAATGTAATATCTTGTACAGATATCTTTCATTAACCTGACACATTCCACATCATTACGAAGTGTCGTATTCATGAACTATGGAACAAGTATTAATCTAATCTAATTAGTATGATCCATTGTGTTCTACCACAAAAGCCTATAAGACTGCAACATTTTAGTTTGCCTTGTAGAATTTTATATTATATGCAATTAAAGGACTTTATAAGATCACAGAAAATACAAACAGGGCATTTTTTTTAATTTTTTATTTATTTATTTTTAAATTTTTTAGTACAGCCAGAACTGAATACTTCAGATCATATCTCACATGGAAGTGAAACATGGACAATAAATAGTTTGGACAAGAAGAGAATAGAAGCTTTCGAAATGTGATGCTACAGAAGAATGCTGAAGATTAGATGGGTAAATCTCATAACTAATGAAGAGGTATTGAACAGGGAGAGACCAAGAGATGAATACACTAAGCAGATTCAGAAGGATGTAGGTTGCAGTAGGTACTGGGAGATGAAGAAGCTTGCACAGGATAGTGTAGCATGGAGAGTTGCCTCAAACCACTCTCTGGACTGAAGACCACAACAACAACAACACATCTCACTTTATAAAAGCCAAGCAGAGTAGTAGTTAGAAAGCTATCCTTGGAAAAATGGTTAAGTAAGTAAAAATGGTTAAGTAAGTAAAAAAAAAAAAAAAAAAAAAAAAAAAAAGAAAAAAAAAAAAAAACTTAATCATTAGTGTCATGCAATATTTTGTGTAATGTAATTTCTTGTACAGACATCTTTTATTAACCTGACACGTTCCACATCATTACGAAGTGTCGTATTCATGATCTATGGAACAAGTATTAATCTAATCTAATCTAATCATTATCAATGACATTCTCAACAACATTTGAGAACAAAATAAGGAGGTAGAAGGCTTCATATTTGAGGTACACTGCTTATCAGCACTTTTGTACTGCATAGTTCAATCTTTCAGGAAATATACTATGACTAACAGATTGATTACCAAGTCAAAACAAAGGATGCACACTGAAATTTGCATATTTTACTACTCTGGCTGAAATATCACCATAAATAAAACAGTTACAGCTTTTTGTGACCTAATGAGTTTTGAAATCTCTTTCACAATTGATGTGGCAAAATTGCTTTGTTACAGGATGCAGTGCCTGTCTAATTAAACGTAACACATCTGCTGTCAGTTGCCAATTTTTGCTTCCTGCATTTTCAGCTACAGTTAGGAAAAATTTATCAATTCTGATTACTAATTATTTGAATTTAACATAACCTGTCTTGCTATTACTTTCATCAGAGAGCTGAATACCATTTACCTCACTAAGTTTATTTCTTACATGTCAAACAATGCCCAAAAGTGCCTTTGATTTTTTCTTGGAATTTTAAATTTTTTGTGGATTGTGTCTGGTTTTAGTATTTAGATGATTCAATGAGTTCTGTGATCCCACTTGTAGTGGACCTTTAAGTCTTTCTTAGAGACAGTTCTCTGAATGAAATAAAGATCTCTCTTCCTTGCACAATATATTTTGATCCCAGATGTTAGCTAACCTTTCTCTCAGCTTCTTCTGTAACTGTTTTTGTCCTTTTATAAAAGAAAATTGGATCTGTAGTGTTGCAAGAATATTTTTAGGAAATACTTAAAGTTCTCATCATTCCTTGGTACATTATTTCCATTGTTCACCTCTAACTGAGTCTGAAATTATAGTTCTGTGAAACATTGATTATTCCTTCTTAGCCAAGCCTGATTAATGGGCCTGCTTTGTTTTTTTCCATTTGACAGTCATGATCAGATGACCATTAATGTAGGAAATTACACAACTACCCGAGGAAAGACATTAAACAATGGGAAATCCAGGTTGGAATAATGACAATTTTATGAAAAGGATAGAGTGCTGCTTGCCACACAAAGGGGATGTTGAGTCACTACAAAGAGACAGGCAAACTTGTGAGGCCTTCTTCTAAAGTAGACAACAACAAAAAAAAACAGCAACTGCTCATGATGGAAGAAGCAAACTGGGTGATGGGGATAAGGAGGAGGCTGGGCAGGGAGGGGGAGGAGCAGGGTAAGGGTGAGAGACAGTGAAGTGGTGCCTGTGGGAGTGTGCAGGGGTATTGTGGGGTTAGGGTAGGGCTACTAGGTGCAGTTGGGATGCTAGACATGAGGACAGGGGTGGGTGGGGGGAGGGGGGAGAAGGGGGGGGGAGAGTGGCAGAAAAGGAGAGAAGTAGGGGAGAGGAAAACAGACTGGGTGCATTGGTGGAGTAGAAGGCTGCGTAGTGCTGGAGGAGGAGGAGTGTAGTAGGGGATAAGTGGGTGAAGGACAAAGAGTAATGAAGGCTGAGACCAGGGTGTTATGGGACTGTGGGATATATTGCAGGGAAGTTCCCACCCACATAATTCAGAAAACCTGGTGTTGGTAGGAAGGATCTAGATGGTGCACGCTGTGAAGCAGTCACTGAATTGAACATCATGTTGGGCAGCATGCTCAGCAACTGGATGGTCCAGTTGTCTCTTGGCCATTGTTTCATTGTTTATCTGTGGCCATTCATGTGGCTAGACAGCTTGCTGATTGTGAAGCCCACGTAGAATGCAGCACATTGGTTGCAGCTTAATTTGTAGATCACATGACTGCTTTCACACGTAGTTATGCCTATGATGGGGTAGGTGATGCTTGCAACCAGACTCAAGTAGGTGATGGTGGGAGGATAAAAAATAAAATGTCATGTGACTAGGGCCTCCCGTCAGGTAGACCATTCGCCGGGTACAAGTCTTTCAATTCAATGCCACTTAGGCCACTTGCACATCAATGGGGATGAAATGATGATTAGGGCAACACAACACCCAGTCCCTGAGCGGAGAAAATCTCTGACCCAGCTGGGAATCAAACCTGAGCCCTTAGGCTTCACATTCTGTCATGCTGACCACTCAGCTTCTGGGGGTGGGAGGATGTATGGACAGGTATTACATCTATGTCTGTTACATGGATATGAGCCATGAGGCAATGGGTTGGGAGCAGGGATGGACAAGGATATTGCATAGGGTGGGTGGGCAGCAGTGGATGGAGAGGTGGGAAGGTCAATGGGTAGACTACTCCTCATTTTGGATCATGATGAAAGATAGTTAAAATCCTGGTGGAGAAAATGATTTAGCTGCTCCAATTGTGGGGGGTAATGAGTCATGAGCGAACGCTCCTCTGAGGAGAGAGAGTGGGACTCTGGGAAGAGGTGGGTGACTGAAGAGACAAGACCTCAGAGATCTATTTCTGTACAAGGTTAGGGGGGTAATTTTGGTATCTTAGGCTTCAATGAAACCCCTGGTACATTTGGAGGAGGACTGCTCATCACTACAGGTGCTGCAACCATGAATAGCTAGGATGTATAGTAGGCACTTCGTGGTATGGAATGGGTGGCATCTGTCAAAGTGGAGGTATTTCTGGCAGTTGGTAGGTTTGATATGGGTATATGTACTCATGTAGTCATCACTGAGATGAAGCTCAACATCATGGAAGGTGACTTGTTGGGTTGAGAAGGACCAGGTGAAGTGAATAGGGGAGAAGGTGTTGTGGTTTTGGAGGAATGTGGATGGGTTGTCCTCACCCTCGATCTAGATCATGAGATGTCATCAGTGAATTGGAACAAGGTGAGGAGTTTGGGATCCTGGGTGGTTAGGGCCATTCCTCTGGATGGACCATGAATAGGTTGGCATAGGATGGTACCATGTGGGTGCCTGTTGCTATACCACAGATTTGTTTGTTGCAGGTGATAGGTGATGCCTTCAGCAGAGTGGCAGGGGGGGATTGTGGATGAGGGTATAATTGGCCATGGTGAGGTTGTGGGTTTGGAATCAGTCAGGCATTGTGAAAGATAGTTTCCTATAGCAGCAAGGCCCTGGGCATTAGGGATGTTAGTGTAAAGGGAGGTAGTAATGAGCAGGGTACCATGTGATAAAGCAACAGGAAATGTGGAGAATCAGTGGAGAAAATGATTGGTATCACTGATGTAGGAGGGCAGGTTTTGAATAATAGGCTGCGGGTACTGGTCAACAAGAGTAGAAATTGTCTCAGTGAGAGCACATTAACTGGCCAAAATGGGGCATCCTGGAGGGTTGGATTTATGGACTTTAGGAAATGTTAGCTTCCATGATGGATTTGGGGAATGATGGTGAGGCAAGGTTTTAGGTTAAGAAATTCTGGAATGTTAACAAGGGGTAATATGGGGGCAGTGAAGAGGGATCATTGTTGGTTTTAGAAGTGAACTCAGTCAGGCTAGATTCAACACTGGTTTTGCATTGAATTTGAGTGGCAGGACTAGTGGCAAAAAAAATGTCACATTGTAGGAATCAGGGGAAGGAGAGAAGATCTTTAATAAGTTAGCATGATTGAATTTGTGAATTGGGCAACAGGCAAGGCCTTTTGAAAGGACTGATACTTCTGTGGGACTAAGACTTTTGGAGGGAAGGTTCATGAGTGTGTTTTGGGTCTCTTTAGATTCTGATTCTCTGTGGTGGTGATGGTGGTGGGAGAGAATTTCTGAGGGCGTGGTAAATGTATTAAGTCTGTGAGGCTGGGTTTGTCAGCTATTATGGGATGTGGGGGAGGTTTGGAGGCTGTTGTAGAGGTGGTGGATAGTGGTACTCCAAGACAGGGCTGCACGGAGTTTTGCAGGACTCGACTGTTGAAGGCTAAGGACTGGTGGAATCTGAACAGATGGAGGTCATTGTGGAAGAAGGGGCTGCAGCCTGAGATGGGTAATTCTATGGCAAGGCCATTTGAGACAGGGGTTCCATAAGCCAGACAAGAATACAGAAACAATATGTAAGACTGAGGTCTGGTTAGGGTTAAAGAAACTTTTCTGTATTTGCACAATGGAAGCAGCAAGAATCCATGGTTGAGAATAAAAATGTGTAAAGATTACATAAAATTATGTACAAAAAATGTGGGAAAAATCACAAAGAGGATGGAATGCATGAAGTATGGGGAAATGAGGACAAACAAGAGGGAATGGGACTGGCAGTGAAAGGTGAACTGAAATCAATGTGAAAACACAATGTTCCCACAAGCAGCACATTACCATACCCAATCCCCTATCCTTCTATACTCTTTATTTGACCAAATTTCTTGTTTTCTCACTTAAGGACAGCCTTGGCCACCCACTTCCAAGTCCTGACTACGCAATCACCTGGAAATTGGTGCAAGATTTGGGACCTGTTTCCATTTTCAGTCCATAGGGCTAGAGTTACTTCACTGAATATAGGATCAAATAGTCCAGTTTCCGATGCTGCAGCAGAGGCAACAGCCACTTCAGCAGGG
Organism: Schistocerca gregaria; assembly: GCF_023897955.1. Classification (NCBI taxonomy): domain Eukaryota; kingdom Metazoa; phylum Arthropoda; class Insecta; order Orthoptera; family Acrididae; genus Schistocerca; species Schistocerca gregaria. The sequence goes on from NC_064922.1 coordinate 626,747,712, forward strand.
TATTCCTGAACAATTCTCATCATGCTATCATCCTGTAGACTGCAAAAAGAAGCCAGCATGGACAATAGGCCTCAATTTGGAAATTTTCATTGCCATTTCAGAACTTAAAATGTCAAGTTCACTCCAGTTATGAATTCTGATGGCTGGAGTATCTACAACAAGAAACACCAAATGTCATGGCATGTCTTTTAAGATGGTTTTGAGAATTAAGATTAGCTCATAAAAAACTACTCCCACATCAAATGTACGGCAAAAATGTCTTGAAATTGTTCTTCTGAAACTCTAGTAGAACATAATTTTACTTTCACTTTGCGAGTGAGGCTTACTTGAGCTTTCATCATGTCCAGTCTTTCTCTTCAGCTGTGTGAAGCAAATATAGGTGGCACAATGAAGAAGTTCAGTTACAGTGGGGGATGGCTGTGTAAATGGAATAACAAGATTTTTGTTGTGAAGAAATAACACACCAGTTGAATAAAAAAACAGTTGCTGAAAATGATGAACAAAAATCTAAATGACAAGATTGGTCTTTCCGGTGGGCAGAGATGCGAGGGGAAATGCTGAAATAATCAGTGCTTGATGCTAACAACAGAAACTACAATGTTTAACTTTACCACACAATTTTGACACTACAACTGCTGGTATGCTGGCGTTTGCAGAAATGCAAAAATAGAGAAGCTGTATGAAGTATTCTGGACAAATCTGATATGTTACAAAACTGAATGACAGACTCATTGGACACCTTCTACTGTTCCACATACATGCAGTTACCACTGTTAACAAAGTGGTTATTGCCAAGCCTGAACGTGCATTGTTTGCCTTTCAGTTCTTGATCTAAGGAGGATAAGCAGACTGCTAGCTTGTTGATGTACAGAATATCTAATAATGAATAAATACTTCAATATGCAGCTCTAAAAATGGCAGTATCTTCACAATGTGCAGCCGATTTTTTTATAGGCTGGTATGTCAATATTTTTTACATCGATATATCAATATTTTCTGTCGATATATTGATGGCAGATAACAATATTTTTTTTAAATATCGATATATCACATTCCTGATATTTTTAAAAATATCAACTGTCCTACTTACAAGGGCACAACAGTAGCTAGGGAATTTTATACTGTTATACTGCCATTCAACATTTCAAAGACATTGTGGAAGGGAAACATTTCATGGTGTTCACTGACTGTGCATCCCTTATGGTGTTTTTTCCAAGGAAACAGGCCTCAGCTCACCCAAGCAATGTAGGTAAGCAGAGTATATATCACAAATCACAACTGATATATGACATATTAGTGGATGCAGAAATGTGGTTGCGGATTACTTTTTGAACTGCTGCATAAGCACAAAAGCTACCCCTTGGCAATAAATTGCAGTGGAACAAGAAACAGACAGCACTTTCAAATGGCTGCAAAAAGGTGCTACACATAGCCTCAATCTGTCACCAGTCTATGTGCAAAAACTCACAATTTCTTTATGTTGTGACACTTCACATAGCTTACAGCAGCTATTCACACCACAGAACTATCTGTGTGCAGTCTTCAATGCCTGTCACAACTTTGTGTATCACAGTGTGCAAGCTACCTTCAAATTTATTATGAAGAAAGACATGTGGTTGAGAATGAAAAGGGATTGCTGCCATTGGGCACAAGCTTGCATAGGGTGCCAACAATGCAAAATTGGTTGACAGTGCATTCTATATGCTGACAGCTCACTTCATACATATTCATGTTGACCTAGTCAGGCCACTACCATGCTCTGGGTCAAATAACTATGTACTGATGGTGGTCAACAGATTCACATACTAGCCAGAAACCTTTCCAACAGCTGACATGGCAGCAGAAGCAGTAGCATGGACCATAGTAATGGGCTAGACTGCAAGGTTTGATGTTGTAATGGAAGACCATGGGTGGCAATTTGAATCCAAGCTCTTTCAGGATCTCTTACATCTGTATGGCTATGCAGATTCCAGATCCACTAGCTACAATCCCACCAGCAATGGAATTGTAAAAAGTTACACAGAGCTCTTAAAGCAGTCTTAATGTGCAGTGGGCAGCAATGGATGAAGAAACTACCATTGGTTCTCTTGGGTCTATGAACTGCAATTAAAGACAGTCTAGACTGTTCAGTGGCCAACTAGTTTATGGTAAACAATGGAGGCTACCAGCAGAGATCCTTTTTTGAAAACCAACACATCTCGTGACATATGACAGGAAGGCAGCCTTCAATTTAGAGCTACAACACAGAAAAGCTCAGCTACAGCCAAAAATTGCTGCAAGTACATGGAGAGAAGCCCGTTTTTGTCCATAAGGACCTGTGCACATCGTCAAACACGTGGCTCAGCGATGACCATGTAAGCCTCTGCTATGACCACCTTGCATGGGTCAGAACAAGGTACCTCAACAACGAAATAATCATTGATTAGCACAGCAAACAGGAAACTGCCGAAAAATTGAAACCAGACAACTTGGATGAGGATTCTGTGGAATGGCATCAGAAGGTCCCAACAGTGTTGAGGAGTTCACATAAACAGGCTATGCCAAATACAAAACACACCACCAGAATAGGATGATGCAACAGCCACTATGTATGCTTTCCACCACGAGGCATTGCCCTCACCTGCATGTCTAGCTGTAATCACCCAGCCAGCAGAATGGTAAGACAGGAGTGTCCAGACATCCCCAGTGCTGGTGTAGCAGCCACAACTGTCCATCTGCTAGACAAAGACAAGAGAACTTAATTCAGAATGTTTGATATTTTGTTTCTCTCTCTTTGTTTACAGTTTTTCATGTGCTTTGTCTGTGTAACCTGCTCATTGTAAGAGATGTTTCTTATCCAAAATGTACATATATTTTCTGGATCAGTGTATATTTCAGTTGGGACTACCTCTCGCATTTGTGGCTACCATAAAATTCTATAAGATGTTCATTGCAGTGCTCATATATGCCCTTGGCCTGGGGCTTTATTTCACTTTTTCCTTTTATTTATGCCTGTGAAAATATGATACTAATTTGTATCAATCTAGGTACACCTATTCAATTTCTGTGACTATCAAATGATGTTCTGAATTCATCCTGGATTTACCATTCTTACATTCCATCCTGGATTTTTCA